>NC_134574.1:155630033-155989533 GCF_050947875.1 Dermacentor variabilis
CCAACGGATAGGAAAGAAAGGCACTCGGAAATGAACAAGAGAAACAGTGCTAAGAGAAAGCCGTCGCAAATGCAGAAAGGCGGCAGAGAAGGCAACGCGTCCGAATAAATTGAAAGCCACTAAAAGCTGTGGGGAGCGAAATGAAGGATTTAGAAAGGCGCGGTTGTCGGTTGGAGTGTGTCAAGTTAAGAGCGTGTTCGAGTCGTCAGACGAGGTTGAAAAGAAAGCGACATTCGGCGCAGAGGAGGACAAAAGCCAGGGCTATAATGTTCCACCTCGTTTAGTTCTTTTCAAGGTGTAGCCTCTATGACAAGGGAGAGCTCAGCGGTCAGGCGACACGAAGTTGTCATACCAGACAGTGGATTAGTAGGGCAATGCCAAACGGCAGGTGGACAGTGCGACAGGTATCATTGCTCGGCAGCGAGGGGAATGGACTACGTGCCCTTTGTATTCACAGATTGACAAGTTTTACAGGAGCTTTCGGACAGCGCCCGCCCCGAGTATGGCTCAAGGAGACGGTTTTCACGCAAGACAGATTGTTTTGTGCTCGCTGCTTTCCGGAAAATTAAATGTGAAGCCGCATTGGCAGTATGTGCGTTTCACAACAAATCAAAGTTTTACGCGAGGAGATTAGGGCGCAGGCAGCAGCTGCTGAGACAAGCAATATCGAGTATCGTCTATAAATGTCACTGTGTGCTTACGGAACAAATTAACGTGCACCTATAAGCTGCGCTTAAAACTTGGTCCAACACAAAGCCATTTTTTAAAAACCTCATTGCACCTCTATCACACTCGCACAAAAAAGCATGACCTGCTCCGCTGCGCGGATTAGGTTTTGATGGCTTGGAACGCTACCGGGTATTGCATGAATTCCAACCGTACATTTGTTTAGTTATAGCTCACAAAAAAAAATGTCGCGTCTCCTTATCACATTCTTAAAGGGACACTAAAGAGAAAAATGATTTCTTCTGCGTCACTAAATTACCTTTCTACGACAGTAAAAACACCGTTCTCTCCACAATAAGACGCTTGGTAAGCCAGAAAAAGTGCAAGAACGAAAGACGGGTGGCGACGCCTCCTTGAAGTTCCTGCGGCTGGTCGCTGTGGCGTCATGGATTTTGATGGCATCTTCTAGGTCCTACTCACTTATACAGTGGTGCAGATTCACTACATTGTGTTCCAAAGGAACCAAATATTAAACACAGCAAGTTTCGGTAACCTTGACTCAGCCAACGCGGCCCAAATGCGAAAACATACTTTGGAGTCCCTGACGTCACACTAACGTACCGGCGTCGGGGTTTCGGCGCAAAATTAAAATACTGATACTTCGACCTTCATTTTCTCGTCTAATAATCAAACTATTATTTTGACATGACTGCCTGCAGGGTTTTTAAACAATGCTTTATTAGTCTAAACTGATTTATTGTATCGATTTAGTGTCCCTTTAAGAGAGATAGGCCTGATGGACACGTGGCAAAACACCGCAGTGATGCTATAAGAGACACTCGGGTGCAGCAGCTCCGAGACTTGATCGCCAGGCCCAAACCCGTCTGTTTCTACAACTCACCACCAACCACCACCATGTCGCAGAAGTACTATTTTAAGTTCTCCGGAAGGAATGAAGCTTACAGAGTTGCACCAACACGGTGCAAGAAATTGGTTTATAAAACGCCTTTTTCGATCGTATCTTTTTCAGAATCATTATTGTGTTCATCAGAGCGCTGGCAACATTTCCGTCGGTGCTCGGGTTCATTTCCAAATGATGTCACTAACTGAGCGATAGGTCGAGCCGCTCAATGTTGCCAGTATCGCTTGAAAGTTTATTTCGCAAGTGCGCTGCTTTCTTGCGCCGTTTGGCAATTCGTAGTGCTAAAACACGCGGAGAATAGATAGAGCAGAACATCAACGGGGCACACACGAATAGCGCTACGTGCTTCCGCATTATGTGTTAAATGTGTTTTATGGTCCACGTAAGCTCTTGGTTCACTCGGGCGAAGTTCTCATTTCTCAACCTCTTTATGCGCGAAAGGTATCATTGTTCAGGATCATGAACGCACGTGGAGTGTGAAGGAATACAACTTCATAAAATCATTGTAACCTTCATTGGAGGGTGAGACAGATGGGCGACATCCTGATATTTAACTGGGGATCAAGCTTACCCAAGGGTACAGAAAGGGTGATGAGGGATCACCCCCCCCTCTAGCTCCTCCCCCCCTAATTCCTAATTACGACATCCTGATATTTAACTGGTGATCCAGCTTAGATAAGGGCATAGAAAGGGTGATGAGGGATCACCCCTCCTACACTCCCCTCCCATAATTCCTGGTTACGACATCCTGGTATTTAACTGGTGATCGAGCTTAGCCAAGGGCATAGAAAGGGTGATGAGAGATCGCCCCTCCTACCCCCTCCCCTAATTCCTGGTTACTAGGTAGCCGCCTGCCTATGCCCCTCCCTCTCTGCCCCCCTCCCCACTCAAATGCGTGGCCCCCACTCCCCCCATCCCTGAAAAGAATTCCTGGCTACGCCACTGGCCTGAACGTATTGTACTTTGTGCGATATCGCATGTCTCCTACCCTCCGACTCTACACATTCTATCTCTGCAGTTGTGTTTGCTGCTAGAAGTAGGAGTTTCGAAGCTAGCGGAGGATAAAAAAAATAACGCGCTAGCTCAACGTTGATCATTCCATCGTTGTACCTTATGCTACGTCGTTGAAACGCCCGAACACTGTGCAGACCAGTACAAATTTCTGTCTTAGAAGTATAAGGAAATCAAGCTACAACTGCCCGTGCATTTATTCGAATTTCACCTGCTGTGGTGACTTAGTGGTCGTCAACGTCCACTTCGAGGCGCCAGGAGTTGGAAGTCCTGTTTTTGCATGCGTCTGGCGCAAACCGGTTGGGACGGAATGAACAATTATTCTCTGTTGGAAGAATCAGTTTGGGGTTTTCTTTGGAACAGTGACATGTTACAATAACCTGTGGTGATTTCGTAACTATCGTTACGGTCATTGAAAGAGAACTAACATTAGTGAGCGATATTGAATGGTCTAAATGAAGCGGCACATGCAACAGGGTCCCCCCCCCCCCCCCTTTCTTTTAAAATGAAATGTCATCGCGCCGATGAGAGGGAGCAGTATGAAGGATTCTTATTCAAGTTCGCCTGTCAAAACTCAAAACTTCACGAGGCATTTCCTTTTCATAAAGTGGGAGTGTCGCAAGATGCATCTTCGCCAGCAGTGCGTCTCTTTTGAATCTGGTTATTAAAAAAAAAAAACAGAATTTAAAGTTGACGAACAACACGAGGTACCTGTTGAGCCCCGATCAATTGTCTCTGCAAAATAAGACATCAGTGAACTTAATTCGCTTTCTTACGCGTGCACTTCAATTGTTAATAACGCGAAACACACCGTGCGTTTTGTGTCGAAATGTAAGCCACGACCTCTACTGTCACGCCGAGTCTGCGATGTGTCTGGCGAGTTCACTGACCATTTTGACATTAAGTTGGCAAGCGATACACTGTTGGTCTTTTTTTTTATGGCAGGTTAAGCGCGTACTCGTAGCTCACTGTACGTTTTGTGTAGTCTTTCATTTACATGACCCGCCGTGGTTGCTCAGTGGCTATGGTGTTGGGCTGCTGAGCACGAGGTCGCGGGATCGAATCCCGGCCACGGCGGCCGCATTTCGATGGGGGCGAAATGCGAAAACACCCGTGTGCTTAGATTTAGGTGCACGTTAAAGAACCCCAGGTGGTCAAAATTTCCGGAGTCCTCCACTACGGCGTGCCTCATAATCAGAAAGTGGTTTTGGCACGTAAAACCCCAAATATTATTATTATTGTCATTTACATGAGAACGAACCCGAAGCCTCAAAAAGCGTACATCCAGTGATTGTACTTCACCGCACTACCCACTTACTGCGCTTCAATGCGGGAAAACTGCGTTGACTTTTTTCTTTTAATTTCTTTTGCAGTGCAGTTACAGTTACAGCATAGCAGCGCCGAAACTTGTGCGAGCTTGTACGAGTGCATTGGTCAGGACTGAAACACTGATATAACGCAGCATACGCAGTTATGAGCATACGCAAGTTACGAGTGAGTGTCGTAAACATGTAAGTTAATGGAAGGGAGTATACCTTCTCGACGTTGCTACGTGAAAGATGTCGAAATTTGGTCGATTTTTTGAAATCCATAAAAAAATAATTCCTGCCTATTGAGTTACGCCGGTGCATTGTGGGGGAGTTCGACACATGGCCGAAAGGGCAACGTCTATAATTCCTATAAGTATGAGCCGAGTGCAATAGCACTGGTGCACGAACTTTCGGTGCAAGTTAAATAATCTAGATGGTCGAAAAGCTTTGGGTACACCCAGACTATGGCGTCTTTCAAAGCTATTTGTTGCATTGTAACGGTAAATAGGAGCGTAGCCGGCCGGGTGGGGGGTGGGTGGGCGGCTTATGGGACTTCAGTTCCCCCCCCTCCCCGAAATTTTTTTCTTGCTGTCATGCTGCGCCGACCAAAACAGCCCCCGGCGCCGGAAATCACGCTGGATTTTGTCTTGAATGTGCTTTTCACGCTCGAAAAGATATTTCAGCGCGAACATTGCGAAATCGGGCTGGATTTCTCGGCAACGCCCACGCACCGGGAGCCACATATCGTAACGCAAGGCGCCCCACCGAGCACAAAGTTTCAAGGGCGTTTTGATGGCGAGCGGGCTCGTCGCGGCATCTCGCGGAGGCCGCGGAACCTACGGAGAACATGAATTTCAATTCTGAAACGTTATGGGTCTAAAGTTCTCATAAACTTTCGATGCGAAAGGTGCATTGACATTTCCAAAGTCGTGCTTTACATTTTCAATTCCGGCACTTTGAGGGTCTAATGTTGCTATAAACATTTGACGCCAAAGGTGCATTGACTTTTCTAAAGTCGTACAACGGACCACACGACGAGACAAGCCAAACCAACACGTTATCAGACAAGTTCACAAAGCACGCAGCAAGGTCTGATGAGACGAAACGTTGTGGTGGTTCATTTGTGCCGTCATGTCACAGAAAAGAATATCGCTAAACACCCATTTTCTTTTCTAACGTCATCTTTGGAACGAATGTTACGGATATGAATGAAATAGCTGTGTAACTCACAACAGCATTTATAAATCGGTTTTATGCGTCGGTGGCCTGCTACGGTAGCAGAGACTGTTTGAAAACTAGGAAAATGAGTATTTAGATCCTATAGTCTGCGTTTGGTGAGACCGTCTGCTCGCGTAATGCTCTAATATTATTTAGGGAATCTTAGACTATGTCAGACGACTTCTGTACGTTTTTAAATATTATGGGATTTTACGTGCCAAAACCACCTTCTGATTTATGAGGCACGCCGTAGTGGAGCACTCCGGAAATTCGGACCACCTGGGGTTCTTTAATGTGCAACTAAATCTAAGTACACGGGTGCTTTCGCATTTCGCCTCCATCGAAATGCGGCCGCCGTGGCCGGGATTCGATCCCGCGACCTCGTGCTCAGCAGCCCAACACCACAGCCACTGAGCAACCACGGCGGGTTTCTGTACGTTTTTGTTAAACTGACTAGTTTTTATTGGAGCGACGACAGTGGACCTTTCTCGAAATAAATATAAGCTCTTTGCCTACTGACATCGCATGAACTGAAGCACCTGGTATAGTCAATGCGCGTGGTTCTCGGTGGTCTCCAGAATCCGGCCGCCAAAAGTGCCCTGCAGGTGCTCGCCGTACTAGAGCCGCTTATCACAGCTCTATCACAGCTCTATCACGCAGGGGAGGCCCACACACCAGCTTCGTATTAGCGCCTTTATCTCTGTAGGTTCATTTGAACTATAGTGACTATGGGCAAGATACGGAAACCGGTAGTGGCTTCATTGATGAGATTTCTGAATGCTTATCACCATTATGTTGAACTTACTTTCACCGGTGTGCATCCCTACTTCTATGTCATCAGCATGCCTCATCACACCTTTATGTTCACGTTCCCACTCTCTCTGTGCAGAGTAGCAGGCTAGAGCGCGTTAGTTCAGGCCGACCTCTCTGCCTTCCTTCAAGTAAATTCTCTCTCGCGTTGTCAAAAAGGAACGTGTGTGTACTTTCACTGCGCTATTCATAGTTGCAATGACTGATATATCTTATTTTAAGACAGAGAGCAGCACCAAACAGAGGTCGTGACAATACACTTTAACGTCTATCATAATTCTACTGTACCGATGTGCGCATGTTTGTAATGGCCGTGTAGGTTATGACGCGCACAGAAACATTAGTTGTCCTTTCTATCTATAGGTCTATATGTCTCGTCTCCTCGGAAGTCGACTATTCGGGAGAAAAATGGAAAACAAGGTACGCTGCTTTGAAATGTGAAAAGCCACCGCCAATCGCCCACATGCCTACAAAATATCTACTGCGATTCTACAACGTCACTACTGGCGTTTTTCACTGGTCGATCTGGAGCGGCCGCCGAAATCCTCGAGCGAGCGCTCGGGTTTCACGAATCCGAATCGGCCAGCGGAGCGCAATAACGCTCCGCGGCGGATCACACAGGAAGTCTGCGTACACGTCGCACGAACCGGTTCCGAAAACCATGCCATACTTCCGTTCTGTACGTTTCCACGGCAACCAAACTCGCCGACCCCCGTGTGTAATTTGACCATGGCAGTCGCATAGTCCGTCATTTCCATGTCGCGCCCGCAAGGATTGTGCATGGACAACGTGCATAGAAGTTTTCGTACAGCACTTGCGTCACTTCGTAATCGCTGTCGTCCGCGCTCTCATCGCTAAACGCGAGCGCTGCAGCAGCACCGAACGCAGCCATTTTGCGAAGCAACACAATGTTGTGCGTACCAACCGGGTACCGATTTCGCTTGAAAACGGAAGTGACGCGAGCTATTTCCGCCCGAATCCGCGCCTCGGCGGCGGAGCAAGTGAGAGCGATCCGGCGCGGAGCGAGTTGATCCGAAACGACCAGTGGAACGCGCGAACCCGCTCCAGATCGACCAGTGAAATTCGGATTCGTTGCCACGGAGCGAGAAATTCTGCTCCGAATCGACCAGTGAAAAACGCCATACGACAAAGTGCGAGCCTTTCTTTCTCGAAAACACCGATCCTGCATAGAAACAATTTTGGATCAAAGGAAGACTGTGAGAAATACTGCAGAAGTTAGATCGACACTTTCTTCGACGAGATATTCATCAAATGTCGTCGTATGCGCCTTATATCGCCTCGAAAATGGTTATTTATTTCTCGTTATCGGCTCCTGCACTCGCATTTTGTTATTCTTAGCAATCCTTATTGCTGTTGCTAATGAAACAGTTTCTTCTTGACATCAGAAATAAGTTTCAATAAGGTCTAGATTAGGCGTGGTCGAATGGAGGCATTGCCGAATCGAATCGTATACGAATATTCCAGAAAGATCACCTTTGAATATCCTATGGAATATCTAAAGTTCACGATATCAAGAAAAAAAGTTAATGGAAATGTTCCCGGAAGTTTAGTTGCCAACAAAAGGCTCATTTACAATATTTGAAAGATCTAGTGCCTTCAACAACCGCATTTTAGCTCAACTGAGAAGCTTGTAAATGAGATACAAAAAGTACATTCGCATATGTTGCACAATAATAAAAAGAAAGGAAGAATACCTCATAAAATGCTTGTGATAGACTGCTGTACTCGCTGAAGGAGCTAATGGCAACACTGCAATACCCTGCATTGTTTCGCAAGAAATCGAAAATGGTGAAATTGACCAATAAATTGCCTTGTCTAAATAAAGATATCGAATGGTAAAGGCTACCTAAGGAGAGACAGACGTATGCAACGGCTGGCAACTATGGTGTATGAGTGACCTCTCCATGTGTTTATTCAGAAAGTGGGTCGTCGCCGCAACTGCCGCAGAACTGCGTTATCGCAAATATAGCAGTTCGGTTCAGAGCGTGCGAAACCGAAACTATACTCACGGCCGACTACTTTCTGTGGCCATGAAGGGAAAGCTGCGGAGGCAAAGCGCGAACAAGTGAGAGCGCTTCCGAAAAAGAATCCCACGTTTTAGAACACGATAGTTTAGGTTGGGGAAGACAAAACATAAACGCCTTATTAGCAACAGGTAAATGAGGCAGAACACGCCACTGAGTGTAAGCGTTCACTTATTTTGCGGCTTTTCTCGTCCGCGTCTGGGGCTACGCGAAACCGCCGCACGTGGAAGCTGCGTCGATTCTGCGTCTGTTCCGAGATTTCCAAAAGCACTCTCAAACGCTGCCGGACTACTTGGCGCAGTAACACACGTGCAGCAGCCACGCGCCCGTAGCCTCCTTTCCCTTCATAGCCACAGAAAGTTGTCCGCGAGTATTGGGAACTGCAGCGGTGGCCAGAAGGAGCTACGACAGTTTTCACGCGTAACTAAAACATGCTGACACCGTCCGGTATAGGGAGGCCACGAAGATGGCGCAACATATTTAACAGACGCGCGCCTGTATCAACGTTTGCATAGCCCGATGCGCGCAGCCAAGTTATGTCCATGGCCATGCGCGCTGCGTTGAGCGCATGCGCTGCTACGTCCTGTAGCACGTCGGTTCCCTGTCACGTGAGGAGCCGCGAAAAGTGCGTCTCAAGACGATTGGTGGGTGAATCTTCAGACACGAAATCACTGCATGCGCTATACTGGAAGCTGTGTCCACCGCTCGCTATAGGCTGTGTTACGGCGCCGCCGATGACACGCGAAGCTTCGGCGCTGGTTGCCTATAGGAAGCTGCAACGAGCGCAAGGCCACGCCCCTCGATATGACGTTCTGCTTACGTCACTCAGCAGCGGGCAGCCATCGCGCTGCGACAGCGAGGGTGGACACGCGCAGCGCGCTTGCCGGCACATTCGCAGTGACACGTATTACCGAGTTAGCCGGGTTGGCGTCAAAGACGTTCATTGAAGATCGACACACGCCTACTGTGTAAAGTGGCTTTTACGGCTAAGGTCTTTGCAGACGTCAGACTTCTTAAATGTTCAGCGCGAAAGACGAGCGTCAGCAGTAAGGCACGGATGACAGCCCCGACTCAAGACAGATAAGTTTTCTTAAAAAATTTCTTACGCTCCCTATATGTGCTGACGGAATATGTGTCCTTCTGGGGGAAAAAGAAGAAACCGCAGGGCTGCCGTCTGTGTCCTCTTGACTTTTCTAGAGACATGTTCCTCTCAAACTTTACACCAACAAGTACAAATTATACCAACTAACTTTATAAACTGTCAGTTCTTCGTAGACGTGCAACAGCACGAGTCGGACGGCTATGCGTCAATGCCTTCATCTCGTCCTTTTTTTGAAAATTTTGATTACTTCGGTTCTTTCATCATTTTTTTTGTTTGTTGTCACACGGCAGCGAACGCCTAAGTACAAGGTGTACCAGCTAACATTAGTCAACCTACTCATTAAAAAATAAAATAAATAAATTGATTTAAGGTTCGGTTTCAAGGCCTGTGGTATTCGGTTTGCAAACCTCTGACGACTGCAACACCGCAAGTGTTATAATTGTATCTTGCACCGTGCCATATATAGTCTTTTTTTTTCGTTCAAGAGCTTGGCTAACGTTAGCTGGGACACACGGTATTATAGACAGCGCCGAGCCAAATTGCGAAAAGTAGCCTCACAAAAGCACGACGCAACGAGCTATGGAAAGAAGAATGATAGGTGTAACGTTAAGGGATAAGAAAAGAGCTGAATGGGTGAGGGAACAAACGCGAGTTAATGATATCTTAGTTGAAATCAAGAAAAATAAATGGGGGCATGGGCAGGAGAGGTAATGAGGAGGGAAGATAACCGATGGTCATTAAGAGTTACGGAATGGATTCCAAGGGAAGGGAAGCGTAGCAGAGGGCGGCAGAAAGTTAGGTGGGCGGATGAGATTAAGAAGTTTGCAGGGACAACATGGCCACAATTTGTACCTGACTAGGGTAGTTGGAGAAGTATGGGAGAGGCCTTTGCCCTGCAGTGGGCGTAACCAGGCTGATGATGATGATGATGATGAAAAGCACATTGCCGCCGAGGCATGTATTCTAGTCTCGGTTACGCTAGTCTCTATATTTAGGTGGTGGCTCAAAGGATGATGGCCATAACGTATTTCCCGCTCCAGCACGTTTCCGGATCGTGCAGTCATGCAAAAGTATGGCACTCTAGATTTGTCCCTAGCGGCGTTTACGCGAATGCGACAAAAGCGTATCGTATCAACTTTCAAGCTTATCGCATCACAGCGTCACACTAACACTGGGAAAGCGTGTCGCACCCACTGCGCCAAACAGGGGCCGTTTGACATGGAAAATGCCCGTTTCAGCGGCGCAGGTTGACTACAGTGTACCGTCCTAGAAAACTAACGTGAACAGAAGCGTATCTTATCAAGAATTATTGGAAGGCATTCGCTGCGGGATGACAACCGGCCAACCATGCGGTGGCGGCCGCTGTCGCACTGCGGGACATCAAGACAAAAAATTGGAGGATACTTAAGCTTCGCCTTCAAGAGTGGAACGCGAAAGCGTTATAGCACCCGGTTCACACCTCCCACTCATTCGCTCGGCATGCTCTTGACGAGACGAAGGGGAGAAGCGGGCGAGTGGCGTGCCACCAGTCGGGGCAGGGCCGTACATTGCGAGGAGGGGGTCTTCTGTGTTTGCCGTAAGATGGCTCTGCGTGTGCGCCAGGCGCAGAAGAAATGTAGCGGAAACGTACTTCGCTACTCGGTTAACTGCGACTTCTGTAATTTACATGCTCATAATTACCGATATACACCGCAGTATAACTTTCAACGGCACGTTTCTAAGACAACATCGCATTCACTAGAGGCGCTTTTGTCCCGCTTTGAACCATCGAACTCATGGCTGAGTGGTAGCGTCTCCGTCTCACACTCCGGAGACCCTGGTTCAATACCCACCCAGCCCATCTTGCAAGTTGTTTTCATTTATGAATTGCCTTTCCGGAAATTTTCGCGCACGGCCAACGCCGCCAACACCGGCTTCCTGCGACGCGAGCTCCTTAACGCTATCGCGTTAAAATGGCGGATTACGAAGCAGCATGGAGAAGAAATATCAGGTAGGAGGGAGCATACCGCAACGCGATTAAAGCCAGTTCTGTCGGCCCAACACGTGATCGCACGTCAAACTGCGCGGTTGGTTTAAATTTTCCTGCTCTGCAGGCAGAGCCACGGCAGGGCAGCTGAATAAGCGCACGCCGAATAAAAACTAGTGGCATAATTACTGGGAACCGAATGTCTCGGCAAATCTCGATTGTTGTTCCGTGATCTCCACGCACGAGGTCACGTGTTGGACCACCACTTGGCTTCGCGGAGCGTTCGCGTTTCCATGCTGGCTGAACGACGTATACAATGGTCCCTCATATTTTCCCTTCCTCCATGCGAAGCAGGCCGCATATTAAAGAGTTTTAGCTTAGGGGACGCAAGAAGCGGCTTGCGTACGCAAGAACTAGGGGCCACGGTGCTGCGCATGCGCAGACCCCTACGTCTGTGTCTGCGCATGCGCAGTACCGTCGCCCCTAGTTCTTGCGTACGCAAGCCGCTTGCGTCCCCTAAACTAAAACTTTCTATTATCTTTTTTAGCTTGGGAGTACGTTACGCGCGTTGAAACAGTGTCGGCTTTGTCATTAATAAATGACATTAGCATCGGTGAGTTACTTGATTCGCGTCATTAACGTAGTCTAGTCCGCTTTGAGGAATATAGGTGCCGAGGCGGTCGCGCTCGGCTACCACTGGACGTGACAACCGCTACTGACACGCTGGGAAATATTGTATTATTCTGAAACAATACGTGGTACGTTACCGCAAAATAAAACGTTACGTGAATTTTTCTACATGGCCAAATGAAGGTGAACCTGATGAATGTATAGCCTCCACCCTTTCGGTGCATTTCACAACGCGACAGCAAAAGCAGGCTAATCGGAAGTGAGAGCGCTAACTTTCAAATATGACACTAGGTGCCGTCAGTTTTCTGGGCAACAAAATGCATATTCATGTATACGGTGGCGTGTATGCGATACGATAAATTAAGACGGTACTTTTATACCGTATCCATGTAAACGAGGACTCTGTTAAAGGGATCCGTCGCTACGTTGTGGATTCGGGCACCATCTATACTAAGCTCGCCTAAGGGGAGCTTCACACTCACTTATGGTGAGTGTGAAACTCAGGATGAGCAGTTGGCCTAGCAACAACTTGACGCAGACGACAACGATGGCCGACGACAAATAAAAAATAAATAAAAAAACACGCAGCGCGTCGAGCATTATGTAGCGATCGGTTGCAGTAATACCAGAGGTGGCAAGCCAACATAGACGCATTGATAATAAGAGTTGACCAAATTTTCCGTGTCAGACTCGCAGTACAACTTTCGCTATGATGGCCGCAGTAATAAAACAAACTATTCTTAGCCACCTGGGGCTGCGCGCACAACGATTATGCCAAAGTGGTAATGGAAAATAATATCGAAATTTATTGCAAAAGTAATTTCTACGATGAGCATTTCATTGATTGGTCTAAGCACAAACCGCTTGTCGACCAACCAGGTTGTAGGTTAATAATCTAGTACTATCGAGCCAATTGCAAAACATATAGTACAAGTCAAGGGTGGAAAGGTCACGAGTATTAAGTACGCGGAAAACACTCGGGTACACCGATATTGTTAGGTCAAATAAAATGCCTACCATCTCAAGGTTTTACGATGCAAGGAAATCGCGTATTAACTAAGCGTTCTTCGAATCTTTATTCATCCCTTATTAAAGCTCAGAAACATGAGCCGATGTCCGTTTAGTTGTACTATTCACGTAAACAGTATACCCGCGACCCTTGGCTGTAACTTGCAATGACGTGCATTTGCGCTCAGCCCATTATATTCCCACAAAGCCCTTCTTGAGAGCTGCAGTACAAAATAGCGCTGAACATCACCGGCATTCGTCACAGAATTGGTGAACAAATATCTCCAAACTGTCTCAGGTCTACTACTGAGCTTACATGCCTTCTACACGTGCAAACTATGCTTCCGCGGTTGCAGACTGTGTCCTGAGTCATTACCTAAAACTAATGATCACTTAATCAGTGACTGCCGCACATTCACTAGTGTCCGTCACAGCTAACGACCGGGAAAGGTTCGATGGCAGGCAGTCGCATAATTAGAACGTTTTCAGAAACCCTGCTCCCCCCTTCCCCTAGCGAATAATGCTTACTCCGCAAGAATAAAGTTCAAGGAGGCGTCCTGCTGGAGCAAGAAAAGTTACTGAACGTGGGATGCAGTGAGTGGAAATCAGACAAAACATATTGAAGCTACTAAAAGCCATTCATCCCAAACAGTAGCCCGTAAACTGAATATAGTATCTTTAGGAGGCTCTGATTTAAAAGTAACATGCTTAATTACCAGTTTCAAGAAAAAGTGCTCATAAGCATGTTTAAATGTCATCTCTTGAGACATCTGAGACATATGCTGTGAAAGGTTGTTTTAAAGCGTCGATGGATGCAGAGTATATTCCGTTGACCCGCATATAAATTCATTTCGAGGCAGTTCAAAGTCCAAGACCTTTTGGGGGAGTCACCACACCAGCTGCACCGAGCCGTATTTCATACAACAAAGGCATCACAAAAAACAGTCGACTGATACATCACACTCTTTTTCTCTTTCAGTTGTACCTTTTTCTTTTCTTCTACGCGAAAAATGTCTGCTGCCTATCACAAACAAGTCAGTCATAAAATGGACAACCAAGAAACTCCACAGGTTCTTCAGTTATCGTTTATCGGCCGGTTAGAGCGTCTATGGATGTAGTTCGATGTCTGCCTTCATTGCTCCTGCTCGTGGGTAAGTTTCTACAGCGAAGCTGTTTGCCTCTAGCCCCCTATGCACCCCCTGCATGCGTTACCAGGGGGGGTGTACCCTGGCCGGCTTATACGTCCCTATCAGGGCGCGTGGATAGGAATGCGTGGGCCGATCCTGGAAATGGTGAAATACCGGGCCGACCGGCGGCGGAGGTGAAGCAGGCTTCAAGCACTCTGCCAACTTCCAAAAACAAGTTTAATAACTTGGGTGCAAATAGAACCACATAAATGCGGCGTTGTAAGAGAAACAATATATATCCGCGTACATACATACATACATACATACATACATACATACATACATACATACATACATACATACGTACATACGTACATACGTACATACATACATACATACATACATACATACATACATACATACATACATACATACATACATACATACATACATACAGGGTGTTTCAGCCAGCTTCAGCCAGAATTATATAAGCCGGTGCGCTCTAAGACGACGCGACCGAATTCTTGTTGCTCACTTTTGTATGTAGTGTGTCACGGTGTTTTTTGCATTTTGCTTAACTGGATAATTAGTCAAGATTAAGGCAGAAAGCTGGGCTATAGTTCGCGGTTATTTGTATAAGGGACATTGCTCTAGCGCGTAAAAAAGAACACAGACAGGAACAGGCACGTATACAAGCCTTCTTAGCACGCATCAACAGTCACACCACAATTCCCACCCTACACCATAATTGAATTTTGCCCTCACCTTTCTACTCAAGACGCTATGTTGAAGCTCAAACATCAAGTGCTAAACGACCGTTCCCGTAGCATGAAAGTCATCCTCGGACTCAACCTCACTCAAGCCTTTGACAATATTTCCCATGCAGCTATCCTTGACCAGGTCTCCCACCTCCACCTGGGAGAGCGAGCCTACAATTACATTCGTGACTTTCTCTCCAATCGCACGGCCACCCTCTCGGCCGGGGATTTACGATCAGACCAGCTTCCCCTTGGCAGCAAAGGCACCCCGCTAGGTTCAGTTATCTCTCTCATGCTCTTTAACTTAGTCATGATTGGCCTTGCCCAGCAACTACAACGAGTCGACAATATTAACCATACCATCTACGCCCACGGCATCACCATCTGGGCGTGCCGTGGCAGTGATGGTCAAGTGGAGTTAGCCCTTGTTGGATCTGGAGGACAATCCCAATTGCTGCCCCCAGATTTTGGACCTTGCCGTTGGGTGCGGGAGTTGGCCGAAGTTGAGGATGACTTTGAGATGAAAACTGGAGGTTTATTTGCATTATTGACAGTGAGAGTACAAAGAAATTAACAGTCAAAGTCATTACGGGCCGGCAGCAACTCGGACGCTACGGCACGTGGCAAGAAGCTCGAAAGAGATGAATGAAGGAATTCTCTCTTGCTGCTCCCGGTCTCTGGCTTTTAACCCCTTCGGTGTCTCGAAGTCACGTCACGTTCGGCCAATCGGCGAGCCCGCTCAGGTGGCGTCATTTTCGGCCAATGGTAGGCGCCCGTGCGAATGTAAGTCACACCCGGCGCAGAGGGTCGTCATTGGGCTCCAATTGTCCGAGGAATTACTTGTGTGCGGTATTGCCTTCCTGGTCTGCAACTGCCGTCACAAAGGTGGACGGGGGGGGGATTGCTCCCAGTGCTTCACGGTGCATTACGGCCGTCGTTGCCTCGCGGCTTGCAAGTGTCACAATAGGCAGATGGGGCCAGACGGGTTGTCTTCGAGCGACTTTTCAGATCTGCAAAGCAGCTTTCCTCGGGACCCAGGTTACCTGGAACCGTGCCAGGCTCCCGCTACATGTTCAGGAAGAGTCAAGCAGTGGTACAATAGCTCCACATAAAGGCGCACGAGGTGGAGGACGCCAACTTGTTTGGGCGTGCTGCGCCTCGGGAACGTAGTAGATGTGCTTCTGCGCTCCTTAATTAGGTGTGACGCGATTCGATGTTGTCTGGTGAACTCGAAGGAGGCTCAGGAAAAGGTCCCGTATCTAACACCCTCCAAACGGCGATTGACACGGTTGAAGCTTGTTTCCAAGGAACCAGACTGCGCTGTCCGCCGGCTAAATCGGAGCTTCTTCTCTACAAGGCCATTCAGCGGGGTCACCCTCCCAAACACCAATCTGATCACCGACCCTGTGACGCCATTACCCTACGCCTTCAAGATGGCAGTCCTATCCCACACGTCCCTAGTATCCGGGTCCTCGGTCTCACCATGTCTACCAAAGGCCCCAACGCCTTGGCTCTCAACAAGATCTGTGCTCAGTTTCAAAACACCTCACGCCTTCTTAAACGTATCTCTAACCGACGAGGGGGACTCAAAGAAGAAAGCTTTCTCCGCCTCGTGCAGTCCTTTGTCATATGTCACATTACCTACGTTGCATGCGTACCTCAACTGGTACCGGGCTGAGCAAAACAAGCTCGACACCCTCATACGAGGGGTCTACAAGCAAGCACTTGGCCTCCCGCATTACACCAGCACTGAACTCTTCAACCAACTGGGAGTTCACAACACCCTTGCCGAACTCATTGAAGCCCAACAACGCTCTCAGCTTGAACGGCTCAGCCTTACTGAAACGGGACGCTTTATTCTATCCACGCTTGGCTTCACCTACCATCAGCAACAGGGCCTCAAACAACCGATCCCGACCGACATCCGTAGCTGGATCTATATACACCCTATCCCTAGAAACATGCACCCTGAATATAACAGGGCCCGGCGCCAAGCTCGGGCTGGAGCTACCATAAGAGCCCTTGCTCACGCACCTGGCGTAACATTTGTTGATGAAGCCCAATATTCCCATGGCATACGATTTGTGGCCGTCGCCACACGCGATGGAGTCCTACACCACGCCTCCAGCGCCACTACCCCCACTGCCGAGACGGCTGAAGAAGTGGCCATCGCCCTTGCCACTCTGGATCCCACCTGTCTCACCATCGTGTGTGACTCTCGCTCTGCCGTCACTAACTTCAGCAAAGGCCGTATTTCTCCCCAAGCTCTTCGCATCCTCTGCAAGGCACCACACTCTAAAGACAGCATGATCTCCCTGACATGGATCCTGGCCCATGCGGGCCCTGTCCACTCACACCTCCCCAATCTCAACGAGGTCACCCACTCCATTGCGCGAGGCTTAGTCAACCGCGCTGGAGTCACTGGAGATGAGTTGGACACCAGGGGCAATCTGACCACTTATAACGATCTCGTTAAGGCCTTTTACCTCAGTCGCCGAACCTTCCCCCCACCTCACCCCAAGTTCAGCCGGGCGCAGGCTACCACCCTGCGTCTGCTACAAACAAACACGTACCCTTCACCCGCCCGCCGCCACCTTACATTCCCAGACGTTTACACTACCCCCAACTGCCGGTGCTGTGGCATTCACCCGGCTACGCTTCCGCATGTGCTATGGGAGTGCCCAGCACAGCACACACAGACTAACACCACGACCCTATGGTCGAGGTTGCATGAGGCTCTGCGGAGTTCCGCCCTCGACGACCAAACCTGGGCGACCCAGCACGCCCGTGAGGCGGCGGCGAAGCAAGCCCTCGACGTCCCCTCATGGGAGGCCTAGGCCCGGCCATCATAAAGTGCTGGTTCTACAATAAAAGTTTATTCCTCCTGCCTAAAACTTTTCCTGTTACTCAAATAAAGCGGTAACCACAAAAATAAAATTATTAGCTCGTAATTTTATACGTTTTTTCTCGCCTATTATAGTGGAATGTCGAAAGCCTAATTCTTTATTGAACTGAAATAAAAGGTTTGCTTCGCTGTAACTATTTAATGTCAAGTTTCACTTCAGTTGGAGTGAAATTTCATGAGTAAAACGGGCTGAGCAGTGAAATGAACTGTACTGCAGACTTTTGAAGATGTAATTAATTATGGAGTTTTATGTGCCAAAACCACGATCTGATAATGAGGCACGCCGTAGAGGGACTCCGGAAATTTGGACCACCTGGGGTTCTTTAAAATGCACGTAAATCTAAGTAGACGGGTGTTGTCGCATTTCGTCCCCATCGACATGCAGCCGCCGTGGCCGAGATTTGATCCCGCGACCTCCTCCTTAGCAGCCCAACACCATAGCCACTAAGCAACCAAGGCGGGTAGACTTTTGAAGAGTGAAATGCTCAGACTCCATACGCTTTGTCCATGTCTGTTGCACACTTCATTGGTTCCGTCGATGAAAAGACTCTTCAAGAACAGCAGACGCTCCGGAGGTATCAAGTACGACGACATCTTGAAAAGGCCGCATAACGACGATTTTGTTTGCTTCTGTGATTGGCTGGCGGAGTAACAAAACTTTGCGCGATCAGTGTGCCTTGGTTGCCAACTGCTGTTTTTTTTTTAAAGTTGTATGCTACTATAGAAATCTGCTATGGGGAGAGGCCTTCGTCCTGCAGTGGACATAAAATAGGCTGATGATAATGAAATCCTTATTTTGCACTTTCGTTTGTTTACTTGTTCTTGTTAGTGTTCTTTCTGCGCTTCTTTCCTGCGCGAGTCCATTCGATGTGGTTCCTTGTTTGCCAAGTAAAGAAGAGGTGTATCTTACAGGCGTGCTACCTGTGAGATGCACCTTATATCATTTCTCTTTTGCGGGTTTACGCGTCTTTATGGCGAATGGCGGGCGTTATTCACATTTGCACTAGTAAAGGTACGCCCCCCTTATTTGCATAGAAATGTTACCTTGGGTTGCCCCCCCCCCCCCCCCCTTTCGAAAAAAATATCCTGGGTACGTGCCTGGACAGGAGCATGAAAAAGACACACCGAACGCTAGTGTGTCTATAGCGTTCGGTGTGTCTATTTCATGTTCCTGTCTGTGTCCTTTTTTGCGCGCTAGTGTAATGTCCCCTTATACGAATAGTCAAGATTAATTAACCAACTTCTGAAGCAACGAAGTTAGGCAAAAAAATTCCAATTCGAAAGTTGTAGAGCGCTATGCGAAACGTCCGATTAGCACACCCGGATAAATGCTATGTTCGTTTGTGCGGGGAACGCTTGGGAGCAGTGCAATCACGGCGCGCAAGCGGGCATGTCACGTGGCGTTTTTTTTTTCTCGCGGGCATCTGCAGTAAGCTGAAAAGCACTAATACACTAATAAAGTATATGGTGATTCCAATACTCATGTTACTGTTTAGGGCGGCGCACATCGGGGTGCTCACGGAAAACTTTTGGGCAGCGTTATGGATCGCCGTGGTCTGTGTGCTGTAAATGATCAATCTTCGACCTTCTTTGGCGGGCCGTCCTGTAGCGCGTGCTCAGACGTAACGCTTCGCTCGTCCGAGTAGCTAAATTAAGTTAAATTGTGGTGTTCTACGTGCCAAAACCACTTTATGATTATGAGGCACGCCGTAGGGGAGGACTCCGGAAATTTGGACCCTGCAGGTCGTGCTCGAGCTAAGCCTCAGCGTAGTCAGGATCGGCGTCCAGGGACTGCCGACCTTGTCCAACACCACGAACACCCATTTAGCCCGATTATGGAGGTGGAAGCTACCAACGGCGACGATCGAGCAAACGAAGAGAGAGAGAGAAAACAAGGGTAGGAAAGGCAGGGAGGTCAACCAGAACAGCATCTGGTTTTCTACCCTACACTGGGGGTGGGGCAAAGGGGAATAGAAAGAATATCCAAAAGACCCGGCGGATGGATCATGGCTCACCGCTCGCGGCCGGAAGGGACGCCGCGCCGACGTTAAGTCTGACCCAGCAGCCCGCCGCCACGAGACGCAGCATTCGAACTAAACTATGCCACGACGACCCCAGAGGCCCCCACCTCTGCCCATTGACGATGTTAAAGTCATCCTGCGCACGAGAAACGGTCTCATGTTCGGTGAGTGGCCTCGCCGCTCTCTGACTCGCGCCTTCGGCATCGAGGCGCGCCTCAAGGAACAAGAGGTCGACGAGCTTCACTTACGTGTTCAACGTGCTCAAAACATCGCCCTCATCAGCACGCCAAGCGAAAGAATCGCGACCAGCCTTAACAAGATGACATCGCTTACACTTGGCCCGCATCGCTATCCCATCTCAACATACATTGCCTCCCCCGATAATTCCTGCAAAAGAATAATCACGGGTCCCGCCACAGGGACTACACCAACCGAACTTTTAGACCACCTGTTGGCACCTGGGGTGGAAATCCTCCATGCTCGCATGATGGGTCGAACAACCACAGCCATCATTACATTTGCTGGCCTCAAGGTACCGCGCTACGTGAGGTATTATGGGGCCGAGTACCGATGCTACATACACACCCCGAGGGTCCAGGTGCGCAGCGTATGCTTTACAGTGGGCCATCGTGCGGACGTCTGTCCCACGCCAAGAATCAAGCGCTGCACCACATGTGGGACTGAAAACCCATCCACCACCGAACCTCACCAGTGCCAGCCCCGGTGCCTGACGTGCAAAGGGGATCACCCGACAACCGATCCCAGCTGTACGGACTGGGCAAGAAAGCCACCCAACAAGCAACGAGTGCGCCAGGAACTCGATAAACAAAAACGGCAACAGCATCGTCCTCTGTCCCAATCTAGAGAGCGACGAAGCCGATCGCGGTCCCGATCCTGGTCCCGATCACGGTCCCGATCCCGGTCACGATCTTGGAGCCGAAGCCCTGGCGACTGTTCTAAGAACTTCGAGCGGGTACCATCATCACCTTCATCATCATCCTCATCACCGCCGTCGTCCCCACCACCAGTGGCACCATCACCGGCCAAGAAGAAGCCGCCATCGCTACCGCAACAACTACCATTAGCAGCGCCCGAAGGGCCAGCCGGACCTAAGGGGGTAAGTTGGGCGGAGGGCCCGCCACCTTCACTGCGCAAATCTCCCTCACACTCATCCGAACCTCAGTCCCTAGCACAAACCCAATCCCAAACACAGGCGCCTAGCTCGCACCAAGATTCCTACCCTAGCGACAACTGCATTGTGCCGCGACCTCCAGCATGAGCTTCGACGAGAATTGCACCGAGCTATAAGGAGATGCGAGGAAGCATTCTCACGGTGGTCAAGGAAAAGACCCGAGCCGCCTTTCTAGACTTCCAAACCACCGTGCTGAAACCAATGCTACATGAAATTACCAACGAATTCAAGCAGAGCGTGAGAGAGCTCACGGCACAACCCTTTCCCCCCTAAATCATCATCCTCCTCATCCTCACTAGTCGCACGCGCTACACCAACCTCGGCGCCGTCATTAGCGACAAGCGAGCGCGTTCACCCGTACGTTCGCCCAGCCCAGCTACAGAATGATGGCTCCTGCAATGCAAATGCAATAGAACGACGGGACTGACGCCGTGGCAATGGAATTGCGGTACCGATCTAAACGGGGCTCGCTGCAACAGTACGTTGCCGCAGCGTCAGAACCGCCGGACACCATACTTCTCCGAGAGCCGGGTGCCACACTTGTACCTATCCGTAGCTACGAGACCATTAGGGGTTCGGACGAGGCGAAAGTGTGCGCGATCGTGTCCAGGAAACTCACCTATACCCATACTACTCTCACGTCACACATCCCTCATCAAATCATTGAGATTGTCTCCGCGGACACGCGACAAAATAGCCTGTACATCTGAAATGTATACAGTGCACCTCGTGCTCGGTGGTACAATTTTCAGTACCTACTCTTGGAACTCATCAAGTTGGGCCTAATGTCCGTAGTGTGCGGTGACTTCAATGCCGCACACATGGCCTGGGGCTATCGCAGTAACACACCAAAGGGCACCCGACTTTGGGACCTCACACATAGTCACCGATTCACCCTCATAACAGATCATACCCAGCCTATAGTCGCCAGGGAAATAGTGTATGAGAGACACTTGCCCGGATCTCACTTTCACGAGGGGGGTCCAGGGCGAGTGGCTGAACACTGGCGAGACGCTGGGTAGCGATCACCACATTCTCGTCATCCGCATCAGTCGCGCAAGTTACAAACGCCCCTGAAAAGAAAACTTGCATTACAAATTGGTTGAAACTCCGCGCAATCCGTAGGGACCGAGCCCCAGGTGATGAAAGCCCCAAAAATTATGCCAGTTGGCTCAGTGGTTTACGCAACGATCTAAACAGAACGACTAGCTGCATAACCACGACGACAGAGACCCCCGAGGTTGACCCGCATCTTCTACATCTGTGGGGCGCGCGCCGAGGTCTCACGAAGCGATGGAAGCGGCAAAAGTTCAATCGAAAATTTCACTACAGAATATCCCAAATCACGAGAGCGGCCCAGATATACGCAGACCAGCTAACCAGTGTTAACTGGCAAACGTTTTGTGGTAAGCTAAATGGTACGCTGGGCACCGTGAGAACCTGGGCAATCCTTCGGTCGCTAATAGATCCGACAAACACGAAATCCCATAAAAATCGGCAGCTTCAAATGTTCCTCCACCAGTACGGAGGAGACGGAGACCAGCTCCTGAAGGACCTTGAACAAAGGTATCTCTCCCGTGGCTCTAAGCAAAGCTATCCGGACTATCCGTATGGAGAATAGAGTGACCCACTAGGCACTGACATAACTGCCCACGAAATCAAAGCCGCACTCGCAGACATTCATAGGAATACCGCACCCGGAGAGGACGGGATACGTTATACTCTACTGCGAAATCTCCCGGATGAGAACCTGGAAACGCTTTGTGCTATGTAAAATCAGCACTGGCACGCCGGCACTCTCCCTCTGGAATGGCGAAGTGCCGAAATCACTTTCATGCTCAAGCTCGGAAAACGCCTGTCGATCCAAAGTTTACGGCCAATTTACTTTACATCGTGCATCGGAAAGCTGCTTGAGTATGTAATCCTAAAATGGCGTCAACCTTTCTTGGACATGCAAAATCTCTTCTCCCACACCCAGTTTTGATTTCACCCCCATTTGTCCGCTCACGATGTTCTTCTTCAGATAAAAGATGATCTCGTTGACCCCCTCTTGACGCTGTTGCGATCAGAAAGAAAGAAAGAAAGAAAGAAAGAAAGAAAGAAAGAAGGAAAGAAAGACAAGTGTCGGTGGTGGCGGACGATCAGGGTAATATCGTCACCTCGTGTAGCGTCCAAACCGAGGCTACGCTCACAGGGGAGACGTTGGCGATAGCACTCGCCAGCAACCACATCGTCAGTCACATGAAAAGATCACCACATCATCATTACAGACTCCCAAGACGCATGTCGAGCCTACCTCAGGGGTCATATACCTCGGGAAGCCGATCGCGCTCTCACCAGCACACGTAAGCTCCCCGCCATTCCAGATCCCTCGATACCACGCATCAGGCTGATTTGGACAGCTGCTCATGCCTCACTGTCGGGAAATGACCGCGCTCACGCGGCTGCCCGAGAGCTAACCTGCCGGGCACCTGGCAGTGAGGCGAGCAACCTATATCAAGCCTCCCAGAATTTGCCCAACACATACCGTGGCACTCTAGACTTTTACAGACTAGGCTGCTTGCGACATGACCCTCCACCCAAATCCTTCTCCCGGAATGAAGCCGTATTCCCGAGATGCCGAGACGTCTTCAAACCAACTCATATCCGAACCTCCTCCTTCTCAACAAGTTCTCCCCAACCTTATATCCCACCATCTGCCCAGGCTGCGGAGCACCACCGACGACGTTCCACATCACGATTGAGTGCCAAAAACTACCTCAGAATATCCCTGTTCTACAATCCCCCCAACCAACATTTGCGCAGCGGGAGGCGATCCTCCGTCGCTCCGAGCCTCAGGTCTGGCTGGCCCTGATACGACGAGCACGAGCGGTAGCGACAGCCATTGGGGCCCTGGACTGACGGCACCAACCACATAAATCCTTTCACTTTGAAATAAAGTTTCTTCTCTCTCTCCGGAAATTTGGACCACCTGGGGTTGTTTAACGTGCACCTAAATCTAAGTACACGGGTGTTTTCGCATTTCGCCTCCATCGAAATGCGGCCGCCGTGGCGGGGATTCGATTCCGCGACCTCGTGCTCAGCAGCCTAACATCATAGCCACTGAGCACCCACGGTGGGTCGTGTGAGTAGCTGCCGAAGCACATTGGACAGTTGACGTTGAATCACGCGAAAGTATACTCATCAGCCTGTTTTGACCGGACGTCCTCTCGTAAAGTTTGGCAATCCCACGAGTGGTCGCGAAGCGTACGTGTAGCAAATTGCCAGTGTTTTTTTAGGCTGTTCAGTACAAGCATCCTACATAAACTGTGACTCCGCGCAGGCCTTCATAAACATGTTGCACTCGATGGTAGAAAATAGAAGACGGTTTCCATTGAAAATAAAGAAGGAAAGACAATGAGCGCGGGCATTGAGAATCAGCAACTTTGAGTGATCCGGTGTAGTCCAGAACGCCGTTGTCGTCGCTCTGACTGGACGGATGAGTATAAAGAAGCACAAAATATTTTCTTGCTGACACGCAAGAAGCTTGAAAAGCTTTCGCAATAGAAGTGTAGGAAATTTATACAGTCTTGAAGCCGTAATTCGATGGTCTCAAAAGTTTGGCAAATAGCTTCGCTCTCTGAAATCTCCAATCATCCGTAATCATTATTTCCGGGCGCTAGCATCTTTGTGTGCTCTGCGTTTCTCTGTGTGCATTCTTTTTTCGAATGTCTTCGTGTCAGGATGCGTCGCCTCCACCGTGGTAAGGTGTGTGTGGAAATATGTATAATAGGGATACGGATTAAAGAACTTGAGTGGAGTTCCTTTTCCTGTATGGTGGGTGGTGGTTCCAATTACTGGACCATGCTTCCAGCACTGGTGCTCTCATATTGACGTTATTCGTGTGCTTGTGATCTTATACGGTGCCTGTGGTGTCTGCGGGTATTCGTTCTTTGCCTGCTTTCTTTATATTTGTTGTTCTTGTCTGAATAGTGTGTATGGCATTTTGTGATATGGAAGGCCTTAAGGGACTTATACCGTCCCATTTTTCTACATTTCCTACATTTCCTACACGCATGCCAGCGTCACCGCCGGCTGAAGATAGTGCGCGACCCGGAACGTTGAGAAAAAGTGTGACTTCTCGGCATTGCCTCCGAGATCAGGTGGCGGCCGTGGCGTGCTAAAAGTCAGTGGCGAATGAATGAATGAATGAATGAATGAATGAAACCACGTTTATTCCACATTAAAATGCACCCAAGACGCTGCGGTGAAAAGGGAGGGGTATTATTGCAAAAGGGGAAGGATGAGGCTGCCTCCGTTTTATTAACGAACGTCTTGGAGGCAGCTGTTCTTGCTCCTTGCTGTTTGCGTTTCGGTATAGCTTCTGAAGGGTGTAATGCACAAGCGTTGACATTGCGCGAGGCCTTAAAGTTGTTGTCTGTGTGATGCACAAACATTGTGTGAGAGAATACGTTTGTTTAGGATGAAAATAAACACAATCATACGGATCACAGTTAATGACATAGCATTTGAGTGCCCAGTCAGAGGCGACGACCTGGTATTTGCGTCCTATCCGCTAACCACCGGGTACACGCGTCATCTGCTTAGGGGGTGTTTAAGAAAATTAGGCAGTTAACTACCTAATTAGGCGGTTAACTATTTAAAAAAAAGCTTGCAAAATTAGGCAGTAACTGCTTAATAAAAATAGGTACTTAAGCCCTTCAAATTTGTCAAGATTGCTTCATATACTACTCATCTATAACCAACTTGTGCGAAGTGAGATTTTGTTACAGTTGGCCTTTGAGAAAGTCGGCAAATGATAAGGGGTTGACGTAGCGTTTACTCTTGGCAGTGAGTTAGGGAAATTTATGTGCCGCCGTGCCAAGAAAGATCGAGAAAGACAGAACAGATGATCGAAAGACGAAGACCTGACGGGTGTCCCGTAAGACATACCAGTAGTTTATTAGATGTCTTGTAGTTGTGTTTGCTTTTATGTAGGGCAGCGAGGCCATTGACTCAGCGAAATGTTCAGGAACAGTCGTTCAGAACGCCGTCTAACCTTACGGCGCTGTCGCGAATGTTCTCCAAGATTTTAAATCAGCACTTCTTCGTAACAAGTGCGCATGCCTGCCTTCGATTATCCGTCATGAGAATCGCAATGCCTGAACCGATATTTCTTTTTAAAGCGAAATTTATACTAGGCAAACCCTCCCATATATACTTTGCTGATCATGGCTGTTGAAGTTGCTGTCGAGCCGGTTGGCTCACACAGAGGATAGCAAACGAATCGGATTATATGTAGCCCCATCTGCGCTACCACTACAGATTTGCCGGCGGCGAATTTGTTCCCTGCGAAATTACGCAGTGAAACGACAGACATTTTGTAACTCTCATCAGTGTAACAACTATATGCCTTCAAAGGCACAACACCTTTATTAAAGCTGAGCTTTCCTTTTCTTTCGAGTGTTAGGCGGCGTCTGATCAGCCGGCTTCTTGCCAAGTGAGGTGGGACTGGTCCTTTACATGTATTTTGCTGTTTGAGTTTCGGCATAGCTTGTGAATGGTGTAATGCACAAACATTTAACATTGCGCGAGGTTTTTAATTTGTTGTCTGTGTGATGGACAAACATTGTGTGGGAGTACATGTTTATTTAGGATGAAAATAAACACAATCATACAGATCGCAGTTAATGACATAGCATTTGAGCGCCAAGTTCACCAAAAGCTTCGTTTCCCTTAGATTACAAGTTTCCGACGTGTGCATTGGATCTTGATAATGTTTGAAATGAAGGAGTATGACGAGGAGTAGATTTTAATGAGGAGAAAGGAGGAGAGGCCGGCCTGGAGAGCGTGTCTCCAGCCTGCTACTCCTCACTGGGGAAAGGGGAAGTGGGAAATACAGAGAAAGGTAGGTGGCGGGTGATTATGTTATGGTACATTGAGATACTATATACACGTTGTCCAATATGCGGATGCGCACTGTAGCCGCAATACACGTAAGAGTAATCTTGTCCATACAAAAAGTAATCTTGTCACAAAAAGTTGTTGCGCAAACACATTTCGCACTGACTGCACGTCTCACAGCTTCTAGAGGCGATCGTCTAAACCAGTCTCATTTAAAAAGTTCAAAAGTGATTTTATAGCACGTTGGGCACAGTCAACACTCCTCCACGCGCCCAAAAGCTTTTCTTCTGAAAGAGGGTGGGAGTCCAAGCTGTCAAAAGTAGATTTGAGTGTTCTTCGTTCGGCCGCATATTGAGGGCACACGCAAAGTACGTGAGCTATTGTCTCGAGAGTGTGACAGACGCTACATTCAGGGTCCCGTGTTTGTCCAATCTTGTGAAGGTATCGGTGGGTGTATGCCACACCCAGCCGTAATCGATGAATGAGTGTTTCCTGGCTTCTCCGCAACCGAAGTGGAAGCCGGAATTGTAATCCAACGTCAAGTCTATGGAGGCGCTCTTGTCGATGTTCGGGGTTGTCCCAACGTCGCGCCGTAAAAGTTTTAGTGGAGGTGTGGAGCAATGCGTTAATGTCATACCGGGTAAAATAAGAAAGTGAGCCAGGACATGATAAATGAAATGAAAGACGAGACTATTCTCTGCCTCAGACGATCAGTTTCCTGCAGCGTGCGTATATCTGATGCATTTTTTTTCTTCTGGTTTGGTTTTAATTGCGCCACACACTGATACTATGCCCTATCTGTCCTCTGTTACGCGTTCTATAAGCTAACGCTATTGATGCTCATTTAGGGATATGCTGCGTCTCTTCGAACAACGACTATTCCGACTCTTCTGAGGAGTGGGAAACAAGACAAGCCCCTTTAATGTGCCAAAAGCAACCTCGGAGTGTCCGAACGTCAACAGCTCGTCTGAAGTGGTTCTACAACGTGACTGCCGCACGATGCGAGAAATTCTACACTGATATGCGAGATGCTGGAAAAAACAGTTTTGAAACTAAAGACGACTGTAACAAAAAGTGCAGAGGTAAGAAGACCACACATAAAAAAAGAGAGAAGTTTTCGAATGTATCCGCTGCGACAAGCTGCAGCTTCTATAACGACAACGTTCTCTTACTAAAGCGAAACCCATTTGCTAACTGCTCGAACGAAGCAGCTTCGCTGGAAGTTAGGTTGTGCGCCTCCAAGGTCGCACAAGTGTGCCCTCATTTATTGTTTCTGTCTTTGTATTCTTCGTGCATGGCAACAATTTTTTTTAACGTTGATAAAATTTTTCATCCCTGCAAGACGACCTATGCTATACCGTTGATTTCAATGCGGAACGCGTTCACATTTTCTCTGCGACACCAACAGATGAACACTACGGAATGTGCGGTGGTCCGAAGAACGACAGCCTCTGCAAGAAGGGGCTAGTGCAGCGCTTTTGGTTTGACCCGGACAGTAGGAAGTGCCTGTCTTACATGTACGGCGGTTGCGATGAGAACAGCAACACATTTCGCACGAAGTTGGACTGCCTTACTGAATGTGCAGGTAAGACGTCCTCGGCAGCCGCTATCCAGAAAGTGGCCACGAAATGTCCCCTAGTAATGACGCAATAAAGCAAGAGAACAGGCTGGTGGGCTAGTTGGTACTGCATAACTTGAGGCGAAGCGCAAAAAAAAAAAAAGAACGGACTGGTGGGCTAGTTGGTACTGCATAACTTGAGGCGAAGCGCAAAAAAAAAAAAAAACGAGGACAAAGAAAAGGAAGCGCTGTGTCTTCGTTTCCTTCTCTTGTCCTCGTGCTTCTTGCGCTTCGCCTCAAGTTATGCAATAAATCAGCACACAATGCTTGAGTCAATATAGCCGGCACATATACAGAGAGAGATAGTTTAGTTTTGGAAATGTGGAGAGGTCATCGTGAAGGACATGCTTCTGGCACTTAAGTTTATCTGTAGCGTGTGACCTGTTAGTATGAACGCTTGCCCCAAACATCCTTGCGCTGGTGCTTTCATCCACTACACTTCCAATCATTCAGCTATATTTTGTGCTAAATACTTAGAAGCGCAGCCTTGTTTCGAATAAACTAGGGAGTGAACGACGAGAAGCAAGGTATATAACCGTGAAGCATATAACCAACAATATATTTGAACACTGAAAACAACAAGACGACGGTCTGCAGAGCTCGGAAAGCTTCACTCTTCGTATTGTCCCAGCCCTTCAGGCGCTTCGAGGATACATCCATCTTGGAACTGAGGTACTGGTCGCCGATTTCGTTCCACACTTTCGGAAACAATAAAACCTTTATTTTGGCTAGTTGGTTCATAGCTGAAAACCTTGACGGGCAACGTAACAGAACACGGACAAAGAAGACACAAGTACGCAGGACTTG
This sequence comes from Dermacentor variabilis, assembly GCF_050947875.1. Taxonomy (NCBI): domain Eukaryota; kingdom Metazoa; phylum Arthropoda; class Arachnida; order Ixodida; family Ixodidae; genus Dermacentor; species Dermacentor variabilis. The sequence continues at coordinate 155,659,033 of NC_134574.1, forward strand.
TGTCTTCTTTGCCCATGTATTGTTGCGTTGCTCGTCAAGGTTTTCACCTTCGGAAGGGCACACTGCAGGTTATTCAAATCCCCGTGAGGAGTAGCGCAGGCCTTGCTTTAAAGCAGAGTCAACAAAGAAAAATGAAACGGACTTCTGCCGGGGCAAAAAATGGACACGTCAACTCAACGAGGCGCCAACTAGCTGAAACCTGCGCGTTACTGAGAGTGTCATAAAAAAAAAAAAAAAAACTGATCGAAACGCGTTTTTCTATTGACGCTCATAAATGAACGTTTTCCTTGTTTTTATCTCGTGTACGAGGGAAAAAAAAGTGCACTTTATTGCTTGCGAAGATATACACTCGTACAACTTTTTGGAGCTGGCGAGTGCGAAACAGCTGCGATATTTTCGCATTTGAAAAAAGTGTCACTGCATACGACGAGGACTACTCAGGTTGCCAACTCAACTAACCGACCCGCCGTGGTGGTACAGTGGGGGCTGGATATTCGGCTGATGCTGCCGCATTCTTGTAGGGGAGGAATGAAAAAAAAAGAAGATGCTCGTTTACGTAGATTTAGGTGCACGTTAAAAAGCTCCAGGTGGTAAAATTTAATCCGGAGTGTTCCACTACAGCATTCCACATAGCACTCTGTCTGTTTAGAGTCGCGGGACGTCAAATCTCACAATTTTAATTAAGCCAACTGTTCTAACGGCGGCATCAGAACACTGACTTTAAAGGACCTCCTTCGTGGGCACAATAATTTTAAAAGCAGTATTTCATACTATCTCGAATAACGCTTTCAAGACGCCAAGCTCGTTGACCGTGACGACAAAAGAGATGTTGGACTAATGTATACAGGCTCGGGTGTGAAACAAGGGGACCGAGCGTGCAGTCAACCACAAAATTTTACGGAACACGAGATACGAGAAAAAAGCTGAATATCTTCGCAGCCTCGCAACGCAGCCTAGTATTCGCTTTTACGGCCTCTATCAGTGTATGTGAACGACATTGTGATGTTCGGTTTTACTGACTACTGTTACAGGCTGTTTGGAAATTGAACGTTTTCTGAGATCCCGTGGTTCCTCAACTGTTGTGGTTGACTGTACGTGCAACGTATGCGCAACTTTCTGTTGTCGTTGGGTCAAGGAAATGCAAGTTGTTTTTGTTTGAATTTCGTAAGTAAAATCTAAATCGGCACGAGGCATTTCCAATGATTCATCTATATTTTGTGTTAAATACTTAGCATACCCTCGTTTGCAACAAACTAGGGAGTAATCAACAAATTCAAATTTATTGACAATTCTTGGCTTCTCTGAAGTTTTTTTCTTTATTTTGCCCCCCCCACCGTTGAAGATGACCATAATTTTTAGAATTGGAACTCGTGCACACACTGTTTACGAGTAGTGATTGATTCGCGTGATTGCATTTTATCACTTTATTTCCATTAATGCGCACCCAAAACGCGGTAGACGGAACATTTTCGACTGCGTTCCGTGTTCATCTAAATGCTGCCACCGAGGTCGATGAGAATCGAAACCGCTCAGCAACGAAACGCCGTATACCCTGTTGAGTCACCGCTGCGGGTATCTTCACCTTCGGAAAATTCTTCGCCTCCCACGCGACACATCTTAATTCAACACACCTTGTGCTTCTGGTGCATTCGACTGGTCGAATTCGAGTGCTCGGAACACATTCGTCTTCTTCATTCGGAGCAGCACGCTCCACGTGTCACGGAGCGAGGTCGGAGCGCGACCGAGATCCGGCAGAGTTCCAGTCACGTGGTTCCTTCGACAACTTTGGGAGCAGCTGAGCGTTCGGCTCGGACGTGCTGTCTCTGGCTCCAATGTCCCAGAGGCCTCCGCCTCGGCGCGAGGAGTGTCGTAGTGCGGTGGGAACAAGTCGAATGTACCAACACTCCCGTTATAGTACACATGACTAGTGATAGCTAAGATCCCCCTAGGCCCCTTTATTCTTTCGCGTCACGAATTCCTGTTTTCCGTTTTCCAGAGTTCATTAACGACGCCTGCTCCCTCCTGATAGACGAAGGCGATTGCTACTCAAAACAGGTTCGCTTCGGCTACAACAGAGTATTTCAGTCTTGTGAAGAGTTCGTCTACACTGGTTGCGGAGGCAACCGAAACAACTTCAAGAATGCAAAAAGCTGCTGGATGACGTGCGCAAGTAATCGCCTCTTTTCTACAAATTTCCTATTCCGCCGAGTTTGAACGATGTGCATTAGGATGGTTCCTATTTCCGCGACAGACGCCTAACAAGTTGCTCGCACTCGCTGTTTTCTGGTACAATGTCGTTTAGGCCACAGAAAACATACGAGAAACATGTACAAATGAGTGGCCTTGTGCGAGAACACATACTGCCATCCGTGTTTTCATTAATGCGTCTTTCCTTGTTTACCAAGCCTCTTCTCCTTGTAACAGTGATCTCTCTGGTATTGCGTAATTGACTGTAATACCGCTCAACTTAATATTACTCTACAGTGTGTTCCTTAAAGCGAAAAAAAAGAAGCTATTGCAGCATCCGATATAACTTTTTCTCCTCTTTCTCTTTGTCCTAAACAGTTAATCCTCCAATATATTTAATGATAAAATTTTACTGCTAGTCATGAAGACTTGCTTGCTTCTGGTAAAGTAACGAGTAATCAGCAAATAGTCTTTATCGGTTTCGCTTTGCTATTCATTGTATCAGATATGTACGTAACGATTGTCTAAACATAACTGAAATCAAGATAAGCAACAAGAAAATACATAAGCACGCGTCCCCGAACTTTTGCCCGCCTTCCAATTTAAAGTTGAGGAAAATTTCGTTAATATTGCTTCGGTATGTTTGGTGCTTAGCTAGCATGGGTATACTTATCTGGAAAAGGACTAAACACTACCTCTGCGCATAAAAAAAACTTATGTGTCACTGTTAGCACTGTACGCGCAGAAACCGTCAAAGAAACATATGGTAGTGTGTTGTTGACGAAGCGGAATGATTTAACCTCATCTACAGATATCAAGACCTTAAATATTAAGCTTGTGCATCATTTATCTATTAAGGTAACGGTAGCACTATTATTATATATATTCTTTTGTGTGTGGGTATTCTTGTAGAGCACCTCAATAGGTTACAGCTGGCGGAAAAAGCGTTAAATTTTTCTTCTTTCTTAAACCAGGAAACTCAAGGTGCCTAAAGCATACGCAAAAAAATACCCACTGGTTCAGGCCCTTCAAAAGCTACTTCTACGACGCCGACACCAATGAATGCACACTGACGAGAACTTTTTTCCCGAAGAAGAAGGGCCCGAAATACAATAGATTTCCAAGCAAAACCGAATGCGAACGAGTGTGCAAGCGTAAGTACTTTTCTCGTGGAGGGGTGGCACAACTATTCCGGCTGTCTTCTTCTCTTTAGTTCTCAATGTGTTTGAAAAAGAACGGCGTGTGTGTGTCGTTGATTCCAGAACACCTTGCGTCCATGCTCAAGACTTCTCACGGGTGCTGTGAGAATGTACACTGTCGGCGTCAAGCCGGAACACGAACGGCAGAGCGCGTGGCGCCGAATCGCAACCGAAGGGACACAGTGCGTTCCGTCATCCAGTCATGTGACCACGCGCGCACATCCGGGTTGAACCACCCTGCGCGATGGTGCTCCCCATAAAAATTGAATTATGGGGTTTTACGTGCCAAAACCACTTTCTGGTTATGAGGCACGCCGTAGCGGAGGCCTCCGAAAATTTCGACCAGCTGGGGTTCTTTAACGTGCGCCTAAATCTATGTACATGGGTGGTTTCGTGTTTCGCCCCCATCGTAATGCCACCGCCGTGGCCAGGATTCGATCCCGCGGCCTCGTGCTCAGCAGCCCAGCACGATAGCCACTGAGCAACCACGGCAGGTGGTGCTCCCCATATACTGCGATATTTTCGTTTCTGTTCTGGTTCTCTTTTATTTGAAAGGGAGAAAAGAAAACAAAAATTTGGAGGGCGCTTAAGCTTCGTCTTTAAGAGTGGAACACGATAGCGTTCAAAGACCCCTTACTGCCTTTTCATGCTTCCCGGCAACTGCAGCCCATGTAACCGTAACGTTTACCGGGAAACGCTGGCTGCGAACGCTATGCACGAAGGCGAGCTTTCTGGTAGAAACGCGGCCCCTTGCGTGGGTCGATCTTCTGTTATTGTTTCGCATTTTTAGTACTTCACTCTGACAAGAGCTAACATAAAGGACATGCGCTGTCGGTGTTTTTTACATTACATTTGTTTGTGGGCTGCCGTTCTCAACATTTCGAGGGATAACTTTGTACAAATGAAAAACAAAGTATGAGCAACTTTGGTGGTAGAGAAGTGGTTGGGCATGCGTGGTTCGGAATTGGAACGGCCATTCGCCCTGTCAACCTTGAACACCCGAACTCTGTCGAGTGAGGCTAGCTTATAGCAGGACTCTTTGAGGAACTCAGACGTTGTTTGGGATAATATCGGCCTTGGTGAGATTAGAACAACTGGTGAGGCTTACACATTGCTAAATAATGGTCAGCTCTAGAGGTCTCACTGATAAGAAGCAATACGGGGTAGGATTCCTAATCCATAAGGACATAGCGGGCAACATTGACGAATTCTACAGCATTAACGAGAGGGTAGCAGTATAGTCGTAATCAAACTTAATAAGAGGTATAAATTAAAGGTAGTACAAGCCTACGCTCCAACATCCAGTCTCGACGATGAGGAAGTAGATCAGTTTTTTGAAGATGTTTAATTAGCGATTAGGAAAGTGCCAGATTGAGCCGCGATCGTCGGCTCCCCTCGCGTACTTTTACTCGCACATACATCATACGGTGCGCGGCGACGGAGTTGTCGCCCTTGGACTTTATACCGAACATCACGGCGACGGCAAAAATGCGCCTGGAGTGTCCGTGTAATTGCTATCGAAATAGAAACAGCTCGTTTCTAAGGCAACACCGCGTTCACTAGAGGCGCTTTTGTACCCCTTTGAAGCATCGAACTCGTGGCTCAGTGGTAACGTCTCCGTCTCACACTCCGGAGACCCTGGTTCGATTCCCACCCAGCCCATCTTGGAAGTTGCCTTTTATTTATGAAGTGCCTGCCGTGATTTATCGCTCACGGCTAACGCCGCGGACGCCGACACCGACACCGATGCCGACGACACCGGCTTTTCTGCGACACGAGCTCCTTAACGCTATCGCGTTAATAAAACAGGAATGCTACATAGAATGTGAACTTGCATTGTCCGCTGAATAAAATTCACCCGTCTCTTGGGAATGAGAAATAACAAAATAAATAAAAATAAATGAATAAATAAGCATTTTCTTCCTGAGGTCGAACGTGCAGATTCATTATCTGAAGCGACATCTAAAGACATGAAGTCGAGTTATGTGAATACGAACTCCAAAGGGACCGGAAGTTTATTCGAATAAAACGGAGTTCGAACGAAGGAAAGCCCCCTTCAAACAAAGCACCCAATCAATTGTGCGACACAGCGCGCAAAACCAAAACCGTCAGTGCGCTCGTATCGAAGGAGTCTTATCTTTCCTCCAATCAGTGCTCGACGACATGCGCCGGAAGAAGCTTAGGTTCGGCATAAACGTGCGAGGGTGAGCCGAGAAGGACGGTGATTTGACGCGCGCCGTTCTCCCGCGTGTCTATACTGGTGTAGATGACGTGATCGAGCGCGCGCGTTAGGAGGGGTACGTAAATGAGCGCGTGGTATAACGTGTATCAAGCATGAGTCTCCTTTCCGACTCCATTTAAGCCGGACGGGAAAGGAGGGCGCGCGCTGATACGCTTGCTCCGGCTCGGTCTCGGTCTTCGGCTCGGTCTCGGTCTCGGCAAAAACCCGTTGCGTGGTTCTTGGGAGTTCGAATTCGCGGGAGTGTTTCTCTATTCTAGTGCATAGGACTTTGCCGGGACCTACAGAGCAGTTCGAATTATCAGTCAATTCCGATAAGGAGATTTCGAATCATCGGGATTTCACTGCATTTTCTTTGTTTTTCATCTATGAGCCCGAAATATTGTCACGAAGTTAACACGCTAAACCTTTGCAAAAAGGTGTTCTTTGATTAACGGTTGACACTCGGATAGCACGCGTACCACCACGCATTTTGTCGTTCTCTTTCAAGTGGGCGGCGGCCGCAGGTGCCAGCCTGTCTCGCGTCAGTATGCGTTCTCACGGCAGCCAGCTTTCTAAGCATGTTCACGTTAGCTGGTGTATGCGCGGAGAATATTAAAAATAACATTGCCACGCTTCAAATTGGCCAGGAGAATTTAGGTTCACGATTACAGTGCCGTAGTCTGGCTGACAGTCTGTGTCGTGTTTGCATACCTCTGCTTTGAACTTGCCTTGTTCTTATCATGGGTGCAAATCGAACACCGCCAATATCTATAGGCACCAAACTGATTTTTAAAAATCATTTAGTATACGGACAGCAATCATAAGCTCGCAACTTAATGACACGTCTAGAGAAGCCCCCGCGTAATATTGAAAATAATATTCCTGGTACCCCTGGCAAACACTGCGAGAACTCTAGTAAGGCCTTAAAAACTTCCGCGGTGCACTAAGTACCGCATAGACTCGTGTAAGGGCCGCACCCCGAACTTGGCAGCCCCAAATTTGAAAAAAAAAAACGAACATTCAGACGGAGAAGCAATCACGTTAGGTCCCTCCATGCTGCGCTCGCGCATCGGCGAATTTTCGCGATCTGCGTGCTTCCGCATGCCGCTACTATAGATGGCGAGAGCAGCGCGTTGCAATTATGCAATGGTGCATCCGGGTGTCCGGGGTCTGCACAAGTCAAGGCTGTGCCGGCACCATTTTGACCAAAAAAAGTTCAATGCCGTGTAAGGGCCGCACATCGTTAAAATTGTTGGGGAAAAGAAGCGCGGCCCTTACACGAGTCTAATGGTAATCACGCGTCGAACGCAAGATATTTAATACCGCGCACTACAACTCCTGTTAAATTTGTTTTCCAGGAAAACACACGCCTAAAAAACGAGATTGGTATATGAAGTGAAAACAAGAATGGAGGTCTTTTACGAAAGCTGTACAGTCGCAACACTGTCACTTGTATACGTTTTGTGGATCTATATCTCCTGCTGGTACTTCTATGTGACCGAAACGGAAAGAACACGACTTACTTCGCAGTCACTTCTGAGAAATAAAAACCGTCAAATCACTGCATACATTCGAATCAATCTGCTAGCCTAAGTCATTTTTTTACGATCCCTGGGACCCTGCACATCGTCTTCAACGCCAACAAAATATCTGCTATAGATTTGTCTGTTTTATCGTCTCAGCTGATTTGCTTTACAGGATTGCTGACGTCGTCATTCTGCATCTCGTCATGTTCAGATCATCTGAGGAATACCCTTATACCAAACGTCACACAAGACATGGTGCCGTCACATATTCCTCCCTTTAAAACAGGCAGTAAAATGACGAAAATTAGCGTCTACGCCTCACACAGAGCCTGACCTCCACATGCTTCTACATCCTTTTGGTTTTCTTAGTAGCTGAAGATATAGTACTCACGGACAGGAATGTTACTTTATGTAACGCGACGAATAATGCTCGACATAACTGTTTATTAGGACACTGCTACGTACCAGTCGCTAACCCCCCTGACGTAGTAGGAAATTAAAGAATACGAGAGGTATCGAGTTCCTTTATGACTATCAACCAGCGACGCACAAGTGGTGCTTATGCCATAGAGTTTCCTAAAATAATTACTAGAGGGAATTCTGGCGTTGCAATCGTCGAGCCGCCATGTTACAGTAACCGCGTGAATGATGGGATGTAGTACATGGATTTGTCTGATCTTCGTGCTTGTGGATTCAGACGTTCTTGCGGCTTTGTTTATTGCGCTTTATATGCCTTCGTTGTCGTAAATTTCAGAGTAAGCTATACTTTTCGAAGTGCAGAAAACGCTGCGAACACGCACAGACGCTACTAAATTGCAACACAATGTCTTGCAACGGTTCAGCTCGTTGAGGTGGCCAAATCGAAACGCGGCAAGCGTCTCAAGGCAGTGATAAATTCGCTCGCCCGCGATAAATTCATAAGGGCGTTTTGTGTCGCTGATGAGACGAAGAGGTCTCGCTAACATTGTTCTCGCTCTCTGCGGCTCTTCACTGTGCTGGGATAAACCACCAACTAGCCCCAATTCAGACTGCTAGCCATTAACATACGCGCTATGCTGCAGATAGTTTTCATGTGACGTCACGGACGCAGCTCTCACTGCGCTAGTACCGAAAGAAAGCGGCCGCGAATACGTCAATGCATTGTATTATCACACTGTCAAAGATTGGTGGTGAGGTAATTCGCACTCTCCGAACCGGAGGGGATGGGGCGACAACAAACCCACCCCGCGTGCGTTATTGAAGGTTCGACTGCTGACCGGCGATAAGGTCCACGCCTGATCGACCGTGAACCAGAGGCATGAGACGGGAGGCGACGTCGTACAACACCCACACTCAATTTAATACAATAAAATCATACCCGAGACATAATGGAAAACAAACATGCAAACTTCCAGTAGTGGGTCCTAGCTCGCGGAAGGCGTGCGGGTCACACAGCACACGCCCTGACGCCACTCGCGCGACACTAAGCCCACCACGTGGGAATCATTAACACTCGCGAAATACAATAAAATACGCGACACAATTACAAAATACGCGCGACAATAAATAGGGCAAACACTAAACTACCAGGACATATAAGAAACAACACGCGATGGATAAAAAAAGGAAAGATTAAACGCGATTAGAAAGAGAGTCCGGCGGAAAGTTCTGAGAGCGGCCCGGAACACGAGGCTTATCTGGGGCGTGCTTGCCGAGGTCCCGATCTGAAGAGCGTCGGGCTGCTGCAACCTCGCTGCCGAAGCTCCGGACGAACTTGCACCGTCTGTCGCTCGACCGGCGAAGACTTCGGCCTGGAGATCTCAGCCTGCCGACCACATCTTCAGCTGTTCCCCGGTGCACGACCCCACTCCTTCGTCCTCCAAGCTGCTCTGCCGCCTCGTCCCTCCGCCGCACTCCGGCGACCCACGTGATCAACCCGTCGGGCGCGTTCGGGGACAATGGGAAGCGCTCTCCCTCATCGCCGTGCAAGCAGCGTTGCGGCTGCGGTGGCAATGTCGGCCCACTCGAGAGGGGCGCGGGCATGCACTCTGTGACACCACCCCGACGACAAGAATGTTATTCTAATAACATTCAAAACTAACACATAGTCATGCACGCGCACCTTAAGGACACCGCACTCCCCACGCATTCAAAGGTCACGCGCACAATCACGTCGTCGTGTGGGTCACGGTTTGGGAAGTCCTCCGCAAAGGCACTTGTGCGCGCATATCGCCGCCTCGCTCTCGGCCAGTCAGTGCAGTCCACAGCCCAGCTCAAACGCAAAAGAACAGAAAACTTGTGATAAAATAATGGTCCCGAAAATCCCCAGCTCCAAAATACATGCGATACGGTATTGTCCCCTTGGGCCCTGTGACTGGCGCAACCCACGGCAGAGCCGGTACGCGCACTTTACAGGCAACACGTATTACACACACACAAAAGAAAACAAACAAATCAGAGATCAGTGTATTGAAGCGCAGGAAAACCAAACAACAAACGCAGTGAAACATAAAAAAAAAAATGTAGCGAGGCACTATTAACAAAACTAAATTATCAATGCCGTGCCGTCTTCCCTTCTCAATACCTGCTTCTTTTCAGTCGTACTCGCTGGGGTCGCATTCCTGCCGTCCCCCGAGCTTTCCCGACACATAGGTGGGGAGACGCACTAGCCGCTCCACCGCGACATATCACCTCGGGCCCCGGTTGCCTGCTTTTGGCTCGGTGATTGGGGTACACCGAACCTTGCCGGGTGCTCACCCACTCGCAGCGCCTGACCAACCGGGTGTCACGAAGTGCACGGCTTAGCGGCACCTGCCGCGGCGAATATATCGCTCGCGCTCTCTTTCGCGGCGACGAGCAACGCTCCGCGACCCCCGAGCTCTGACGACGCCTCCGTGACCTCTGCGCCATTTTGCGCGGCCTCCTCCTCACCCTCTGCAATCTGCTAGCGGTCCGTATCTCGTACCTCCGCGGTGTGCGGTAACCCGCCAGCCTCCGCCGCGCCACACACTTCGCCGCCTCTCTCGGCCTGCGATGGCACAATTTGCCTGCGTGGCGGCTGACGTTTTTCGTGGTCGGCTTCTGACCATCGTTACCCGCCACACCGCCTGATTCTCGGAGCACCGGCCTCACGTTCGCTTCGAAGGCCCCGGCGCCCAAGGGCTGAGGCACGAGGTAGGATTCGGGCTGGGCACGAACCTGTGCAAGGCTCACTCCAGAGGGATGAGGTTGGTCAGCGGCGACGGTCGAGCCCGGCAGGCACTCTGTGTTCCGAATGCTCCCGTCACGGCCCTCCCTCGCGCGCAACAGCGCAATTTCCCTCTCTAACTCGAGGACGCGCTGGGAAGACCGTGCCGCATCGCACTTCTCCGCCTCGCGTTGTCGCAGCTCTCGCGCTTTCCTGCGCTCGCGACTATCCGCCTCTTCTTTGGAGCGCATGTCGCGCACAAACTCCCGGAGCGCTGGCCCCTCAAGGCCCATCTGCCTCCCGACGGCCACGATGCGCTCCAATTCCTCGAGGAGTCCATCAGCCATGTCTTGGCCTTCTCCCGCTCTCGGCGATACGCGTCTGTTCCCCCCGCTATACCTCGTGGTCACGGAAGATCGTGGTCAGCAAGTCCTGTCGCGGACGCCAGTTGTCAAAGATTGGTGGTGAGGTAATTCGCACTCTCCGAACCGGAGGGGATGGGGCGACAACAAACCCACCCCGCGTGCGTTATTGAAGGTTCGACTGCTGACCGGCGATAAGGTCCACGCCTGATCGACCGTGAACCAGAGGCATGAGACGGGAGGCGACGTCGTACAACACCCACACTCAATTTAATACAATAAAATCATACCCGAGACATAATGGAAAACAAACATGCAAACTTCCAGTAGTGGGTCCTAGCTCGCGGAAGGCGTGCGGGTCACACAGCACACGCCCTGACGCCACTCGCGCGACACTAAGCCCACCACGTGGGAATCATTAACACTCGCGAAATACAATAAAATACGCGACACAATTACAAAATACGCGCGACAATAAATAGGGCAAACACTAAACTACCAGGACATATAAGAAACAACACGCGATGGATAAAAAAAGGAAAGATTAAACGCGATTAGAAAGAGAGTCCGGCGGAAAGTTCTGAGAGCGGCCCGGAACACGAGGCTTATCTGGGGCGTGCTTGCCGAGGTCCCGATCTGAAGAGCGTCGGGCTGCTGCAACCTCGCTGCCGAAGCTCCGGACGAACTTGCACCGTCTGTCGCTCGACCGGCGAAGACTTCGGCCTGGAGATCTCAGCCTGCCGACCACATCTTCAGCTGTTCCCCGGTGCACGACCCCACTCCTTCGTCCTCCAAGCTGCTCTGCCGCCTCGTCCCTCCGCCGCACTCCGGCGACCCACGTGATCAACCCGTCGGGCGCGTTCGGGGACAATGGGAAGCGCTCTCCCTCATCGCCGTGCAAGCAGCGTTGCGGCTGCGGTGGCAATGTCGGCCCACTCGAGAGGGGCGCGGGCATGCACTCTGTGACACACACGCACATTGTTTTGCTTATTGACGGTGACTGTTTTTCGCCGGTTTATCACTGTTATCGCTTTGTCGTTCGACATAAGATGGGCCCGTCGTGCATTCACGTTTCTTGGTTACACTTCTCCTCGAAGTGCTAGTACCTAAAGATGGCGGCCGCGATGACGTCTGTGCAAATTATCTATAGTCGTTGTCACTGCTATCGTAAGAGTCGTCGTTGTTCATGACGGAGCCAATCGTATTCATTCTGTCCGGCGCAATGCAGCAGATTGGAAGTTGAAGCGAGCGCCGTGAACAGCGCTAAAAACAGAAGTGACAGTTTTGCGCTTTGGCATTTGCTGAATGGTAAGATATGAACTACACGTGTGCAACAAACCCCAGATGTTTAGCATGTAGTAGACTCACTATGGTGAATGCTCAAAATATGCGCACCCGATTAAAGGCGTTGCCCCCAACTACAGAGAGCAGCTCTGGCGCGAGTATCTGTATACAGTAGCCTCAAGTATGGCGGTTCAGAACACGGGAGGAATGATGACAGTTAATGGATTTGTCTAAGCTTCGTCTGTTTTGGATTCAAACTGCTTTATGGACTTTGCAAATTGATAATTTCCAACAAAATGTTGCGTTGTAAATGCAACAATCCGCAGGTGTGCGAGAACCTATTGCCTTAGTGCGCTTAGAAAGATATTTCTTAAAAATTTGGAAATATAAATCGCGGCAAATAAACTCACAAGAACGGCTGAAGCCAAGCGCGAAGTTTAGTCAAGTTCGTGTACTACCAATAATTTCCATGGCTGTTAAACGATCGCGGCGCCAGAGTTACCTCTAGTAATTCTTGTTTAGGCAACTTTGTGATCACAACACTTGTGGCGGTAAAAATTTCGTGGCGCCGTATTTATCGAAAGCGCGCTGCATGCCTCTGCAGTTGGTCTTACGACGATCCGCATCGAGAGGATACGTTACCGTTCGCAATAAGAGTGTGGGAAGCAGCTGCTCACAAGAACAACCGCCTTCAGCTTTTCTGTCAGTGAAAAAGGCGTCGGTGGCACCATTACGCATTCGTGATCTTTCGTTTCTTCTGTCCCATATATGCTTCTCGTTAGAGTCGTAACCAGCACTTTCTCTCGACGAAAACTCACGGCTGACATGACGATGGATTAGCAGGAGGAGCATCGAGCTCCGAGCGAAGCACAAGGGAAATACAGGGAGGTTAAGCAGAGCACATCCTTTGTCAGAGAAAGAGTCGGACGGTTAGAGAACGATCACAGCGAGCAACTGGTTTGCTCGAGCGTCTTGAACGCGGTGACGTCAGCAGTCCCTGATAATGTCACCTATGCTCGCGGCACCGCACATTCATTGGGTTCATTGAACTGACGATGTAAATGTTGGTGACCTTCGTCGCTGCAGCTTCTCGACAACGTTAGATAGTCATATGTCGAGGCAGACGTAGAATAAGTCGTATTGATTGTTAAGCGACGTCACAAGGCGTTACTGTTTTACGTAGGTCGCCTGTACCGCTCTTTAAAAGCGGTTTTGCTTATTTAAGCAACCTACGTAAACATCTCATCAGTTACAAGTAGATAAGCTGAAACACTTGGAGGAATTTTTTTTTTATTCTTGGTCTTTCCGTGCCGAAACCACGATACGATTACGAGGCACGCCGTAGTGGGAGACTCCGGATTAATTTAGACAACTTCGGTTTCCTTAATGTGCACTGTACATGGTCGTTCTTTGCATTTAGCTTCCCCCCCCTCCCCCTCCCCCATTTGAAGTGCGGCCGTCGTGGCCACGATTTGATCCCGCGCACTTGGTGCGAGAAGGTTATTCTACTGCTGAACATAGGCAGTGCAAGAAAGTTACGATTGCATCAGATGTTACGCGTTGTACACAACATGAAAACAAACGCAATATTGTGCATCGCATTAGGTTTTATATAGCGTTTAATCAAGCGCTTCCCTCAAGCTTCGTCTCACCTATAGATTCCGACATCTGCAATGAATCTGCATGTCATTTTTTTCCCTTCTGTTCGCTGCTTCACGTTTTTTTTTTACATTAGAAATAAAGGTATTTCGGTTATTCGATCTTATATTCGATGTCTTCAACTAATACTTCATATGAATCGAATTTCGCCCTATACTCGCACGCACGTGTTGTTTGTTTACATCGATCGAAATAGCAAAAGAGCGGTATATTTACTTTGTATATTCTCACGCAAAATTATGGCCAGCGCTGTCGCAAGCAACATAACTGAGAGGTCCGGGTCAATTCTGACCACGTCAACTTCGCGCAACGTGTCCGAAAACACCTGCGCATGCGCACATCTACATTTCTTCCCGACCAAAGCACGGCTGGGAACTCGTGCCTTGCATCCGAAATGTAGCCGCGCATGCGTCGTGTAATAACGAGTAAAAAATATCATCGCCTTCCTCGCTATAGAATAAGGAGCATTTAAAGGCACGCCACTTACAGCATCCACAGCTACTTGGCCTCGTGAATACTTGACGTGAAAAGTCAGGAGAAGGTCAGCTTAGAAAGTCAGTTTTAACGCCACATGCGAGACCTCGGTGGTGGCCTGCGATTGCCACTTCTGTCGTTCACGACATCACCACCACTGCTGCCCCACATGTAGCACAGTTCTCAGAAATCAATCTGGCGTTGAGCGAAATCTTAAGCTCCGGGTCGACTCCTATGCCACCTATTCAATTAATGTAAAACGTAGAAATGCTTTTATGAGACAATCCCTGGACCGATTTGAGTGAAGTTTGAAAGAAATATAAATTCTAGCGAATTTGAAAAACACTATTTTGATTTGTGCCACAAAATGTTTTATAATAGTTGCCAAAAATTGGTAAGTTATTTAAAGAAAAAAGAAAATAGAAGCACGAAGCTTACAAACCCGTAACTCCGCACCAAAAGCAGATATCGAATATTTGCAAACAGCATCAACCTTATCAAATTTGGTCCAGTGGTTGCCGAGAAAAAACGATTTATCCGTTCCCGTGTATTTGGATACGATTTGCTTCCTTTTAAACGCCACTGAAATTGCGCAAATTTGACCAAAGGGAAGAGGTACCACGTGATGTGAGGAGACGCATCAACGTGTACCCCATTCCGCGGAACATGCATCCCGCATATAACATCGAAATGAGAAAAGCAAGAGGGGAAGCCCTGCAGAAGAAATGGGACGAGCAACCTAACACCTTCCATGTGGACGCCGCAGGGCCAAAGAATGGAGTGATGACTATTGTGGTCTCAACGCCTTCAGGATTGATGGTGAATTGCACCTCGATGAAAACATCCAACCCCACTCACGCAGAGGAAGCAGCTATTGCATTAGCTATAGCATCTAACCCCAACGCCGATGTGCTCACTGACTCCCAGAACGCCTGTCGCAACTTCAATAATGGATTAATTCACAGGTCAGGGTTGTCATTGCTGACTAAGCATCCACCCAGCCAAGCCTCAGTCATCTGGTTTCCCGGTCACCTGGAACTACCAGGAGGAAACGAAGCCGCTCACAGGCATGTCCGAGCTCTTCTATACCGGGCGTCTCCCCCTGATGACCGTGAAGAGTGCTGGGACCTAACTGCTTTAGCAGTGTATGCTGACAATCTCGCACCATACAGAACAGCCAGGAAGGAGTACCCAACACCACATAAATCCCTCGATAAGTTGGAAGAGAACACTCTTAGGAGACTACAAACTAATACATACCCAACGCCAGCTAAGTTACACCAGTGGTACCCTACACTATACTCCCCGCAATGCCCACACTGTGGAGAGGTAGCTAACCTTTACCACATGGTGTGGGCTTGCCAATTTAACCCCATAGTTGACCCCATTCCAAATCCCTCAAAAGAGCAGTGGGAGGCTATTCTGCTCAGCGATGATCCTGACCGTCAGCACTGGCTGGTGGGGAGGGCCAGCGCAGCAGTAGTAACCAGTGGGCTACCGGAATAGGCGGCCCACCCACGAGTTCTACGAATATCCTACAAATAAAGATGTTTTCAATCAATCAGTGCACGACACTGGACTTGCGAAATACGTGGGGCCAATTTTACCTCTCTCTCTGCCGAACTCCCAAGGCCCTCCTCCACCTACCTCTTCTTGATCCGCCATTGTACCTGCTCTTACCTGCTCCCTCTCTATCACAGACAAATACCTCCTCTTAGTTTTTTTTTTTTTCGTTTGAACACCTCGACTTCCCTCACTCCTACGCACCAGCCTATATTCCTCCTCTCTCACAGAGAGTGAATACGTTGAGAGCGAGTTAAACGTGCATAAAGGCACCTAAGGAAAGCAGTTCCTGCTCAGAGGAAACGTCCCCTCTTCGAAAAGTTGGCTCCAACAATGTTCTTTTTTACAGCGAAGCTGCATATGGCTAGGGTTCCGTCCATTTTTGTTCTCCGTGAACAAAAACTATCATCATCAATGGCTCATGCCCCCGTAAGCATTCATACTGCTGGAAGCAAGCAAAAGGTGCAATGGCTCGTAGCCCCGCAAGGCAGAGGCTGCAAGCACTCAGCACAGTGAAGCGAGCAGTTCATAAGCTCTTTCTAATCACGCATACAACATACAGAACAGCATGTCGAAAAATGTCATCAATGGCTCATACCTCCGTGAGCAATGGCTCATACCTCCGTAAGCAAGCAAAAAATGCAGCGACTCGTATTCCCGTAAGGTTCATGACTACTCACTTTGCGTGAATTAGCTGCGATGACGCCACCCCTGTTGCCGTTGATTTCAATGTGGATGTGTCGGTCCCGAAGAGGGAGTGGTTTACGTGTTGCAGACATATTCCTTGCGATGCCACACCGATCCGGCCCAACCGACCACCCAGCAGTGTACGTGCATCGATTGGGCATTGTCAAAGAATGTGCTTGCAGTTGGGAGTGATCAAGACATTGAGTGTGCGTACCTTTCGTCACGATGACCACCCTTTAGGACAATAAGCGAGTTCGTATCTTTGTTCAAGATCATGTGTCACCTCCGTGCTAAACAGCTTCCCTGGTTAACCACCTTCACAGAGTGGAATGGCTCATAATTTTTTTTCCACAACAGCTCGCAATTGTGAACTGATATACAAAATATATTTCATCTCAAGTTTTGATTGCGGTACTACAAATGCAACCGAATCGTTCGCGTATTCTGATGACGCTATGCTGGGGACGCACCCTATTTATTCTTAGCAATATGCCCGCCGCGGCTTCACTCGCTCCCGTAAGACGGCTGCAGGAAGTGCCACTCCAGAAGTTTTATATAACCTGCTTGATGACATGTTTGTACGTTTTCACGACCGCCCTCGTCGCCATAGAGTTCTGAGAAACTCTATGCTCGTCGCCTGACTACCACAGCGCACCACCAACATCCGCTACCAAAACATAGTGCATTGCATGCTGCAGGGTGTAGGCATACAAGCAATACGTAATCCAACGTGAGGTTAACTTCGTTCGCTACAATTGTAATGTATCAAGAAGCGATCCTCTAGAAGCTGGTGCAAATCAAAAGCCAGTTCACTTCCAAACGAGCGCAGTTATACACCTCTATGACCGCTGCAAGTTTTTGTTGCTCCAGCAGCATTACCTGCTAACTATGAAACAAATTATGGCTGTCGGTAATGCTTAATAGTAAAAGACAGTTAAAAGGCACACGCCAGCGCACAAGTGTTTTCTCCTATTTGTACGCACTGTGTCAGTGCTTAATTTTCTAAGCAAATATATTGACAAAAACTGCATAGCTTCCTTGAGCAACTAGCACGGTCTCTCAGAATAGCATGCATTAGGCTATACGATAGTTCCGTGTTAATGCATACCGTCCTGTGACTACAAGTGCAAGTAATCAGCTTGCTTCCGGCTAACTTGTGTGAAGAACATGAACAGTGCCCGTTTCGCGTTCGCCGCTGTGATACTCCTATGTCATTGCTGACTTTGCCGTGTTCTGGCTGTTGCACTGATGTAGGACGCCGATTCAGTTCGCAACTAGCTTGTGGTAAGCCATTTGTCTTAGTCTATTTCTGTACGCAACTAACTCACCATGTATTTGCACATAATGACACTTAACGCACAAGGATTTCGTAGCAGAGATAAGCAGAGGGAAGTAATTCATTTCGCTCGCGAGAAAAAAGTCGACCTCCTCTTTCTTCAGGAGTGTAACTTGAGAAACAGGCAGGAAGTTAAAAGATTTTGCGATGAATTTTCTGTTAAAGCTTATTTTTCATATAGCCCCGGGAGATGTCGTGGTGTAGGAGTGGTGGTTTTTCGTAGGGTGCTTCTACATGGAAGTCACCGCCTTTTTGACTTGGAAGGTCGTGTAATAGCTTTTGATTTTTTCTGGGGTGAGAGGAAAGTTCGGGCATTGAATGTCTATGGACCCGCCGTACGGTCAGACCGCAATGACTTCTTTGCGAGACTCTCCCCTTTTTTGTTAGACAACCACCCATTCTTTATCGTTGGCGATTTTAACTGTGTGCTTGACCCCATGCGCGACTCACGAGGGTCAAGACAATACGCTTCCAATACGCACGCAACTGAATTATTTCGTATAGTGAAAGAATACAATTTATCGGATGCCTGGGTCCATATGCATGGCGGAAGTTCTGGCGCCACATGGCAGCAAAGGCAATCGCAATGTCGTCTAGATCGAATGTATTTCCCCCCTGAATTAACAACGCAAATTGTCCAGTGCAGCATCGTCGATCTCCCCGCGGACGCAGGGTACATTTCAGATCATCGGCCTTTCGCTGTCATATTGAACCTCGAAGGAAGGCCAGGTGAACGCACTGATATGTGGAGACTAGACATTGCTTCTTTGCGTGACCAGGCGACTCTAACCGAACGAAAAGCGTCAGTAGCTACAACAGTTTGCGATTATGAATGCAATATCGAAGCGTGGGATACTTTAAAGGAAAGGTGGAGGTCAGTATGCATAGCAGCTAGCAGGAAACGAAAAAGAAAAGAGACCGAACAGCTTTGAGAGTGCCTGAGAAGGATAAGAATAGTACGTGACGGTGACTCCCAAACACAGTTAATGCACGAATACCTAGATCATCAGCGTGAACGCTACCATAGACTTATGAGCTGGTACTCTCGCACCTCTGCAAAGGCGTGGATGACCAACAGGCCGATTTCCGACCCTGAGGTACTGCGGCTGGCTCGTGCGTTCAGCAGGAAGCAAAATGGCGGCTCTTTCATTGAAAGGGTTATAATAGAAGATGGCACAGAGAGCGGTGCGAGGCGAGATATCGAAAGAATTTTTTGGAACTGGTTCTCAGACGCACTTTCATCGGAAAAGATTTACAATGCAGAGCGATTGAGTGAAGAAATTTCCGACTTTTGCGCTAACCTACCTCAAGTAGAAGATACAGAAGGCCAGAATTTATTGTCTCCGACAAATCTGCAAGAAGTTTTTGATTTTACACGATCTATGAACAGCGGATCAACACCCGGTCCAGATGGCTTACCAGTCGAATTTTACCGGTCTTGCTGGGAGGAAGTAGGCACTGCCTTAGTATCGCTCCTTAACGGCATTCTTGCACGGGAAGGTATTCCTAAATCGTTTAATCGGGGCCGCGTAATGCTCTTGCCAAAGCCAGACTCCAACCTTGCAGAACCCTCATCCTGGAGGCCTATAACGCTGCTCAACACAGACTATAAAATATTGACAACCCTTCTTGTAAATCGCATGAAGATATTATTGCCGAAAATAGTCAGTGTACATCAAACATCTTCCGTACCGGGTCGGAGTATATTTTCGTCTCTCAACTTAACACGTGATGTCGTACAATACACAACAGCGCGTGAAGCTTCAGGAGTATTAGTACGCTTGGACCAAGCCAAAGCGTTCGACCGCTTAGAACACCAGTACTTATTTGAGGTTTTACGATGCTATAACTTCCCTGAAGAGTTTGTAGACATCCTGCGGATGTTGTATTCGCAAACAACAGCTAAGCTACTGCTTAACAGCATTTTAACACCTAGATTTGATGTGACAAGGGGAGTGCGGCAGGGTTGTCCTTTGTCACCCATATTGTTTGTGCTTGGGATTGACCCGTTGTTAAAGCGGTTTAGCAAGAGCCCGCGCGTAAGAGGTCTTCCTATGCCGCGAACCGGGTGCATAAAAGTATCAGCGTATGCGGATGACATCACTTTGTTTTTACGGGATGGGGACAGTCTTGTAGTGGTATTTCGTATTTATAAGCAATATGCTTCAATGTCAGGGGGCAAAATAAATATCAGAAAATGTGAAGCATTAAATTTAGGTCGCGGCGAAATAACGCTACCAGGGGACATTAAACAGACCGAGCATATACAAATACTAGGTATCAAATTTTGTACAAGTGGTGTTTCACCTCACACGGGGCGAGACATTGTCAGCCCCATTAAAGAACAGTCGGAAGCAGTGACTGCGTCGCCACTGCCGCTGGCAGAAAGGGCTTTCTTCATTAAGAACGTATTGTGCAGTAAACTGTGGTTTGCTGCAAGGGTAGCTCTCCCGCCGTCACCAACAGTCATCATCATCATAATAATCATCATCATCATCATCAGCCTGGTTATGCCCACTGCAGGGCAAAGGCCTCTCCCATACTTCTCCAACTACCCCGGTCATGTGCTAATTGTGGCCATGTTGTCCCTGCAAACTTCTTAATCTCATCCGCCCACCTAACTTTCTGCCGCCCTCTGCTACGCTTTCCTTCCCTTGGAATCCATTCCGTAACTCTTAATGACCATCGGTTATCTTCCCTCCTCATTACGTGTCCTGCTCATGCCCATTTCTTTTTCTTGATTTCAACTAAGATATCATTAACTCGCGTTTGTTCCCTCACCCAATCTGCTCTTTTCTTATCCCTTAACGTTACACCTATCATTCTTCTTTCCATAGCTCGTTGCGTCGTCCTCAATTCAAGTAGAACCCTTTTTGTAAGCCTCCAGGTTTCTGCCCCGTACGTGAGTACTGGTAAGACACAGCTGTTATAAGCTTTTCTTTTGAGGGATAATGGCAACCTGCTGTTCATGATCTGAGAATGCCTGCCAAACGCACCCCAGCCCATTCTTATTCTTCTGATTATTTCAGTCTCATGATCCGGATCCGCGGTCACTACCTGTCCTAAGTAGATGTATTCCCTTACCACTTCCAGTGTCTCACTACCTATTGTAAACTGCTGTTCCCTTCCGAGACTGTTAAACATTACTTTAGTTTTCTGCAGATTAATTTTTAGACCCACCCTTCGGCTTTGCCTCTCCAGATCAGTGAGCATGCATTGCAGTTGGTCCCCTGAGTTACTAAGCAAGGCAATATCATCAGAGAATCGCAAGTTGCTAAGGTATTCTCCATTAACTCTTATCCCAAATTCTTCCCAATCCAGGTCTCTGAATACCTCCTGTAAACACGCTGTGAATAGCATCGGAGAGATCGTATCTCCCTGCCTGACGCCTTTCTTTATTGGGATTTTGTTGCTTTATTCTTTATGGAGGACTACGGTGGCTGTGGAGCCGCTATATATGTCTTTCAGTATTTTTACATGCGGCTCGTCTACACCCTGATTCCGCAGTGCCTCCATGACTGCTGAGGTGTCTACTGAATCAAACGCTTTCTCGTAATCAATGAAAGCTATATATAAAGGTTGGTTATATTCCGCACCTTTTTCTGTCACCTGATTGATAGTGTGAATATGGTCTATTGTTGAGTAACCTTTACGGAATCCTCCCTGGTCCTTTGGTTGACGGAAATCTAAGGTGTTTGTAGGCAACGGACAGTAAGCTGATCGGTGTATAATTTTTCAAGTGTTTGGCGCCCTTTTCTTATGAATTAGGATTATGTTAGCGTTTTTCCAAGATTCCGGTACGCTCGAAGTCTCTAGAACAATCTGCCCACCATCCTTCAACAAATCTGCTGTTACCTGATCCTCCCCAGCTGCCTTCCCCCTTTGCATAGCTCCCAAGGCTTTCTTTACTTCTTCCGGTGTTACCTGTGGGATTTCAAATTCCTCTAGACTATTCTCTCTTCCATTATCGTCGTGGGTGCCACTGTATAAATCTCTATAGAACTCCTCAGCCACTTGAACTATCTCATCCATATTAGTAATGATATTGCCTGCTTTGTCTCTTAACGCATACATCTGATTCTTGCCAATTCCTAGTTTCTTCTTCACTGCTTTTAGGCTTCCTCCGTTCCTGAGAGCATGTTCAATTCTATCCTTTCTTTGAGGTTGTGGCCAAGTACTGCACCAGGGTGGCCAATCCTGCTCTGGTGAGGGAGTGCGTTACCGGTTCTGGTCACCGTTTAAGTGTACACTGACGCAGCTTTCGACCCACGCACCAACGAGGGAGCAGTCGCCTACCACGTAGTGGGTTCTTGTGAGACACATTCTACCTTTACAACTGCTGATGCTGACGACCCAACGGAACTTGAACTCCGCGCAATAGCCTGGGCATTAGATAGAGTTTCAAGCATCACGCAAGCAAAACACATCGATATATACACCGACTCTCAGTATGCGATGCATGCCTGCAAGTCGCGCCACACATCATCATCGGAAGTACTCCTCGTCAAGCAGGCCTTCAGGCGCGCGGAAGCCCACGGGGTCACTGCAACACTTCATTGGATCCCTGGTCACCAGGGCATCGAGGGAAATGAGAGAGCCCACGAGGCGGCGCGCGCCCTTCTTCCCAACCGCGTCGTCTCCCGGGATCCTTCAGAAGCCCTTACAACCAGCACAGGCAACACGACAAATGGAGCCCCGTATGACCCCGACAGAGCTCTGAGAGCAGCGGCCAACCGACGCAAGAGGGAACTCCGTGCGAGTGTGCCCTCAGACCCAGACCCACTTCCAGCGGGCCTTCCCAGGTCGGGACAGGTGCTGTTGCATAGGCTCCGTTCCGGCTTCGTCCTCACACCGGATGTGCTGGAACGGTGGCGACAGTACCGGCCACGCCGGGAAAGACGCCCTCCATCTCCGTCTCCCAACTCCCTTCCATCGCAGGAACCCGGCCATCCCACAGCCTCCGCGGACCAAGAAGCGCTCCATACGCCACACAGGTGCCCTGACTGCGACATGGCTACGCGGCCATCCGCAGCTCATCTGTTTTGGGAGTGCCAGCGACACGCTCAACAGCGGGACCACCACCTGAGGTCGGTGCGAGTGTCGTCCTACGAGGAGTGGATTAGACCGGCAACTGGATCGATGGATTCTGACAGGGCCATTCTGGACTCTCTCTTGGCTTTCGCCAAGGACGCGCAGCTCCTAGGACGGCTCTGAATGCGCCTCCCCCCTCCTCTTCCTATTCCCCATTATAGGCCTTCGCGCCATCCTTTAATAAATACATTTTGTCATCATCATCATCATGCAATTTTATCAACACGCGGATTTTTCTTTTTTTTTAATCCGGTGGAAAATTGCGTGGCACCGGGATTCGAACCACGGACCTCTTGCACGCGAGGCGGGTGTTCTACCTCTACGCCACCGCTGCAGCTGTCACCAACAGTACGAGTAGTAAACTCACTTATTTTCTCATGGTTCTGGCTAAACAAGTCGCAATACGTAGCGCAGCAATTTTTGCGTCTGCCAAAATCCAGCGGAGGATGGAGCTTGCCGTGCATAGTTACATTCGGTAGGCTTTTGTGCACTAAGAGTACATGTGATCTACTTGATGATGATGAGTACCCTGGTAGGCCACTGCTCCTTTATTGGCTGGGCCATTACCGTCGAACCCTTATGCCGCAGTGTACAGGCAACTTGCTTCCGACGGCGGTGACGCCAGCACCGCAGTATGCGGCCGCTGCGCGCTTGCAAAGCCAGCTTGTACAACTAAGAATTACAAAGTGGCGTGCGACACCAGTTTACAGGCTTTGTGAAATGTTCTGTGAGACAGCTGTACCTCCACGGACAGCTACTACCCAAACATGGACAGCCGTGCTTTCACACGATTTGCCCTCTCAAGTGAAGGATTTTCATTGGCAATATCAGTGGGGCGTTCTACCTACAAGAGACAGGCTTGAACGCTGGCATATGGTAGCGAATGATAAATGCATATATTGCGCACAGAGACCAACGCGCATGTAGTAAAGGACTGCGTTGTAGCACGCACCTTCTGGAAGCTAGTTGCAAGAATGTTCGGAATATCCATCGTGAGGCCACCGCAGCGCCGAAATCGGTTTGCGAGTCTCGTCTACTACAGCGCTAGCTACGTTTTGTGGTGCTTCCGCAACATTGCAGAACGATCTCGGCAGTCAAATAGAGCAATGTACCCCAGAATGCGAAAACTACGGGTGATAGTATGGGGTCATCTTGAAGAACAGTTGTTCAAACTCGGTGAAGCCGAGTTTCTTCGCCGCTGGTCCACGCGGTACATAACCGCCTCCCGAGGCAAAGTCTTTCTACAGCCAGAATAATGCTCAATTCTGTTGCCCGAGTTCAGACTGTATCTGTATGTGCCCCGGGTACCTTTCATAAATTCGGGGCTGACAATAATGCTTTTGCGTGGACGCTGTAATGAGTTTTGCTGTTGTTGTTGTTGTTGTTGTGTGTGGCAAAGCCAGTGTCAAGCAGACACCATTTATTATTTCGTTTGCTAATCTGTTTTGTTTACATCAAGTATGATGCATTACATGTGCTGTACCTTACATTGTACTTTTCGTTCATACTACAGTTGTAAAGCGTGCCTACGGGTGAATAAATTTCCTTGTCAACTTATTCCGTTTTAATACATACCGTCCTGCGACTATAAGAGCAAGAAGTTATTTGATTATGGCTGATTGCTATTCACCTGGATCAATTGACTTAAAAGCTCTCCACGGCTACGTATTCACGGCTACGACACCGATAAGCAGTGCGGGCAAAGTTTTGTTCGCACGCGGGTGGCCGCGGCCGAGCGTGAGCAGAAAGTAGACGGTTCCTTCCGCAGTTTCTATCGAAATTCGAAACGCAAATTTTCGTTCACCTCAGCCTGTTTAGTAAAAAGCGCCAATAAATATACGCAGTAACAGCCAGGCAGAAGCGTACTGCATGATCGAAATACCATTTTTGATTGATGTCGGCTATCGGCCAATGGCAGCGTTCTGCGGGAATCTGCTCGCTGTTGAGAGTAATTAAGGCAGAAAACTGGGCTAGTTGGGTTTCTGATAACTGACGCATTTTCAGCGTTCCAAAGAGAGTGTTGAGTGAGTGAGAAAAAGGTGACTTCGTGCTACGCTTGAGAGAGAGAGAGAGAGAGAGAGAGAGAGAGAGAGAGAGAGAGAGAGAGAGAGAGAGAGGAATATAGGAATACAGGGATGTTCACCAGTCAAAAATCTGGTTGGCTACCCTGCGCTGGGGAAAGGGTGAAGGGGAAGAGAGAGAAGGTGCAGAGACGTGTACGGACAGTACTTGAGTTAAAGCCGTTTGCGCAAACCAGACGTTCTGAGGAAGCACAAAAGTGCTCCGCTTGAGAGCCCCAGGCGCCGTGCACGGGCGCAGAAATTTGGCTGTGATGCAGCAGCATATCCCGCAGAACGCGTTTCCCCAAGCCCGAGGCGTGGTTCAGGGCCTGTTTAAGTGAAGTGCCTCACTGCTTTTGACGGGTACACGTCACCGGCGCCACCAGAGAATCAAAAGCTGATGCACCGGGCCGGTACAGAGAAGGACTTGCCTTGTGCATGTTCTTTGTCGTATTTTGGCTTTTGTAAATGTGTACGATAAAAAGTCTAGCCTTGAAGCGAAACTTGGGCGAAATCTTGAACCCCGTGCGAGTAAGCATATCTCATTCGATGTCTTCGATTCGATTCGAAGCTACGCCACACAACGAAGTCTCGGGCGAGTAGCCAAGCCAAGCTTGTCGTTCCATCGCTATTACTACAATCTCTGTAGATTTAGTTTAGGGGACGCAAACCGCTTGCGTAACCAAGAACCAGGGGCGACGGTACTGCGCATGTGCAGACTCAGACGTGGGGGTCTGCGCATGCGCAGTACAGTGGCCCCTAGTTCTTGCGTACGCAAGCCGCTTGCGTCCCCTAAACTAACGCTCTTTAATCACTCAGGGCGATGTAAGGCTTCAAAGAAACCACTGTGTCAACAAGCTGTGACCACCGAGAAAATATGCAGCCGCTAAGGCAACACATATAGTAACCGGCAGCTATACCGCTTGGAAGAGAGACGCGCTACGAAGAGGTGCTGTGCTGTTCAAAAACCCAACTGCTCAATCACTCGCTCCTTCGTTTACAAATCACGACAGTCAGTGCTCAAAAAAATATAAATAAGCACACGTATAACGCGACACTTGCGCAACCATTGTAGAATTTCGCAAATGAAGTCACTAAAAAAACTAAACAAACAAATCTAAAGGCAAGTGTGTCAGCCGTAAACCTACGACATGTCTCATTGTTTGTACACGCGGGTCATTAATATTGCGGGTTCATGTAGCTACCCTGCTTGCAGCCGAATGCGGTCGCAAATTCGGCCGCTCCTCGAAGTGCCGAGTTGCAATCGAAGCCCGCCGACATCCGCGTCTGACTGTGGCAGTAGTTGACGAAGAACACTTTCGCCAGCGAGAATTGGCCGGCGTTGAGCGGGGTGCCGTTCCTCTGAGCTGCCATTAATGCGCGAAATGCCGGCAAGAAGACTCGGCCGCCCAGAGCGATGCTTCGCGAGGTCTCGTTGCGAACCGAATCCTGCGGAAGGCTCCCGTTGCTCTGCGTAGCGCCGCTCGACGCGTCACCGGCGGCGACATCCTGAAATTCGGAGTCGCGTTCCAGGCCTTCCAGGAGGGTCTTCGCAAAGCCGGCGCCCAGACCCCCGTAGTTGATCGCGCCGTCGCCGTCCCGATAATAGAACGGTTCGTGTACCGCGATCATCGACAGGGTGACGGTGTCCAAGATGGTTTCGTAGGAGAACGGGTCCTTGGAGTTGCAGTGCGGCAACCGCTTGTCCTCGAAGTACGCGTCGGACCCGATGAGCGCGGCGTTGCCCTGCCTCTCCGAGATCCAGTAGTCCAGCGTCGTCTTCTTGCTCACGTACTTGAACGAGTAGATTCGTCGGAGCTGTTTGGAAGACCGGTACTCCGCCTTGGGCCAGAGATTCGTGCCCAAGCGTTTCAGCTTGTCCATCAACCGCGTCTTGATCGCCACCGGCAGGTCCGACTTTGCGTACTCGGCCACGGTTGCGTCTCGAACGCTGGTCAGCAGTTCTTTGATGCTTCGCCGCACGCGCCTAGGGAAGTTCAGGGCGATGTGCTTGGCGAAGAGCAGGAGCTTGAAGGAACTCTCGACCTGGGTCTCGCAGAACAGCGGACGAAGCAGGTTGGCGTTCTCTTCGCTTCCGTACTTTTGGACGAAGAATTGGTCATCCAGTATGGGCGCGTACACCTGCAGCGTCCACCAGCCCAGGTGACTCAAGACGAGCGAGGAATCAGCATTGGCGGTGATGCGGCGGACGACGTCCATCGTGCCCGTCGCCTTCACGAGGGCCTTGTCCACTGACGCGAACGAGGAGTCGTTGAGCCGGAAGCACTCGTTCACCAACGAAACGAGTCGTTCCGTCTTCTGGCCGAAAGCTTGCGCCAGGGTGTGGAACTCGAAGACCGCGGCGCGCTGGTGCTTGCTGACTTCGGCGAGCAGAAAGACGACGTGCTTGGTGAAGTTGAACACCCTGTCGCACTGGCGGCGGTGGTCAGCCGACACGATCTCTTGGGTCGTCCCGTTCGCGTCGAGGAAGAAGGCCAAGTACTGGTCCACGTACCGTCGTACCGCGCCCTCGCTGTTCATGGCGATGTACTGGCCCCTCCAGAAATTGGCGTAGGCACTGGGGTAGACGTAGATCGCTTTTCGACCGGCCACGGGCTTGCCCGGAAGCATTTTCACGTCGAACCAGAGCGGTATGTTCCAGCGGACGCTGAGGTTGAGCTGGGCTTCGAACGGGTCTACGTCGCTGGGCGGCGTGTCGGGCCAAGGAACGCCGAGGTCACGCAACAGCTGCATGAACAGCCTCCGCGTCTCGTCTACGTTCTCCTGTTCCCTGCTGGAGAAAGAAGTGCTCTTAAAACAAGCGCCCTGCGTTCGTTTGCCTTTATTGTTCAAACAACGTGTAAGAACGCAGTGAAATCTGAAACGTCAATTTCATGGCGTGCCATCATTTATGGTAACCACTTCCGTCTATCATTACAAAATTTTACCGGTTCTATCTGTTCTTGTTCTGTTTAGCTGTTCTATCTCTTCCTGTATTTGTCTTATGTATTTAGCATCGCCATTATAAACCTCCCTAGTATCAATCCTATATCCTTCACTTTAATGTCACTCAAACCGACTGAAGAAACTGGCGCAACGTATGCTGGCATCTTAGAATTGACGTGTAGTGGCCCGCAGTCGTGCTTTACGCTTCCGGAAAGATTCAACGTGCAATGCTAAAAATAAAGGGCCGACACACAAATGCTGACAAATCGATCCTGCTTTCAAATTATCGTCTGGCTGAATCATGGGCTCATTCGGTGATTCATTGATTGATTGGAAAAAAAAAATTAACGCACCGACACAAACACCAACTTTGCTTCTACAATCTTTTCAACCGGCTCATCATGCTGAGAATCCCCCAGAATGACTGACTGGACGACTGTCACTGAATGACTGATTGAAGCACTGCCAAAACCATGAAGGCGTAATTGTCACGGAATAAGGGATGCGCCGATGTATTCAATCAATCAATCAATCAATCAATCAATCAATCAATCAATCAATCAATCAATCAATCAATCAATCAATCAATCAATCAATCAATCAATCAATCAATCAATCAATCACCGCTTGTCAGTTATTCCTTCACTTTGACATAGTAGCGGTCGCAAGAATCACAAAGCCAAGAGGCCAGCCAGCAGACCTGTTCGCGCACGCTCCGAAGGACGATACGATCAGGCGTCCCAGCGACGTCTCGTGGTAGCGCCGTCGTATCTCGTCGGCCATGTTGTGCATCCACGCGTACTTGACGTTCCACTGGTACCTCCAGTGGTCGTCCAGTTCCACCGCCGCGCTGGGCAGCCAGCGGGAGGTGACGTACGCCTTGAAGTCGTGGCACGGGTCGACGCTGGTGTTCAGGGTCTCCCTGAGCAGCCCCTCGAACCTGGCGCAGCCGTCGCTGCGGCACGAGAGGCTCACGAGCTCGTCCGAGCGTCCGTCGCCACGCGCTTCGGCCATGCGGGCGATCATCGCAGACACGTAGTAGATGACCAGCGCAAAGAACGCGAGGCCTGCGACCCCAGCGAAGACGACCGCGCACACCATACGCTTCGAGTAGGCGACCTGCGCCTCGTCGTCCATCATGGCTTGAGACAAAAACTGCGAAAAAAGAAAGAAACAAGAAAATATCGTTGGTAAATCGTTAGCGTCCTGTGCAGGAGTGCTCACTATGGTGCACGGCAGCACACCAACCCTTACTGCGGAGTCTTGGGCACGCGTAAATTTGTGGTATAGGCTGTTTGTTCGAACCGTGACAGATGTTCGAGGTAGCTTTGTGCTCACCCGTAGGGCAAGAGTGCTTCTGCCTGTGTGGCCTCTGCTGTGTAACGGCTGAACTTTAGGCCTTCTGTCCATCTTCGAGGCCAGCATGTGTGTGACTACGAACGATGACAACGATACGATGCGAATACGAGACGGCGGAAAAGTCGAACGCTATTTCACTCACAATACTTTCCATTCCACCCCCCCCCACACACACACACACACGCACTGAAGGGCTCCAAGCTGAGATTTTTGTTGTTCGCGCGCTGTTGATCGATCGAATAGGCTATTTCTCCTTCTTGTATAGCTGTCTTGTTTCCATTACTAAATTCAGATCAGTCCACGCAATCATCTATCGACCTCAATTACGTCTTCCTTTTCGTTTTTGTTTTTTCATCTGCTTTCATTGCCATACATTTATCATTTCTTTATCTCAGTTAGTAAGTACAAGTAATTCCCCCTACGTTGTCCTTGGTGTTTTTGTTTGTTGTCTTCTCACGATATGATTAACGTCACAAAGAAACTCGAGTGCTATGTGGCCTATACCGAATTGATTCCGGTTTAAGACACGCATCTTACCTGTAGTGCGCCTCTAGTAATGATTCCTCGAATGCGTGTGACGTCGTCAGCTGCTACCCAGTATATATCGGGTGGGGCAAATATATAGAGATAAAGATCAGTCTTGCTCCCGCTCTCTCCTGTAGCGTGCGTGTCAGTGTTATTTATACACCGCCTGCTTCGAAGACGCCACACTAAGAGAGCAGCCGTAATCGAAGTCTCCGAATTCGTTTTTACGACTAGGCGTTCTTTAGCGTGTACCTAAATATAAGTGCGCGGGTGTTCTCGCATTTCACCCCCGTCAGAATGCGGCTACCACGGTCGGTAGTCGAACCCGCGACGAAAGCGCGCGCTCTCTGGACCTGACATTGCGTGGTCGACCGAGATACCCTTTCCGCGCGTCGCTCTAGTAGCGATTCTTTAAAATAGGAAACTGCGGTTAAATCAAGTCTACCAAGACCTGAACATCCTTTTCCAAAAGACTTCGCCACCTTCGTCGCCTCTCACCTGTGGTGAGCTGCACGGGGACGCCCTCATTTTCGTTGCGGTGCGAAGGACGCGCAGTCGACAGCAAAACCGACCGCTTCGCTTCGTTTCTTTGGTTTTTTTTTTTGCTTGCGTACCATGGCGCGTGCCCACTACGGAAGATTGGCCAAGATTCGAATGGTATTCGGAAATTGCAGTTAGCACTACAATTACAAAAAAAAAGATATGAAGAAATGAAGAAAAAATAACGTATGAAGAACTTAAGAAAATATCCCTGAAGTAACTGCGGTAAAAGTTCTTCCACGGCTGAGCAAACATCCTTATGGCCCCACCTATTCGATGATGATGATGATGATGATGATGATTCCCTGTACAAATGGCATATACCCACCGCGGGGGATCGGCCAATAATTGGTCGGTTTGGAGAAAATGTATGCAAAAAAAGCTTGGAAAAAAACTGTAGGGGAAGGTGTTGAAAGCGGAACAGTCACGACGCTGCAGTGAATCGAAAAAAATTGGTAATTAATTATTATAATTGACTGTTTTTAGGAAGGCCGCCTATCGGAATCAAGATTAAAGTTTTTCATCGCAGTGCGAACATTCTGGTGGCTTTGCCCCAATGTGGAATCTCCAAACGAAAGCAAGACTTGGACTTTCATGCTGAGGCCTACCTTGCTCAAAGAGACCTCGAGCAACCTTTATCTTACTGATGAGCATCGTCGACATGCAAGGAGGAAGTGACCAATTGTTTCTGGTTCTCAGCACCGTACACACAAAGGAGAGGCTGAGAAACTAGCTCTGCGTGTATAGAAATTTAGTGTACACCGCTACGCTTCGTTTCTTTGGTTTGCTTTATATGATGGTGCAAACACTGCGGGGGATTGGCCAAAATTCGGTTGGTATTAGGAAATTACACTTAGTACTACAATTGCAAAAACTTTTCAGGAAGGAATGAACAAAAATAACGCACGAAGAACTGAAGAGAATCCCCTAAAGTAACTATATAAGTTCCTCCACGGCTGAGCAAACATCTGTATGGCTCCACCGCTTCGTGATCAGACTGTCTTCTTCTCGTCTCGTGTGAGGTGATGATGATTCCACCTCTAAAACGCACAGGAACAACATAGGACTAGACCAGGAGCGCTTGCAAATTTAAAGCAAAACGGTAGAAAATAAATAAAAATATATGCAGTAAAAGAGCTAAAAAAAGCAGCAACGGAATTCTGCAGAGTTGCTTGAAGATGAATAAAATAGAACTCGGAATTTGCACAAGGATTTTCAAGAAAGGAAA
The DNA here is from genome assembly GCF_050947875.1 of Dermacentor variabilis. Taxonomy (NCBI): domain Eukaryota; kingdom Metazoa; phylum Arthropoda; class Arachnida; order Ixodida; family Ixodidae; genus Dermacentor; species Dermacentor variabilis. The sequence goes on from NC_134574.1 coordinate 155,690,446, forward strand.
AGAAAGATAACATCAAATTAGCGTATACCAAACTCTTTACGCTTCGTATGAAATAGCGCATACATGCAAGGCAAGCATCCCTGTGACTGAAGCGCAGAGTGTAGAGCCCCGGAGAGAAAGGATGATCGGTGAAGTCAGTGGAAGTTCGAGTTGGCGAGACGAAGCCAGAACAAAAGAAAACAGGCCCGACCTTAGCACCGCTAACTCTTTTTAAGTATGTGACGGCATACATAGAATACGATTATTGTGATGTCTCGACAGCCGAATTCCCGTGCTTCGCGGGCGGCTTCACACACTCTTATTTACCAAAGCGGCGTTTCCATACGTCTATCTCCATACAAGCTTGCGATTTCGTGCACGCTTTGACGCGTTCACGTAATTGCAACGCAGCTCGAGTTTTCTGTTGCACATACGTTCAAAGTGGGGGGAAGTCCGTCTGCCTATCTAATAGATCGTTTTGACGACATCTCGTCCGGTCGGTATATATAGGAAGCATGTTGAACAAAAGAAACAAGCAGCGAAAACGCGGACCAAGGAGGGTATACGTTTGGTCGGCGCTCTCGCCATTTCTTTCGTGCAGCTGTATTGTAACGCCATATAACGACATGCGTGAACGATGATGAGATCGAACCTCTCTCTCTTCCAGCACTGCGTCAGAATAGCGCTATGCAAATGAGCGTTCAACTGCGGAGTGCGGCACATGGTGTCGTGCGCACGAGCATATATAGGTCACAACATTGCACCGCACGGCCTGTCTATAGACCGCCCGTGTTGTTGTTGTTGTTGTTGTTGTTTCTTTCTCGCCCAGCGCGCTTCTATTTCCTCCATGCTATTAATGCTAAGCATTCCCGTGTCCCGTCCATTGGGGGCACGTTAAATATTCATGCCCGAGTCAGCCCAGTTTTTGTCGTATATCTGGTAACTGGCCTCTTTGGCGAAGCAGCCCCCATGGCGAAGCAGCGCCAATTAGAAAGAAAGAAACTGCGTGCGGTTTGCATGTGTAGCCACGGAATACGTAACTTCTGCCCGAATTATAAACTACAAGCTTTGTCGCCCGAAAGAAATCACGTAGAACTGGATAATTAAATCATGAGATTAATGAGCCTTTCGAGAAGTGGCTTTCCCTCCAAAGGCCGAACCCCCTTGCTTTAGATTTGAGGTCGCATCTTTAATAGTGCGAGGTTCCAATCGAGTAATGCCTCGTCTTGCTCGGGCTGCTCCCGGAAACGCTCGTGTTACGGCTTGTAATGTTTTCCTAACAGTTTCTGGTGGTTTTTAATATATAGCACAACGTTGGCTCCTACTTTCACATTGTTTGCTCATCGTCTTCAATCTCCATCTCCCGCCTTCCCCGTGGTTTCCCCAGTTACAGTTTAGTAATACAAGAGCAAACTCAAAAGGAAGCTAACAGTACAGGAAATCGTTGTAACAATCACATTATCTTATAAAGGCTATAGTATTGTTGGTGCCACTCATCGATTTACACCACTGTGATTCAAAACACAACAAAAGCGGGATAAAATATTGTCTGCAACAGCAGCTAAGCGTCGCGGGGCCATACCTTGACGCTAGTCTTCAGATATTCACCTACAGTAGGTGCGTCCCGCAAGCAGGCATAGAAAAAAGAAGAGTGCCTCACAATCATCACCGCTACACCGGCTCGCTGCACGAGCCGACGTGCCGCACGAGCTGACCCGTCGCAACGCGCTCCATTAGCACCCGCGCACGCTCCATCGAACGGCAGCCCGTCCTCGACAAGCTCGATCGCAAACGCCAGTTCCACCACCCGAGTCGCCTGTAGCGCGGGGCTTCCCGAATAAGCGCCAGCTCCCCTCCCGTTTCGAGTATCGCGAAGCCACCCTTCAGCCGCGGCTTCCCGCCGGCCTCCAGGAAAAGGCGCCCACGTCACCGAGGAGTCCAACGCCGAGCGAAGCGGACGTAATGGAACGTCCAGCGCTTTCCAGCGATGGCGGCGTCGGCGGCCCGGCTCCGGACCAGCAGCTGCAGCAGCAGCCAGAACAAAGCGAACGCCGAGAACGGGGTCGCAACGCAGCCCAGCCGGCGTCGAGGCAGCAGCAGGAGGAGCGAGTACGGCCAGAGGCTGCAGACCAGGGCTCGCAGCCGATGCCGGCTCTGGGGCACCGCGAAGGCGAACAGCAGCAGCAGCAGCAGCAGCAGCAGCAGCAGCAGCAGGAAGCGCGGCAGCGTCGCAGGCAGAGCAGGTTGGACACGTCCAGCTTCGTTTCCTCGTCGTCGGAGGTCACCGCCACGGCTGCTTCGACCACTACCGTGCAGTCCCGGACGTCGTCGGGCCACTCCGCGGCTTTCGTGTGCGGCGGCCCTGAGGCGAAGAGGCTCGAAAGGAGGTAAAAGAAAGCCTGCGCTCTTATTTAGGCGAAGATGTGTCGCCGGCATTCGGCGACGTGCTACGCGAGAGAGAGAGAGAGAGAGAGAGAGAGAGAGAGAGAGAGAGAGAGAGAGAGAGAGAGAGAGAATGAAAACATTTATTTGTCATGGGATTGGGTGACTTCCACGCGAGAAATTATTGAAACGACCATCTGCAACCAAACTTCGCATTGAATGTGGATCTAAATGAGTACCCGCTGTATAGTGGCTTAATGCTTTTGGCGTCGCGCTACTATAGCAAGAGTGCGCAGGTGCCATTCCCGTGCAGCGGCGGTCAGCTGAGACGGTTTATTTTTTTTTTTTTCGCATCTCTATTGGGACGCTGTCAGTGACGTATCAACGCGGTCTCAGCGTAATAATCGTGAGCTTGAGCAAGGAGATCCAGCACTCTTTTTAGCAGGCGCAATCAGTGCACGCGCTGCGCCAGAAAGAAGCCAGCACGCGAGCCCACGGGGTTTCTCCGATATTGCGGTTTGATAAGGACGTTCGGTTGCGCGATGGTGAGGCGATAGTACCGCGTAACTCGTCGGCGTCTGCTAAAGTGCGTCACAATTGCGCATTTCCGCATTTCAGTTTCGGTTTTCGAAGTGAAACTGTCCGGAATTCATTATGATGCAGAAAGTATATAGCAGCGTGAGCATTTTTGTATCCATGGAACGGGTTACACTCTTAAAGAAGTTGCACCCTTTGTGGCTTATAGTGGCCCACGACGATAATCGTCATCTGCCTTGCTTGCGTTTCCTTTCTTGAAAACTCGGCGCTCGCTACTTTCCTGTCGAGAATGCTGCGTCACACTGATAACGCGCATGCCGTTCGTGACTGGGAAGTACCGGGCTCGCAGCGTTAATGAAAGGAAACGCGTGCAAGACAACTAATTAAAAATTAAATTATAGGGTTTTACGTGCCAAAACCACTTTCTGATTATGAGGCACGCCGTAGTGGGGGACTCCGGAAATTTTGACCACCTGGGGTTCTTTAATGTGCACCTAAATCTAAGTACACGGGTGTTTTCGCATTTCGCCCCCATCGAAATTCGGCCGCCGTGGCTGGGATTCGTTCCCGCGACCTCGTGCTCAGCAGCCTAACACTATAGTCACTGAGCAACCACGGCGGGTACGCGGGCAAGACAGATGACGATTATCGTTGTGGAACAAGATAAGCCCCAAAGGGTGTAAATTTTTTAAGAGTCGCGGATGACTGCACTCTTAGAAAAATTTACACTCTTTGGGGCTCATCTTGTCCCACAACGATAATCGCTATCTGTCTTGCCCGCGTTTCCTTTCTTTAATGCTGCGAGCTCGGTACTTCCTAGTCACGAACGGCATGCTCGTTATCAGTGTGACGCAGCATTCTCGACAAGAAAGTAGCGAGCGCCGAGTTTTCAAAAAAGGAAACGCAAGCAAGGCAGAAGACGATTATCGTTGCGGGACAAATATACACCCCAAAGGGTGCAACCGTTTTAAGAGAGTGGCTTCCAATATTGCATTATAGATAAATCGTCTGGACTTGTTCCAAGCACGCTGTCTTGGCACAGTGACAGTGACTCCATTGACCTCTGTATAGACGCCGACATATCCACGAGGTCTACGCGCGGCCAACTGTGGGCTTCTGTTTTCATGTTTTCGCATATCTCGAACGTCCGCTTATCTCGAACTTTCCCGGTTTCTGATGCTTCGGGTTAACTATATATATGTATAAGAGAGTGTGTGTAAGAGGGCTTTGGGATTAACTTCCCATTCCCATACGAGAACTATAGCTAGTTGTTGCGCCACTGACAAAGGTACTTGTCTTCCTCAACTACGAAAATAAGTTCGCTTGTCTAAAATTGGCTACAGGCTGCAGCTTCCTTTGTTGGTGACGGAAAGAAGCGCAATAAGCTTCATCAAAATGGGTGAACTGCGCGCGCTGGTATGCATTCATTATTGGGAAAAGCACGGCAGCTGCTAGGACAAAAACTACCTGCAGAAGCACTCGTCGTCTCCTAAAATTGGTAATATTTCCTAAAATTCCTAAAATTGGTTGCGCACTAATTTTGAAGGAAAGGAGGCGACCGGACAAAGCACTGTAGGCGCAACAAATGTCTTCAAACAGCATTTACAGAGGAGATGCACCCAGATTGTTAACGAGGCTTGCTGCTGGGCTAGGTGGTTCGTGGTATGAAATAAAATTAAAAGCGCGAAAAAACAAACAGACAAGACTGAAGAACACAAGCGCCTGTGTTCTGTCTTGACCACGTCTTTCTTTGCACTCTTTTAATTTTTCTTTGCAGCACAGAACTTTGTATCTTGTGCCTTAAGAGCGAGTTTAAGTATGTCAGCTGAATAATTATTTGATACAATATTACAGATGATGAGCTGACGAATTGTTCTCCACTTATTTTTTATAAAAAGATGCCTTGGCAACTCGTGCAATCCTACTTCGGATATTTTTCAAGACCAGGTTTGGTTAAGTCAGGAGAGGTCTTAGTACGATTGCACGATAATATGCGGAGGCAGTTTCCATACAATATTGCGATGAACGGTGCGTCAGCTAATCTTCTGTGATATTGTATCAGAGTCGCATTAATTTCTGAGCTGTTATACTAAAAAAAAACAATTTATTTCTTGATACCGGAGCTAATCTAGTTGCGGATGTCCCCACTATAAGTGTACCAGCTGTCTAAACAAATATATTGAGAGTGTATCGTTCTGTCCTGTCGCCTGCTTTATTTATTATCCCGAATTTTCGCGCTATTACCGTGATGTTTGTTCAGCATGTAGCCCAGCTAAGAATAATACTTCTCTTGTACGCCATCTTTTGATAGCAGCTAAACCAAGTCTTATAGGCTTATATAAATCAAGGCGCCTTTAGCACACACAAAAAAAGTGCGTCCTGTTCGGCATTTAGCACTGAACTCTACAAAGGGTAAAAAAAAATTGGAGGACGCTTAAGCTTCGCCTTCAAGAGTGGAATGCGACAGCGTTCCCGTCGACCCGCCAAGGGGAGTAAGACAATGGGCTACGGCGCAGCGACTACGCGCACCGCATCGGACGCGGTGAGCGTCGAGCTACGCAGCGTTCGGCGCGACAACGAAATGTGCGCCTGAGCAAGCGACGCACGCCTGAGCCTTAGAAACAGCTCGTTTCTAAGGCAACACCGCGTTCACTAGAGGCGCTTTTGTACCGCTTTGAAGCATCGAACTAGTATCGAACTAGTGGCTCAGTAAAATAAAGAAAAAAAAAACTAGTGGCTCAGTGGTAACGTCTCCGTCTCACACTCCGGAGACCCTGGTTCGATTCCCACCCAGCCCATCTTACAAGTTGTTTTTTATTCATGAAGTGCCTGCTGGGATTTATCGCTCACGGCCAACGCCTCCGACGCCGACGACACCGGCTTTTCTGCGACATGAGCTCCTTAACGCTGTCGCGTTAAAAGTTCTTGGGAGTTTGACCGCGATATAAAGGTGCCTTCTCACGCCTCCAAGCATTTTTACGCTGTTTTCAGTACGAAACCTGATCAAATAGGCTTAGCCAATCCAAACAGCCATGCTGAAATATACTTCACGCCATCTTCCACACAATCTATTTCATCTGTCGGTCTCTTACGTCCTGACTGTGAACATAACGTTACACAAGTGCTTCCTCTCAGCAGCCTAACGAGTGCGTGTTCTTTTTCTTTCCTCGCACGTCAAGCCCACGTGACACGCATTCGATAAGGGTCCCCCTCACCTACCGGCCGATGGGCTGGAGCGGACTCTTCACCATGAGGTACGCACTCAGTACTGTCAATACTCTCAATACTGCCCCACAGGATTGAAAATTCGAGGTTAACGGAGAAACTTTACATTAAGCTAAGCATCACGCAATGAACGACGCGACGGGAAATATACATTTTTAATGCGAATAACGTTCTTGGCCTTGTCAGACCAGTTTTCTTATCCAGCAATCTAGCCATCCACTTATCCTGCCAACTATGTGGGCCGATTCCGAACTTAGTGCGATTTTAGAGCCCAGCTCTTACTTTCCTGCGTTCAGCGTCGGAGTCCCTCGGCGTAACCGAGCGAACGAGCACAGGGAAGGATGAAAGAGCGAACGCGGAGCGCAGCGGCGGATGAAAGACAGCGATAGCGAAGAGAGCGCGAGGAGGAAAGCGGTGGAGGAGGACAGGGCGAAAGCGTGAGAAGAAAAATTTGGAGGATGCTTCAGCTTCGCCTTTAAGAGTGGAACGCGATGGCATTCAAAGATCCCTGACTGCTTCTCACGCTTCCCGGCAACTGCAGCTTGTGTAACCGCACTGTTTAACGGGAAACGCTGGCGGCGAACGCTATGGAGGAAGGCGAGCGGGCGAGCTTTCTGGTAGAAACGCGGCCACTTGCGTGGGCCGCAGATGCGTACGGATGCGCTGAGGCGAGCGCCATCTGGATGGCGTTGTCGCAAGGAACCGAGCGCAGCGCGCTGCTCTACGAATGGTAGAAACGCTGGAAAAAGGGCTTATGTTGAGTTTCCTCGTAACAGAATTGTGTTTTCTGGTACACTCAAATTATAATCCGAATCTATCATGTCTGTAAGTTGTGTTTAGGTGGTACTTTACAAATTTTCTGACGCATCTTACTCTGAGGAATTCAGTTAGTTCAGTAACGCCTCTGCACCATGTGGAGTGCCTGCGTGGTTGTGGTACGGAATGATTTTGCGCTAAACGACGTCCGACGCAAGGCGCCGACACCTGATTTTCTGCGACACGGGGCCCTTAACGCTGTCGCGTTAATATATGTGGATCCCACGCACTTTGGGAATCTAATGTACCTAAGCGAAGCGTTGTATGCTGTTTGCTTTGATTGAAGATAAATAGCGGTGATGTTGGCGGCGAATCTGTAATTTCTTCCGCGTTGAATCCAAAAACGAGAGTGGGGTCAGTTGATGTTAAACGTTACCATGCGTGCACCATTGCTGCTTGTCCGCGTAGTGCAAACAACACACAGGGAGACTGGTTACTTGACGCGTTCCGCGCGACGCTTTTTCCGGGCCTGGCTGCCCTCGACGTTGAGTGCTCGATTTGGAGCCATTTTGCTGGCGCTTGTTTACGCGCTTCTTCTGCATACGTGGCCAGCACGCTCCTGACACGCCAGCTCCAAGCGCTGTCTTCAGGCTATGGACGATTGTAATGCTTACACCCACAGCCCAGCACCGGCATTCTTGTCGCATAGGAAGGCAATCACAGCACGTGCCATAGGCACAAAATGTGAAACGCTGCCGCGGCGGCGCCGGTCGAGATGCGCGGAGGCGAGCGCCATCTGGTGTTGCTGCGAGAAACCCAGCGGCGCGCGCGAGAAAGACCAAAGCAGCAGCAGCGCCCGGAAAGTCGGGAGAAGAGGCAAAGAAAGTTTCGCTTTAAAAAGCGTAGTGCCGCGCAAGACGGGCTCTGCGGCGACGATCGCTACGAGATGGCACCAGAGTAGCGCGCCGTCATCTGATCACCGATGACGCCACCGATCCCATACATGGAAACAAAGCGCTGCATGAGCGCCGGTCTGTCTGCGGCGACTGCTGTGAATCGCGCCCACGTGTTACCCACGCGCTGCCGATTAGCGAGGGAGTCGCGCCACACTTCGCTCCATTTGCAGTGTGCCGCGTGAGACAGATTGTCCGCGCCAGCGAATATATCGCGAAGTGAAAACGCGTATAGAGAGAGCTGCGCTCAAATTACGCTTTAGGGGGCATCGCAATCCTCTGTGAATTTTTTTTACCCACGCGATAGGAATCGGGAACCTGTTGGACTAATTTGCGGCGGAGGATCAGGACTTCGGAATTAGCTTGGGGCTATTTTACACGGTGGCTCGCGGCCACACCGCGGTGCGGCCAGGCGAGAATACAACACCAATCACGAGACACGCCAGTGTGGCGACGGTCAGATCGCGCTTGCCGCTGCAGCATTGGTCGCCGCGAGTCGCTCTTTGGGTCGTCAGTCGTAGGGTGTAATTGACGCGCGCGTTTCCCGCTTGACTGTCGCGATAGGTCGCGCTACCTCTGTCGCTCCGGTGTGAACGTGCCCTAACTACCACATATCGCATCTCTGTTCCACTGGAGTAATGTGAAAGTGAAACGCCACGATTCTTGCGCAGGACGTCGCCGTCTCTGCCGTTCTCGCTGGAACCCGAGCTTCGCGACCCGCTGCTCCAGCTGCCCCTGGACCTGTGCAACGCGCTACGACAGGAAGTGGGACAGCAGGGCACCGTCCTGTTGTCTCCCAAACTCGTGGCCTGCAAGCTAATCATGATGTACCACGGCGCAGCCGGCGAGACGAGGCGGCAGCTCGGGCGCCTCCTCGGTTTTCACGAGGTCGATGCCGACCCTCAAGAGGAAGACGTCGCCGCGTACGTGATATGTCTCACTTGGGATATGCTATTTCAAAGCCAGTCCCTCAAATATTTATCTGGCTAGGCGATAGCAGGCCTATAGACGTTTTTCTATCACGTATAAATATATACCCCGGAATTATTTGAAGCGTGTATGTTGAATAATTTTCGGCAAAGATATTGCGCGGACAACAGCCATTTTTAAGTATCTGCCTATTTCTGTGCGTGAGTCGGACACATCGCTGGCATATGGTCATATAAATATATTATACATTGACATGCCCATGTAATGTATTGTAACGCAGTGATAAATTCGTGGACTGCCAAACCCCCTAACCTTCCCCTAGTAACGGCCCTGAATGTACTATTTCCGTTTCAAATCGTCTTTTAACTCCAATCGCGTAACTGTTATCTGCGACTACCTTACAAATATTTAAGAAAAAATTCAAACATTTCTTTTTGTAGCGATGATCATTTACGTCTACTGGTAAATATTCCCTTGTGTTACCTTACCAAATGTTTGTTGGCTTCTTATGATATGACTAATAAAAATCGGGCCCCTCGGTTAACCCCCTTTCTTCTCGCTTATCAAATAGATGTGTTTTGATGCAGTTATTCATGCATTTTCTGCAATGTAACCTCTTTTTCTTTTGTTTTGTTTTATATCGTGCGTTTCGCTCATTTTACTTGCACAGGAGGTCCCACCCAAGGTGACAAAACCTTGGGACTTCTTTCCGTATACACATGTGCATTGAAAGGCAATATCAATTTGTGCAAATTATGTGCAATAAATTTGAATTTATGTCTTTCAGCCACGAGGTCCACATTTGTGGACGCGAAATCGTTTTGCAAGTTCTGTCTAGTAGTGCCAAGGAATATAACCGCGGAAACTGAGCTGCGAGCTAATTGATCCCTCTGCTTGCCCAACGTCGCTCCAGTTAATTCTCTTCACAATACGTGCAAAGTATATACTGCTACGCGTGAGAGCTCTACTAAGTCACTATGCGGCACTAGAGTTTTCTGTCTACTAGAGTTACTCTATATTGGGGCAGCCGTATACAGGAACTCTACTGTAAACAGGTTATGTGCTGCCATCTAGCATCCACTCGATGAATGACGGCTGTTGCTTCCGTGATCTGTAGCTTTGCGTCTATCTCCGCCTTCTTTTTATACGTGAGTAGACGTATGATAAGGAATTCTGACAAGTAGACGCAAATCTGCTACATACTTTAAGTAGAACTTACTGCTGCCCATAAAATTATGCCTGGTCACGCATCTTGGAGGCACGTATGACGCGCAAGGGGTTTCACGGGGTAGTGCGAGCACTTAAGTGTACCTTTACTACGCAAGTAAAAAAGAAATGCACGTGAGAACATAATGTGTGGGGGCGAGTGGAGGGGTGGTATTTTTGGCATCTTATACTCTGCGCACAGACGTGGCGAACAAACTCGATCGAGTGCGCACTGTCCATCATACGCCGCCGATGTCACTCAGTACGGATACGCTCCCTACAAAGGACAGTACATTGATTGGATTGATGAGTATATCGATTATATACTGTCGTTTGAGTGTACGGTTTAAACAGGAAGTACAAAATAATACAAACCATATACGAAATTTCGCTCAGCTACAATAAGCAAGAGTAATTCATACTACAAGACACTGCCAAGATTGGTCAGTGATCTCGCCTAAATTCTGGAATGGAGCGTATGCAACATACGCTCCCTTCTTATCTAAACGCTTATGAGCGTGTGAATTTCAACTTGTTTAAATATAGTCACAGGTAGTTGAGGGAAGTGTGCGGGGAAATATGTATATAAAAATTTTTAGTCTATGGTTCGGGCCGTTCATTTGGTATGTTTAATTTGCTTCTTGGATATACTTTGATGCGTGCTGTATGTTGTTTTCACTGTTGCCTAGATAATGGGGATGCAGCTTTGTGAAGCTGTCTAGGACAACTTTTTCTGCAGATCCTTTTTGTTTTCCTTTCGAAATGTAAATAGCGTTATTATTAAACCTGTTATGTCCATAATGTGTTGCCAACACCGTAAAGCTTTCACGTTTCTACTTAAAATGGACCTCGACTGATAAATCGGTTAAGCATTAATGACTGTTCTGTTCGCCTAATCACAGCCACACTGCCACCCGCGGAGCCGACCACCCCCAGAGTTCGTTGGTGGAGACGTTCGGGATGCACGCCTGCCTGCTCTTCAGCAGCGACTTCCACCGGCCGCGAACCAAGCTGGGAGCAGCGGGCGCGATGACCAACTACCTCACGCTCTGGCACGACGCCAACGTCCGACTCGCACCCCGCTACCACCAGCCTCTGGTCATGCTCTCGCCCCATATCCACGCCATGTACGCAACCGCTTATCGCAGCAAGAGGGCACCGCGCCAGCAGCACTTTTAGCCAAGTTCGCATTTAGGGCTTATTACTTCAGGTCCTTACTCGGCTGGGCCCGCTAGGCCACCAAGATGCGAACTTGGCGCGAGACAGTTTATATTGCCTTGCGAAAAAAGAAAAAACAAAACTGCTCGAGGGAACAGAACTAAGGAAGAGAATAGGTAGATTAGTAACGCAGCTTGCTGTCTCTGTGTGTGGATTCGGGTAGGCGCTGCAGAAACTTTATGCTGCAGGGACTTCGCCACGTGCGCCGACCAGTGCCGCCTCCACATCGACGGCCTGTTCCGGGCGCTGTCGGACTTCACCTTCGAGAGGCCCCTGTTCTCCAGCGCATGCGTGGGGCCCGACTCGCAGCTGGTGTTCGCCAGCCTGGTGCTGTTCGACTCCAGACTGCCCGGCCAGTTCCAGCCGTCCCGCGGATGGTTTCGCAATGCCTGTGGCAGTGCCAGCGCTGTGCGTACGCTGCGACGCCTGGGGGCGCCTTACCGCACTGCCAGGTATACGGTGCGGGAGGCGGCTGTACTATTATCAGCGTCATCCGCATCGCCATCATCGCAGTCCCCCTGCTAATACCCTGCAGAGCAAAGGCCTCACTCAGCGACCTCCCGATTACCCCCGTCTTTCTTCAGCCGATTCCATCATACACTGTTAAAACATCTCGCTAAACTTTGGTTCCAGCTATAAGTGGGAATCTTGTGCGAATATCTTTACTTTACCTAATTGGAGCGGCGTTCCATGTAACGTGACTGTACAACGAAATAATGTATATAACGAAGTAAATCTGGCTCTCCGGCCCTTCAACTTTGTTATAGCGAGGTTTTACTGTATAATTGAAAGATAAGCGTTCCTAGCAACTGTGCCGGTATTCGTGTAAGTCCTCGTTTAAAAACGCCAGACATTTAATAAAAGGTTTCGGCTGTTGTCGTTTAGTCTCCAGCCAAAACTGGTGCTGTTTTTCAGTGAGGACTTATTTGAGTATGCTCACGAAAATGACCGGGATGATAGCTGTTGCCGTAGTAGTTCAATTAAGGTCATCGCACGGCGTAATGCGGTAGGTGTGGATTAGATTGCCACCGATCTTAAGTTGTCTTTTCGTCCACTTTCGTTTCATTTAGCTTCTCATTTTTACACTTCTATTAAAACAAAGGTAATTTCCGGTATGTGTTTCTTGGCTTCATTGCCTGCTGGTTTCATATAGCTGTGACTAACAAAACGCCAATACCTCGGTTTTCCCTATTCTTGTTCCTTAGTGTTTAATTACTTAGTCACTTGTATTTGCAGAACAACTGCGCATATGTATAAATAATCAAACTACTCCACTCACGTATTTCTTGTGTTATTGCATTAGGCTGTAACCATAGTGTGTGTTTCTAATTAATGTTCATCAATGCTTCCACGATTACCGTGATGGCGTATTCAGTCGTTCTGCAATAGCGGCGTAACATGTCGTATAGCGAATTTATGCTATTTCTTTTTTTTTTGTATCCAACATTCCGAAATGCTTGAAGGGCTGTGAACCTGTCAAGCTGTCTAGGCAGCTTTCTTTCACGAAACCCTCTGTCTGTATTTGCGATAGATAGATAGATAGATAGATAGATAGGTAGATAGATAGATAGATAGATAGATAGATAGATAGATAGATAGATAGATAGATAGATAGATAGATAGATAGATAGATAGATCTGACTGAATGACTGGCTGACTGACTGACTCATTGCTTGATTGATTGACTGATTTTTCGCCGTCCAACTTCTCCTGCGTCGTTTTCAATGTGCGTCCACCACCTCCCACGTCCCAGGTGCGACGACATCGGGGCGACCGTGCTCGAGGTGCCCTACAACTCGCCGCTGCTGGAGTCCATGGTCGTCTTCCTGCCGGACTCGCCGTTCGGCGGCCTCGCCTCGCTCGAGCGGAGTCTCTCCAAGGACAAGATCATGGACTGCCTGGCGCGCCTCGAGCAGCGGGGTCCCGTCGACGTGACCCTGCCCAGGCTGCGACTCCGCTGCGCCACGGATTTCGCCCGCCTCCTTCCCGCCATGGGCGCTCGGGACGCGTTCGGAGAGGCGGCAGACTTCTCCAACATGGCCGCCGTGGAAGAAGGAAGCCGTGGCACCGGAGCAGGTACATGTATATACGGAATGTATTAGAAAGGAAAATGATAGGCCTAACTTTAAAAGGGACACTAAGCGCTGAATCTGTCATGTGGTTGTGGCGTAAGAGAAATGATTACTTGGTGGGGTTTCGTAAGTAAAAAAAAAAAACAATACTTGACAATCGGCAAGGTTCTATATGCACCTTCCAGGAAGAAATATTTACGTGTCAAAATAATTGCTGGCATGCAGGCGCAGATCCGCACACTGACGGAAACTTAGATAAAATTTTCTCAGGAATGTAAGACCTGGTACGAGCAACTTTAGCGATAGAATGATGTGGCAATATAACCCGCATATACCGCATGTCGTATAGCAATGACAGACCTCACGGCGACGGCGACGGCGAGGGCAGAAAATTCGGTTGGAGTGTCCATGTAATTGCTATCGCAATAAAAACTGTACGTTGTAGATGTCGACAGCGCCAGGTTACAAACCTTCACGCGAACCGGGGCGCAGGAAGCCTGAAGGTGTCGGCCGCCAAGCACTTTGCCGTCTTCCGCATGGGTCTGCGCTCGGCAGGTGCGGGAACGGCGGCGCGGCCGACTGCGCTTCCGCCGGTCGTGGACCGCGCGGACGGACGCAACCTGGAGTTCACGGTCGACCGACCCTTCCTGTTCCTGGTGCTCGGCAAGGAACCCAGCAGCGTCTTCCTCCTCGGCTCCGTCACCAAGCCGAGCGGCTAGCGGGACGACGTGGCCTCCGGGATTCGGCGGCGCGCGCGCGCGCCATCTCGGAGGCTAGGCGAGGAAGGCGGCCCACGAGCCGCCTAGCTGCGCCCGACGCGTCACGCGCTGCATATGAGCAGCGCGACTTTATCTTTCCAGCGGCACGACCCGCTTCCGTTCTGTAGAACTTTGTTTCGATTGTGTTTGTAACTTTAGCGAAATATTACCTGATTTGTGCGTCATCTGCTTGCTTATTTCAGCGCGCTGTTAATCACTATGACAATTTTGTTGTCGTAGTGACAACATATTGTCATAGTGTCATATGACAACATAGTGTCATATGACAGCGTCATATGATAGTGTCATATGACAACATATAGTGTCATATGACAGTTTTGTTGCCGTGTCCAATGAAATGAATACTGCGTAAGAAAGCCACCGGGGAGTATATACGAAAAGAAAACGCATAACGTATGTACGAAAAGAAAACTTATAGCAAAAAAGAGGAATCTAAAACTTTGAGGGCGCTTAAGCTTCGCCTTTAAGAGTGGAACGCGATAGCACTCAAAAGATGCCCGAGTGCTGCTCGCGCTTCCCGCCAACTGCTGCTTATGTAACCGTTTACCGGGAAACGCTGGCGGCGAAAGCTATGCACAAAGACCTTCACTGTGTCTAAATCAATGCTTAATAAAAAAATAGGCGAGCTTTCCGGTAGGAACTCTGCCTCTTGCGTTGCGTAGGCCGCGATACGGCGGAGGCGAGCGCCATCTGGAGATGTTGCAAGGAACCGGGCGTGCCGCTTTCTGGCCCTTGATTTGCGTGCGCAAATCTGGGAGACTACGGGCGCTCTATGAATGGTAGAAACGTTCGAAAAGGGCTTTGTGGGTTTTTGTTTTGGGTTTCGCGTAGCAGAATTGTTTTCTCGTATTTCCAAACTACAATCCGACGTTATTGTGTATGTAGGTTGCGCTCAAGTCTGTCTTTAGCGTTTTTCTACGCATTTTACCTTGAGAAATTGGTTCAATAATTTCCTAGCGCCACATGGAGGGCCTGCGTGGTTGGGTATGCGTGGTTCTAAATTCCTCTTGCCGAAGCGACGTCCAACGCTGGACGCCGGTCTCAGACGCCGGATTTTCTGCGACTTGGGGCCTGGCGCTATCGCGTTAACAAAAAAAAAGTCAGCACAAAAATAAAGAAAGATCGGGGCCTCTGTATGCGGATAAACGTTCGAGCTCATTTGCTGCGCTTGGCCTATATCTTGAATATATATCTGCGCTTGCCCTATTTTGAATGATGTTCGGAGATAGCACTAAATACGTTTTGCCCGACACTATAGTCCTTAGTGGCGGCGTCGCATTGCTTTCTTCAAGATGCCGGTCTGTACATGGCACAGAAAACTCGCTGGCACTTGCATTCAGTAACAAAAAACAGTTTAGTGAAAAAAAAAGAAAATGTTCCGTTTATACATGCTCTCTGGCATTCACGTAAGCCCCCATCTATGCCGTTACTACGAACTTTCTGCTAGACACTTTCTGCTACTCACTTTGCGTGAATTGGCTGCGATGACACTATCCCTGTTGTTGGTGATTTCAGTGTGGATGTGTCGGTACCGAAAAGGGAGCGGTTTACGCTTTCCGTGCTGCAGACATATATATCCCTTGCGACATCACGCACAGAGAGAGAGAGAGAGACTATTAGAAAAACAGGTTTTTTTTTCCGGTGCGTATACAACAGCTGGCATGAAATAATGACCACCCATCAAGACAACAAATTAGTTTGTACCTTTTCTTCAAAATCAAGCCCTCACGTTCAGAATGCTTCAAACAAACACGTACCCCACGCAGAACAGACTACATCACTACATGACTGACCTTTACAAAACATCATATTGCGAAAATTGCCATAGCACACTAGACGTACATCACTTGCTCTGGCCGTGTGGTCGGACCCACGCAAACAAGGATCAAGACTCCGCCAGGCTACAAGAAGCATTACGCAGCACGGACCTGGCGGAGCAGCTCTGGGCCGTCCAGCGAGCCCACGATGCGGCCAGGGAGTTACAACTCCCGGTCCCAACGTGGGAGTAGCCCGCTCTATGGGACCTTGCGTCCCGTAGCTCGCAGGACCTTTCATTAAAGTTATTCAATCCAAAAATTCAGAATTGTGTGTCGCCTCCGTGTCGTGCGCTAAACAGCTTCGCTTGTCAACCACCTTCACAGGGTGGAATGGCTCACGATTTGTTAAGCCTGAGAAGATTTAACATATAAGGCATGCGCTGTCATGAAACAAATGTCTTGTTTCATGACATTTGTTTGCTGGCTGCAAATGTTAAAATTCTCAAGGAATAACTTTGCCAAGAATGTAAGACGAGGTATGAGCAACTGTAGTGATGGAATGGTGTGGAAATACAACCCGTATATAACGGCTTGTCATACAGGAAGGCGTGGCATATACATATATACCTAAAAATATATACGGCAATTTTCGCTCACGGACGACTCCGCCGACGCAGAAGCCGGCGCTGATGCCGACACTGACACAGGATATTCTGCTACACGGGGTCCTTAATTGACGCTATCGTGTTGGTGTATACGGCATCTCACGGCGACGGCAACGACGACAAAAATTCGCTTGTAGTGTCCACATAATTGCTATCGCAATAAAAACTGTACTCCGTGGATGTTGACTGCACTAGATTAAAAAACTCGCCCTTAGATCGGCATATCTTATTTTGTTATAGCGTCAAGCTGAACAAGGAGAACATGAAGGTACAACTGGCACACTTTCTGTTGTCCTTGTTCAGCTTGCGCTACAACAAAATAAGATATGACGTACCAACAAGCCCCTATAGCTGCCCTCATCGACTTAGATCGGCGTGGAGCTTTATTAAAGCCCCGTGAACACTCGTCTATTCGCGCTGTTGACCTCTACTTTCTCGAGTCAAAGGGGTTCGCTGGATGAAGGATTTAGAAATGCGGAGCTTAGATATTAAGAACTCTTGGACCTGCCGCTTCAAGATGACTGCGAAGAAAAATTAATAGGCGTGCCGCAGTTCAGTGCATCCGCGAGATATGACGGACTCATTTAACATTAAAACATCTGCTAAGTACATTTGACTGTGCGAAACCGCCTGTGTTATATGTTGGTGGTGATCTTAATTACAGTGGCACCTGCTCCTTGCAAATTCATCCCGATTCCCCGTCTTTTTTCTATTCCTTCTCCTTTTCTGAGATGCAAAGATGCATCAAAGGTGCATCACGCTGGTAAAGCCAGTGAGAAACTCTATGGGTAAAGCTAACCGGAATTTCTTTTTTAATTTTCATAACAATTTATCTATCCAAGTGTGTTCCTTCGCAACGGCTGCCACGATAGATGCGTGAACAGGGAAGCAGCTTGACTCTTTTTTTTTTTTTTTTTTTTAGACGCGAACATGTCGCGGCATGCCTTCCCGCCGAGGTACCTATGGCTGGCGCAGGTCAGTTGTTTCCCATTGTTGGAGCTGACAAAGCGTGTATCTGAGGCGGCTCGTCGACAACTCGAGATGTCTGTGAACAAACCCACCCTGGCAGTGCGTCATGCAATCGGAGTCCGAAGGCACAGAGGCGACAAAACGCTGTCGTGTAGCGACGAAAATAAAATCGGGTGGCTTGGTCGGCGCACCTACTCGAAGATATGCGACATCAAACTCGCCGTAAAAACGCGCTGCTGTTACACTTAGTTTTAAGAGAACGCTCTTTAACGCATTAAAGCACAAAAGTAACTGGAACGCCCACGTATTTTTGGTCGCACACTTTGTGAAGTATTATCCCCAAACTGGTGTCACTCCGGGAATTCATTCCAAGTGGATACGCCTCGCAAACTCGCCGGCTACAATTCGTAAATTTCAGTATGTGCCGTAAAAGTAATTAAGAAGTTAAGTAGTGAATTTTTGTGTAGTTAGCTCGATGTGTGTTTCGATTTTTCGTGCAAGTCCGCCTCTCTGAATAATCCAGCCCAAGGACTAGAATTATGTTATAGCTGGAACAGACGATTTAAAAAAAAAATGTTCCGTAAAACTTCGAAACGATCGCCCCGGCGCGTATATATATGGAATCGCTTCACAGTATCATGCGCTGCCGCTTCTTCGCGTGTGGATGCTGTTCTCCGTGTGATTGCTGAGGCTGTCGTTGCGACTCCTGCAGTGCAGCTGCGACAGTGTCTGGTTTCGATGTTGTTGTTGTTGTTGTTGTTGTTGTTGCAGCCTCAAAACATGGCTCGTACGCACGAAGGGGATTGGACACGCTGCATGGATTGAAACGTGCAGTTTGTCATATCCACTCTGCTCGAGCGACTTAGGACGCTTCTTTTCGATAGACTTCGGCTCAATCTCTTGCGCCAGCTTCTTTCTGCTCTTCTTGGTTTGGTTTGGTTCGGTTTTCCTTTCTCGCCTTTGAAAGCACCCTAAATAATTTACTTTGATAGCATTCATTCGAACTATAGTTTCGATTTTGTTTCCGAGGAAGTGCACATCTATCGTGCAATGACAGAAAGTGCTCGCGTGGTATTTCGGGTGCTCATGTGGTATACGTAACTTGAAGACGTGTTAGCATTCCCAAGAGGCCTCATTACCTTTAAGAATCTATGTGACCATATCAGTACGATCAATCCAACTGCTTTCTGTTGAAGTTATGGCCACTGACAAATTTATTCAGGAGTATGACAAAGACATTTAAATGGGTATTAAGGAAAATAAGTTACAATCATTGGCATGAGAATGTGAATACACCAATCACTCTTCTTGGCATATCCCTCTGCGCGGGCATATTTATTTACCAGCCAAAATATGCAGGGACAGTCCAACTCGATAACCTTGCTTCAGCAATTGATATAGAGATCATCTGGGATAAGTACAATGATGTGTCTGACATAAACTTGTCTCAAAAGCAACGTACTGTTGCTGTAGCACCAGCAGCACTTGTGACTGAAATAGTTCCTAATTACTTTAAATAAAACATTGCATAGTAGTACTGATTCCTATTCACAGGCAGCCGTTATTCATATTTAACCGCATTGAGTATTCTATCAAATGGCTTGAATAAGCATATGAAGCTGCTTAATGAATGTACAAGGAATACACAAGTGTTATTTTTGCCTCACATTGTTGCATCTACTTATTTGCAGCATACACTTACAGCATCTTTGGAACCTATGACACGAAGGTCAAGGCCGGCCTGGCGGCCTTGCTTGCCAAGGGGAAGTAGTGCGTAAATCTGTACATAGCCTCTTTCGATCATAGCGTAAGACCTGCATTTTAAGAAAATTAATATATCACGCAATAAAAAGAGTTAATTAAATGCTGGTGCACTTGTTTTATTTGTTGCATTGAATGATTCTGCAGTAGTGGAATGTTTTTTTTCTGTTTACGCAACATATGAGGGTGCAGCTGGTTCGGGAGCATTATTAAGCTATCGACTATAATGCATAAGTGCAGTTGAGAATAAACACGCGAACATACATAATATTCATTCAAAAATTTTTTGCGCCATGTCTAAACAGAAATATAAGCTAACTTGTAGATGGCAGATAGCAAGCATGATTTTTATCGACTAGTGTGAAAAATGTACAGACAGTCTATATAGCCAGACTTTTTATACACTAGTTTATAAGTAGTGTGTGGCCATAAGTCTATTGACTGTCTATAGACTAGCTTAAAGAAATGTCTATAGACA
Source organism: Dermacentor variabilis (assembly GCF_050947875.1). Lineage (NCBI taxonomy): Eukaryota > Metazoa > Arthropoda > Arachnida > Ixodida > Ixodidae > Dermacentor > Dermacentor variabilis. The sequence continues at coordinate 155,710,113 of NC_134574.1, forward strand.
GTCTATAGACTTCATAGACAAATATCTATAGACTGTCTATAAACTTTCTATAAAATTTTTGTAAGGGCTAGACGTCAGCTCAACCGCCCTACCCCGCCATGTTATCCTGCAACTTGTACCATTGCCGACTTACGTAAAATGATTGCGCGCGACTTGCTGTCCCAGCACGCTCATTAGCCCTAGCGCATTCTATTTTCGTACCGCGATACGTTTTACTTTAACAATTGTCCTTTGGCTCAAGCTACATTTGGTAGACATTGCTCTCGCAGTGTCGTGTGTCATCTTAGCGCTTCTATTGTGGAGGTATCGCCAACAATGCGCAAATACCAATATCACATATAGTGTTACATACTCAGCTGCCAATTAATATATTAGCAATACGCAGTGACCCATTTTGGCGGTCAGCCTGCTAGAGACATTCCGGATTGTGCGTAAATTATGCTAAAAATGCTAATGACTCTAAAATCGTTAATATCAAGCTTTGCGCATGAAAAGAAACACCTGGTATATTACCGCCTCGACGCACTTAACATTCACCATAGTCGTAGCCGTCCACCAATAAGTTCTGGCCGCGATCATGGGAGGCGGTGGGTGTTTGTTTCGTATTCTAGCTCACTGCCGATGGGCATTAGTGGCCCGAGTTGGCTCAGCTGTCAGGACACACTGGCCAATGAGGGCACGCGTTACATTTCCAGTCCGTCAGGGGGGGACCACATCGAAGGTGTCGATGTTGTCGATAACCCCAAATGAAACCTGAGTCTGAATTGTACGTATAGTTCGGCTTTACCACGTCGGCTATACAGTAGTGGCAATCTCGGTTCCCAGTATGGTTTGCTGACTTTCATGCGGTGCTCGATACCGTTGTTCGAACAACACAGGTAGAGGATGGTATGAGAGTGGGGCACTCTATTCCGGCCCTCCCGGGCATTCCACAACGCAGGCCCATTCTGGGAATATAATCAAATTACGGCACAATCTCGACTCCCCGTTTTCCGCGAGAACTGGCAGAGCCGCCGTTTAACTTTTACTGTCCTGTGTTTTTGTTCTAGTCATATTTAGGTATGGATATGACTGGCGAGGTTTATGCCATAGCACTCTTTGTTTATGACGGGTGTGTAATAGTGATGACATTAGAGAATGACTTGTGAGGGCAATGCTCCGGTAATCTAATGGTGATTGCTGGTTACCTGATTTGAAAAGTGGATCCCAATCTTTCCGATGTTCCATTCAGCCGGGAGAGATAGCTTGTCGAATGACTGTTGGAACAGCTTCGGCAAAATAATTGATGGATGCGCAATTATTGTGGCTTTAAAAAAACTTTCTGTTAATTCCGTCGCAGCCGAGTTAATAGGTACATTTTGTTAGTTACATATTTAACACAGACTGAACGACTCATTATAGGAGGCATAATGGCGTATTCGCACTATGAAAATTCTGGCAGTGAAGCACTTCGGTTGTCTGAAATTTTGCGCGAACAACACGATCTTAAGTACGGATCCGCTTCTTTCGCGAGAGATGGCACTGGAAGAACAGTCTATCAGGGTTGTCGTTCTCATTATTTACAGAGCGCCAGAATTTTGGCGGATCAGTTCTCAGCATACGTGGTATGGTATTTGGAGATAATTTCATATCTTAAGCAAGGCCATGTAATTTTAGAAACCTCTTTATACGACACCCTGCTTATGTCAGTAGGACATACCCAGGTTAATCATAAAGCCACCTTTATGTGTTTGCTTCACGCTTAGTATTAACAATTTACCATGCTGTATTGCGAATTAAAATTATTCGGTGCTCCTGGATGTATTTGTTGGCTAATTCAGCGACTTGAGCCACACACGTACTCCATTTAGATTGAACACTCAGTTCATCGGAGTGGTAAAATATATCTTTGAGTGTGCCGAACTCACGGCTGATTGCCTCAAAGTTTGCGTACTTGTAGTCTCCAAACAACATTTTTGGCAGTTTTAGGACGCGCGAGGTTAAAATGTAACGTTAGAAATAAAGGCATCTTCAGGTGTTAGCAGCAGATCAATTATTTTTGACCTGGTTGAAGTTTTCTATTAGGATGCCGGAATAGCTCAGTGTAAGAAAATGCGGAACACAAGTCTAAAGACCAAGATTTGGATGGCATTATGGGAAGTTGCAGTTACTAATGAAACTGGTAAAATTGTCTCGACGAAATGAATAAAGGTAACATATGAAGCACTTGGGACAATCTCCCCGAAACAACTGTAATTTCCTCCATGGCTGAGCAAACATTCCTGTGGTAGTTTCCGTCAGAGAAGGGACCACCACCACCACCACCACCACCACCACCACCACCACCACCACCACCATCATCATCATCATCATCATCATCATCATCATCATCATCATCATCATCATCATCATCATCATCATCATCATCATCATCATCATCACCACCACCACCACCACCACCACCACCACCACCACCACCACCACCACCACCACCACCGCCACCATCATCATCATCATCATCATCATCATCATCATCATATTTTATGTCCACACTCTTAGGCAAAGTTACACCCTTTGGCTTGCCCCTTCTGCCGCACAACAATAATCGTTATCTGCCTTGATGCGTTTCCTTTCTTTAACGTTGCGAGCCCGGAACTTTCCAGTAACGAACGGCGCGCGTGTTATCAGAAGGGACACTCCATAGGGTGTAAACTGTTCTATGCCGATAACGCGCGTGCCGTTCGTTACTGGAAAGTTCCGGGCTCGCAGCGTTAAAGAAAGGAAACGCATCAAGACAGATAACAATTATTGTTGTGTGGCAGAAGGGGCAAGCCAAAGGGTGTAACTTTGCCTAAGAGTGCACTGCAGGACGAAGGCCTATATAGAAAGAATGCTCAGAACGTGAAAAAAAATTAAACCATTTCAACCGGCGACTTCGAGTGCATTTCGCGGCATGCTTTTCGGCTTTCTCCGGATTGTGCTCGGGCTTTGACTGCCACGGCTCGTGCGAAGCCGAATGGTGCTTCAGTTCTGCGCGTGAGCCCGAATGGCGTTTGGCAGCCTCGGGTGATTTCGAGTGCTTTTCCCTCGGTCCACTTGTGCTTGTGCTGGGGTGCGTTAGGACCCAAGGTCCAGTACCCACTAAAATGCGTTAGGCCATGAAACGAGCGGCAGGAGGTAGCTTAAGAGAAATTTTTCCTAACAGTAGAAACGAAGAACAACACAAAACAAAGCGAACCAAAACAAAAAGAAATATCATCGTATTCTGCTTTCACCAGCATGATGGCGTACAGTTGCTAGTTACCGCTCGTCCTGCCCACTCCTTCGTCACGTCCCGTCTGAAGTCGCGGTTCTTTTCCTCCTTAAACATGTCGGACCAACTGACCCAAAGTTCCCCCCTCTTGAACCCTTAATTCAGTACACGTGGTCAACATTAACCACGTGCAAAATTCTTCGCGCAAGCGGCCACGCAGCTTCGCTTGTCGAAACTACGTGGTAGATTCAACCGTGTAGTTGTCCACGTCTCTTTTGATTTAAAACAGTTGGATTTCCTTTCCCGACAATGAGAACTCGCCGTCCCAAATATAGCGTGAAGAGCAGTGCCGGAAGCGGGGAAGCCCGCATTCTCGTCCCAATGCGAACGTTGCGACGCCGCTCGCTTCACCACTGTTTCAACTGCGCCGTGTCTGCAAAACTCGGATCACACGACCGCGGCATTTGTTTATTTTTTCTTCTAATCTTCCCGAAACTTGCAGAGATGTGCACGGCGATGCCAAAACCACGACGCTCAAATCCCGTGACCTACACTTTTTTTTTTTCTCCGATGTTCTCGGCACGCGCAGGGCTGTGCACGGCGCGGGCTCCCCTCGCGCTATTGACGCGTGCACTCTGTCAGCCAGCATTCCGTGTTCGTCGGTGGCTGCGAGACGACGCAGTTGGGTAAGTGGCTCTTTCCATTAAAAAACTGGTTTGCAGTTAACGGAGATGTGGTGCTTGTCAAGCATGGATCATGCTCGAATGTCACGTGCTGGACGCTATTCTCCTTTTTTTTTTTCTGACCATTGTGAAAACCCGTTAGCTTAGGAGGCTTATACTTCTGTGCCGTCGACGGCATAACAGTGGCTTGGGCGTTGCGCTGCCCTAGGGCGCGGTTCGAAGTCTCACGGCCGCATTTCGACGAAGGCGAAATGTGAAAAAAAAAAAGAAAAGAAATGTGCCCGTGTACCGTGCATTTGGTGTGCGGTAAACAACCTCCGGGGGGAGGGGGGGGTGTCAAAATTTAAATCCGGAGTCCCCCACTATATCGGCGTGCCTCATAATCAGATCGCCGTCTTGGCACGTCCGATCGTCAGAATTCAGGCAAATTAGCATGGTGCCTTCTTTTTTAAATATCGGTGGCAGGAGTACTAATTGCGAGGAAGCGTGGAGGCGAACTGTGTCCTCCGTCTTTGTTGAGCTTTCCTTCGAACGAACAGACCGCAAGCCGTATCGGCGCTGCCGAGTTGCCCGGATGTTCTCTCTCTCTCGCATTGCCACCTGGGACGCATTTAGCGACGATCACTTCGGCGATACTATCGCCTTCGCGTGACGTAGTACTCAACCAGCCAAAAAAAAGTCAGCTCATACTATCGGCGTAAGTGATCGTCGCAGAATACGTCCCCTGGCTCGAGCGCGCGGAGCATGCGTGGGCTCAACTTCGTCGTCGTCGTCGTGCCAGTGAATGTTGGTCCCACCAAAGGTCGTGGGTTAGCGTGCCTTAATTAACTTTGCCTTAATTAACACCAAAGTTTGTGCATTCTACTCCCACCATAGGTCATGGGTTCGAGCCCAACATGGCGGCGACGGCTAGTCATAAATTCCTAACACCATATGCATGAGGTAGACGCCGAGGTTTGTTGCAATAACAACTGAAAGCAATTGCAAGTTTTGAGCAAATGTATCCCTGTGGCTATAACGCAGCAATTGCCCTACGTTTAGGAATCCCAGGTGGTGGTAATTATTCCGCAGTGCCCTCTATTTGTCATCTACTCCCGTCATGGCGTACGCAACTGCTTTTTTTTTAGCCAATTCTGTCTAGCAATGGCAAGGAAGGAAACTATGGACATTATGTTGCGGTTAAATTGACATTGCTTCTAAATTTCTCATTAAGTTCCACAACTATTTTATACCGCTGTCCGCCACTACGCCGTACCTCGTAATCATATCGGGGTTTCGGCATGTAAAACTCCAGAATTTATCTTAAGTTTACTTTTCATTTGTCATTGGAAACGTTGGTTGCGCTTTTTAGACAATCACAAGGAAGGGAGACTAGGAGACAATCCTTGTGATTGTCTAAAAAGCGCAACCAACGTTTCCAATTACAATGAACCAACTTGCCCAACAACGCATTCTGCTAAACTTCATTTTTATTTGTCGTAGTAACAAGCAATATGTATGCGGCTGGAGTGCACTTTTGTTAACGCTATATCGCAGATGCAGCCACATCAAGAGCACTCGCACAATTCTCACCTGTCGTTTTTTTTTCTTGTTTTTTTTTAACATTCCAACATTACGTAATGTTCTGTGAGCAGTGGTGTATGGACTTGTCCAGCTTTACAACAACAGCCACCCGTGTTTTCACCTTGGCAACTGCGCCACATTCGGCTACATATTACTGGCATAAGAGTCATAGGTACTACAAACGCTGCTTAGATTCGTGCAAACCACATGCCTTATAGCATATATATATATATATATATATATATATATATATATATATATATATATATATATATATATATATATATATATATATATATATATATATATATATATATATATATAGTGCCATATCGTAAGCTTTGATCGAATAATTAGCACCCAGGGAAGCTTTCAAGCGTTTGATAATTTCCCCAACAGACATACATACCCAACTTTCTGATCACGTTCATTTGCTTTAGTGAGAGATTCATGGCAGTCTTTTATCGAATTGTCTGAAGTGTCCTATGTCAAAACTGACTCTTTTTTGATAGCAGAGAGGCAAGAGGCGTGTTCGATTGTTCGCAGACTCGCTGTTGTTCTCAGTCAGTCACTCATGCAGCGCATCTGAGCTCTGGTCGCTGTTTTCACGCGGCCATCTTGACGAGAGGCACGAAGACGCGAGAAAAAGAAGTATGGCTTCCAATTTTACATTATTACGATTGCTGCGTTCTCTTGCAGGTGCATCCAGTGTTCGCAGTATTCAACTGGAACTTGGTGGTCACGTGCCCCGGCTGGTCCACCGTCGACACCGATATGGAGAACGCAGCGGGAGGTCGACGGCCAGACGCAGGGCGTAGCTGCAGAGTGACGTCCACAACACACGAGTATGTGCGCGGCCATGCGGAGGGAACCGCACCGAGTGCCCCCAATCGCCGTGCCGGGCTCCCTGCTTCCAGCCGTCGCACTCGCCGCACCTACGAGATGATCTGGTGCTCAAGCGTTCCTGCTGCTGCCTCCATAGCAAGGCATACGCTGCTACGCAGGTATATATATATACGCTATTTGCGCACGATTCTTAAACATGTACTGAAACCTCGCCACTGTCGCTACCTGCCACCGTCGCTGTATAATTCAAAATTTTACAGCAAGTGTCGTCAAGGTGCTTATGCGAGCTTTAACTGGGGGCTTTATAAGATGCAACGAGTAACTGCCCGCCCGGTTTGCCCCCATCTCCTCATGTGCACCAACGCAAAGAGAGATGCCGCCGAAGCAAGAACATCGAAACCAAAAGCCTGTTTACGAATCTAACAAAACTATGGAATTCGGAAAACGCCCAAAGAAAGATGGACCAAGAGAAACAAGCTTTAACTTCAAATACCTTCGCATAATATCTTGTTATGAAGTGGCTTCACCACAGGCGACCAAATGGTATATCGAAGTTATTGCGTTATGGGCGATCATTTGTTAAGCTTAATTGCGAAGAAGTAGATGACCCAGCCGCGAGCAATAGAAAACTAGCCGTGCGGATTGCTGTGCCGGATAAATTGCGCACAGCCAAGGCGTTGATGGGCTGCGTGAAGCCAAGTGTTCCTTGAATGAGAGAGAATTCCGAGGTGAACAGTCGAAGGCGAAGTGGGCGCATGCATTGTAGGGCTGCGGTTACGCCGCAGAGACGGGTCTGTTTATACAAATGGCATCGAGTAGAGGTTAACGATTTTGATTACAACGACATCGTGACCCGTCAGGGATACAATAATTAGGGATCTTCCCTGAGCTCCTTGAAAACACACTCCCATTTTGACTTGTATACAGACCGTAATGAACTGCGGGAAAACATCGAGTTTTTTTGGAAAAACAGCAGAGACCCGTGCATAACTATAACAGGATCAATAATGTAGCCTCAGTGCTCGGTATTAAGCGCGCGATACGTCCCAAAATGCAAATTAGAAAAATGTTCACCAAACTTCATTCATTGACTGGTTTCGTTGGTAGCTCCACATGCGCACATTTACACCATTCCTAAAGTTTATTGCCTAATCCTGGATCTTTCTGTCAGCAAAATCACTCCGTTAATATTTTTCGGACTTAAGACCTATATATTTAATTAAGCTCTTTCGCCACCACTTGTCACTAGAGTGTATTCTTCAGTTATTAGCAGTCGTGTGATCGCTTGAATGACTCGTGATTGCTTTTATTGCCTAGCATTATATAGCGAGTCGGTTGAAAAAATTCCGTGTGAAGTAGGAAACCCCTTTCCCAATACAGAGCAAGAATGCGCTGTTCAAGCCCATTGTGTGCGCGATTGATAGCTGCCATCGGGAGTGTACAGTGACAAACAGCCCATTCTCCATGATGACAATAGGCTCGCCGACGCAAAACATTCTGCGAGCCTGTTCGCTTTCGCCGTTCCTCATACGCCATACGTAGAGAGGTGTTAAACTTACTCCAGAAGAGCCTAAGCCTAAAAGCCTAAGCCTAAAAGTCTAAGCCTAGAAGTCTAAGCCTAAAAGCCTAAGCCTAAAAGCCTAAGCCTAAAAGCCTAGGCCTAAAAGGGGGCTAGGCAGGAGTATGGGAGGCCCTGTTAAACACCCGACCAGCGAAGATGGAAGGTGACCAAAGAGAACCCAGAACGATAGCGTGCGCCACTCGTGCATTAATTACGCATGCGCACGCGCAGCCGTCCACCTCCCGCTACCTATGAATGCATTAACGCGTTGGTTATGCCGCGCCGGACATTGCGCAAACAAGCTAAGCGGAACCTACCTGAACGAGAACTGTTGAATGTATGCGTACCATTGTTTGGTGGTCGGCGTTGTGTGGAATGTGTATGTTCGGCGATGTAAATATGTGGCATCGCTCTGCTCCTACTTCTCACGCATATATGAATAAGTAACGCCTACTATACGTAAGCGTAACCCCCCACGCACATCATTACCACGCATAACACATTCTGCGCAGCTCGCCTACAGCTATTAATGCTACGGATATCTTGGACAGTTCCCGTTCGGGAAGGTTCCGCTTAAATTTGTGTTATGTCATCATTACCTTGTGAGAATAGTTTCTTTTTTCAGAGTTGAAGGTTGCGGTTCGGTCAGTGTTTAATTGCTTCTAAATTTACCTTTAAATGCCGCTTTTATTCTTGATATGGCTAAGATTACCATTACCTGTGTAAATTACTAAAATGTTTCTGGGTAATACCTCGTTAATTGACGATTCTATAGTGTCCGGCATAACTATAGGGGTGGGCACCACTGAAGGGGCTTTTTTGCATATTATAGAAAGAATAAAGCACTTTACCTCTAGAATTTTCTCCTTTATGGTAACACGATAACATTTATTTTACTGCCCCAGTTTGCGATGATATACATTTTCTGAGGTATGTGAGCGTAACAAGCAATGTCTTTCAACTGCTCTCCGGCCTAGTGTGGATGCTATGCAACTTTCTTTTTCAGCCTAAAAAAACCTTCTATTAATATCCTTGAATTATTATTTGCCAAAGATTAATTCTTACCTTCTCAGCCACCCTGGTAATGCTTGACTTCGTAGCGCGAAGTGACGGTTTCAACAACACCTTCGATCTAAAAAGCATAACATGCGATGCAGACGCTTCGATGTCCCCTGAAAGAAGTTCCGCGCACTACCAACTTTAGGAGATTCAAGCACGTCGCTCTTTGCTGCCTTTTTAGAAAGAACTGTTTCTGCAATGGCACGTTCCTTGTTTGAACATTCCCAGAAATGTTTTTTTGACCCCTCCGCAAACTCCGAGCAAGAGCACACGGCAATCCGAAGCCGCATCTCAAATGAACAGCAGCCTGAAACAAGCCAGCGCAATTCAGTTCTGACTACACGCCACTGCAGCGATTCCCCTCGCTTCAGCAGTGCATCACTATGAGTGCACACCGTCTTTTCCAACAACCCTTCGCGACAGCTCAGCTGCTATGGAGATGCACTGCTCAGCTCCAGGTGTCTGCTTCGATCCTGGCGACGACAGCCGCATTCCTATGGGGGTTGTATAATGCGAGAGACGTTCGTGTACCGTGCGTTGGGTCTACGTTAAAAGAAAACCGCAGGTGGCCAAAATAATCCCCCCCCGCTACGACACGCCTCGATCATGATCGATTGTGGTTTTTGGCACCTTTAAAACCTCGGAGTTTGATTGGTTTCCCGTTAGGTTACTCTTGGCTCTGGAGCGGGGGACCGCCGCTGCTGCTAATCGGCGCCAACGACAGCCGCGCGCGAGTTCATCGGAATCACAGAGTTCACGAGAGTCTGGCCAAGGTTCGGAGCACGAGACCCGAGGTTCGCCGCCACGTGCGGCACCCGCCAGCAGCCATTTGGATGTCGAGGATTTTCGGGTCACTCGACATGGCACTCGTCGCCAAACGCTGCGCACAAGCTTCAGGTATATATGCCGACATTCTAATGATATATACGTGCGTATACAGGTGCCACATTGATGTATATAGCGATGCGATGTTGCGGTGTCCGATCTGCTGGATAAAACGACCCGAACAATCATCGCGTCGCCCGTAAGCGCAAGACAGCTCAGCTCGGTGATTATTGCCGCTCTTTGAAATAAGAAGACGTGGAGCACAGTACGATACGTATTTCATATTTCGCGCCCTTGATACCATAGATAATGTATCGTTGGGTTTCGCTATAATTGGCGGGGAAACCAACTTGACAAGCGTTGGCGGCCTTGTTGGTATGAGACATACTTAGGATTGTTTAAGCGCATTGACAACGAGGGCAAGCAAGCAGGAGTACTCCCTTGTGTGTGGTCACTGGCTTGTCCTCGTCCGTCAGTGCGCCTAATAACATTCCTAAGGTGAAACTAACTGATAGGCCACCAACACATGGATGAAATCCATGCGCTAATAGCAGCAGCTGTTCTAGGCGAGAGCTATGGCGGTGTGCGCTACGGTATACACGTAGCGGTGCTAGTACGGTGCACGTAACAAGCACCGAGGAGCAGGCAGTTAAGCCTCGCAGAGGTAATGAACTGCAATTAGTAGTGCGACAGCAAACAGTAACACCACCGGTACATAACTGGGTGTTTCCTTTTTCCTTGGTGGGGGGGGGGGTGCTGGCGGAGGGGGGGGGGGGGGAGTGGCTAGCCAGTTCAATTTATAGATTATTCTATCCGGGCCGCAAACAAGACGAACGTGATTGAGCTAGATGACGGGCAACGCAACTGCCTGTGCCGTCAACCTTTTTGTGTATGCACCGTAAGATACACAATAAAAAAAGAGAGAGCCGACGGTATATACCGTATTTTCTCGTAAATAGGGCGAACACGGATGTAGGTCGCCTCCCTGTGTATGAACTCGCTGAGAAATTAAAAGTGTAATTCGAATTTAGGTCGGCTCTATCATTTCTTTTCCAAAAAAGAAACGAAAAGTTTTTAACATGACACACCTTTACTTACCCGTAAGCTCTGCTACTACATTTCGCCTTGTCGATGCCACAAACTGCATCCTCGTTGGAACGGCCCGAAAAGTCGTCGGATATGCTTGTCAGGCGTCCGCAACACCCCAGTCGATGTCGCCCTCGGCGCCGTCAAGTGCATTGGACAGGCAGCATTCCTTAAAGCCAGTCTGAATAATTTCCAGACTGGCTTTTTGATGGGCGCCACGGAGGAACAGTACTTTTGCCAGCTTTGTTCAAGAATATAGGTCGATATATCTCAATTTTGGGTTACATTTTCCGAAAAAAAGGTATCGACTATATATAATGAAATAAATACGGTATATATTGTTTACCGTGATGTGGCGCTCCTTGGAGAATATCCTAAATCCCGGTTAATTAGTTAATTACTTAAGATTAATTATTAAATATTTTTTTCACTTTTTGGCTAAATTCGTTTTATTACGTTGTGCAGGCTTTTTGAGCAGTTCTTTTCTCATCGTGAGATGGGAGTAACGACGATGCCCGTAGCCATTACCCAAAATAAAAACAAATTTTGCACGCATAGGAAAAAGTATGCGTAGAATACAAGTACCCAAGTTTTATTATATTTCCCGGTTATTTTAGTTACGTTCATTTTGGGAAACCACTCGACAATGTTTTGGAAATTGGCACTTAGAATTTCCTATTTTCTTTTTGTCTTCAAGCTATAAAGCAATACAAAACTAATGTATTGCTTTCCTGGCAATCTGTGCGCTATGTGGGATAATAACAACGTTATCTTGTCATATAATACAGTGATCCCAACGTGCACAAGATACCTTACTTCTCACACTTTCAAAGGCCACAGAAGGGTTTCCAAATAAGATTTTGGTAAACTAAAGACGTAATCAAACTGGGATGTAAAACTTTTTGCAGTACATAACTTTCATTCGGTTCATTATTAATGAAAATGGATTTCTGAGGCGCATCACTCCTCAGCCTTATGTCAATCGAGGAAAGAAGAAATTTGTATTTTCAGAGGCTGTCTTTCTCGTGAACAGTTGAAAGTGTTTTGCGAACTCATGGAGTTCGCAACTTTTATTCACCTGCAATGAAGTGTGTTTGAGTAGCAGCGATAGAACACCCGCTGAGGAGGCACGTCGGATTATTCGTTTGAACCCATGCAAATTGATGAACTTTTTGCATCATTATGTTCGTTCCCTTGGTTTAAGCGTGATGTTACGCGCAGCCGTGTTAGGGATACTCGAGTATACCGAGCTCATAACTGGGCAGGACAGCTCGCCCTTTCACTCCACCTGTAATACCTTCCCTTCCATCTGACCCCCAAGTGGGAGTGCTACTTTCCCCACAATCGGGTGCGCTGTAAAATAATTTGCAGCCTTAAAAAGGCTGCAAATCTGTCTATAACTCACACCTATACACCTTTTGAGTGTAATGGTGTAAGTTAAACCAATTTACACCCTTCTTTTACGTTTAAGGGAGTAAGTTTAACAATTTGGACCCTTAGGAACAAAACATGCACTCTAAAAAAAGTTTACACCCTTTGGGGCTTATCTCGTCCCCAAACAATAGTCGTCATCTGTCTTGCTTGCGTTTCCTCTCTTGAAAACTCGGCGCTCGCTATTTTCCTGTCGAGAATGCTGTGTCAAGCTGATAACGCGCAAGCCGTTCGTGACTAGGGCTCGCAGCGTTAAAGAAAGGAAATGCGGGCAAGACAGATGACGGTTATTGTTTGGGGACAAAATACAACACAAAGGGTGTAAACTTTTTTTTAGAGTGTGGTGCAAATCTGTTTATAACTAACACCCGTACGCCACTTTTGGATGTAAGAGTGTGAGTTATAGACCGATATACACCCTCTTTCGCTTCGAAGGGAGTTAAGTTATATTACAGTGTAGACGTATCTCTCCGGAGCCTTCGGGCCGGTCCTTACACAGGCATCATTTGTACTCGGGGGTCAATCATATATGAAGATAGCAGATGCTCGCCGTCTACCTTAGACAAGCACAGTCCGTGAAAAAGTGTACTTGGAGGTGTCAAGTTAGGAAACAACTAACCTGAAGACTATGAACGATGGCTCACAGACAAGACACTTTATAAGTCGTTTTTGCAGTGTCTTCATAAAACGGGCAAACGTGCTTATACTTAATTTCATACGTACGTTATGGCGCGTGGCAACCCAAGCGGAAATAATTATTTAAAAAATACTTAGAGAAGTAAAAAGACTTGAAAAACGTCCAACAGAAGCACGGAGGGGAAGGAATGGGAAGAAATCACTCCGATAGTAATGGTATCCTTCGGAAGTAGTGAAAAAGGATGGGTAACTTACGGATGGGATGCATTGCCACATTTAGGAATGTGGAACGTTTCAGACATCAGTCGTGTCCGCTCATCATCGCATTTCTGTACAATAATTTAGTGTATTTGAAAGTAGATTCACAGTCGTGTTCCGCGCAATCTAGAAGAGCTTAATTGGGTACGCATCTTGGTTGTGTATACAGACCTTATTTTACTGTTCACGCATACAGTCATTCAAAAGTAGACTGCCATAGTGCGCTTCGTATGACATGATCACACTAGCACACGTTTTCTTGTGCTGAATGCAGCATCTTTCGCTTTCTAAACTGTGCAAAGTAAATAAGAAACAAACTTATTTTAAAACTCGAACTGAAGAGATAATCGTGCAGGGTTGCTCTCTCCTTCGATCGGAGCGTTGCCGCCAGCGCCGGTCGCCATGTTCACACGCCAAGCACACAATTCCCCAACGAAATGCGATGTCGTCTGCTCCGTGAAACGCGTAAAATAGTTGCCATATAGATAGATACGGATGTATAGCGCGTACGTATTCGAAACAGCCAATTCCACAGAGCTATCTGTAACGTAATGCGCCATATGTTTCGCTGTTGGGTATTTCGATGTTAGGTGGTTATATGTTCAAATCGATTCCCCATCCCCAAGGAGGAGAGATACACGAAATGGCCATGCTGCAGCGGTTACCGGGCTGGAACTATATAAGCACTCGGTGCGTAAAAGCTATAGACTGCTTTCGTTTCTTGCTCGCACATTTCAATAGCGGCGTTGTCACGCTCACACACTGTTATTGCGATCTTCAAGGATTTCACGAAGACTTCACTGCTTTCAGTTGGTCACGCGAGGTACATGTCCCAGCGAGGACGTGCCCGCGGGGGCCTTCGACGTCCGTCAGCCAGCCCTAACTCCATGCAGCGGAGGGCAGCGTGCTCCATCGCGGGGGCTCGTCCTGTTCCGGCTTCTGCTACGCATGCGCAAAAGCATGCCTGTGACTCGAGGCCCGTGGTACTTAACCTTTTCGTGCTGCTCCGTTGTCAACGGTGGGAGCAGCCGGAGCGCTGGGCAACCGCAGACCTGACACCTGCTGTAAAGTAAAGGCTTTTGTACAAAGTTGCCTTTGGTTTGTCCTTTGGTCAACAAGTTACAACCGTATGATGGTATGGCATCACCCGAGAGAAATGTGTGTTGCAATTAACGCCCTTAAGGAGTGGTGTTTGGCTGATGTGGGAGCAAAATAACTCTTTAAAAATAATAAAAATAAGCATGATTGCGCAGTATAACCGGCGACGATGCTTGTGAATGTAAACAAACAGGCGAACCCTTCTAAGAAGCTACGGCGCTATAAAGTAAAGCTCTTCCAAATTGTTTCTATTTCATTTATTCTTTTAGCCCTCCTCGATTAACAATAATAAAAACACGAGCCATTCCGCTCTGTGACGGTGGTTGACCAGCGAAGCTATTCAGCACACGACATGGAGGTGACACATAATTTTCAACAAAGTTACGAACTGGCTTATTGTCTTAAAGGGTGGGCATCATGAAGAAAGGTACGCACACTCATTGTCTTGATCACTCCCAACTGCAAGCACATTGTTTGATAATGACAACTCGATGCACATACGCCGCTAGGTGTTCGTTCGGGACGGATTGGTGTGGCATCGCAAGGGATATGTCTGCAACACGGCACGCGTAAACCGCTCCATTTTCAGTACCGACACATCTGCATTGAAATAAACGATAACGAGAACAGGACATGACATGACAAGAACTTTATTTGAGTCCTGACGGACTGTGATCTTGGGGAGCTAAAACCGAAGGCTCCCGAAAATCAAGTCGGTGGCGACGCCCACGATGGGACAGGGAGATGAAGTTCCGCCGCAATGTCGTGGGCCCTCTGGACAGCCTGGAGTTGAATGTGGAGATTGCTGCTCTTGAGATTCCTGCCACTGTTCTTTCGTGATGGGTGGAGAGGCGTTAAGGGCAGGGCACAGCCAGAGCATATGTTCAAAAGAGCATGAGTCATGACACATTTGGGGCACGACTGTGACTAGGCAGGATCTATCCTGTTAAGAGTCCGAGGAGTGGGATACGAACGGGTTTGCAGAAGTCTGAGTGTGCTAGCCTGATATTTGTTCAATTTAGGGTGAGGGGGTGGAAATGTCCTCCTGCCCAGTCGATAATGGGAAACAATTTCGTGGAAAGTACATAATGGATCTTTGAGGGTGTTGACCTCGTTATAAGCCTGGCTACCCGCGACAGCGCGGTACGTGAAATCGCGCGCTCTCCGGTGGGCCTGCTCGTTAGGATTACATCCAAGCGGGTTAATTGAGCTATCTAGATGGGCTGGGAATCACGAGATGTGGTATCCTCCTTCGCTGCTCTCCCTAGTCCTTTGAAGTGCTTTAATCAAAATACTGTTCGCCTGTTCAGATAAGAGAGCGGACGAGAAGGATCTAACCGCCGTGCGCGAGTCCAAGACGACGATAGCGGTAACTTTTGAGCTGTGAAAAGCCAGAGCGATCGCCGCTTCCTCCGCCACATGGGCAAACTTCGTATAAACAGAGGCTGCATTGACCAGGTTGCCTGCCGCGAACAGGGGTAGTGTCATCCCAGCTAATTCATGCAAAGTGAGTAGCCATGAACCTTACAGGACTATGAGCCATTGTATTTTTTGCTTGCTTACAGTGGTATGTGCCATTGCTCACGAGGGTATGAGCCATTGATGATGACAGTTTCGACATGCCGTTCTGTGTGTCGTGTGCCTGATTAGGAAGAATTTAAGCACTGTTCGCTTCACTTTGCTGAGTGCTTGTAGCCTCTGCCTTGCGGGGCTATGAGCCATTGCATTTTTTGATTGCTTACGGGAGCATAAATGCTTACGGGGGTATGAGCTTACGGGGTATGCTTACGGGTACGAGAACAAAAATTCACGGAACCCCAACTTTATGCAGCTCCGCTGTAAAATTGCTAGTCTATCACCCGACGTCTCGAAAAGTGTGAGAACTCCCCATCTGGAATGACAGGACACACTGATTATCCGTGATTAGACAACAAAAGAAAAAAAGTCGCGACAGAAGACTGCGCGCTTCCGCCCGCCTTCCTGCCTCGCGCGCGCGAGATTGAATGGCGATCTTCACTCACTCATTGTCAGCTGACCCTCGCAAGCCTGCACTCGCACATGCAGCGTACGGCGCGCGGCCACAATGTTATCGTATGCGCGACATCACGGCGACGGCAGAAATGCGCTTAGAGTGTCCATATAATTGCTATCGCAATAAAACTTATTTACGGTTCTATGCCTATTTCGCAATTAGCCCTCGGCTATTGCTAATTTTTTTTTCACGGCTATCGTGATGGTGGCTGATATCGTGGTTTTTGCGCCTAAAACCCAAGGATTTAATTTTTAACATACGTGTTGTCTCTAGCGGTGGCGAACGCCGGCGTGGAAGGCGACTGAAATTCTCTCCTCCCGCTGCCATCTTCAGCTGCCGCCATGCAGAGGGAGAGACAAGAGATACATAGTTAGTACACTAACTCTAGAGGAAAAGCTGGGCGAAATAAGGGGAAAACCGCAAGAACTCCGCCATGTTGCTACCTTTAATTTTCGTAATGCAAGAAATCAAAATATGATGCAAAAAGCCAGTTTCGCCAAAGTCGAAGCCTGGATTACAATATCAAATTATTAGACAGCTACACGGAGTAAGCATAAACTTGTAAACATTGGCTTAGTAACGAAATTAACTAACATGGTGCCACGCGCGCACAGGCAAACGTGAACACATCTCACTCGATGACCGCGGACACTCGCTGTCAAAGCGCTGGCGTGAGGAAGAGAGGCAGCAGCAGCGAGCGAATTGACCTTCGCACTGCCTATCACTTCAACGGGAGCTAACCTGCGAGAACGCAGCGCACACGAAACCAGCAGCCCTTGGAGCTCTAGACTCTGTACGGACCGCAGATCGCCTTCAAGTTAGACATCTTTATCTGAGGTTGTTACTGTGGTCAAGGTAGGGCTGTGCACAGCCGCGCCATACGTAGCCGCCGTCGGAGTAGAACGCCCCCCGGTGGCTTGCGCGCGATGGAAGACGGCGCGCTTCCTCCTCGCCTTCCTCTCTTGCGCGCGCGATATCGAGCTACATTCTTCTGCTCACCCTCGCACGCTTTCATATACGGCGCGCGGTCCCGATGTTATCGCTCTTGGAATGTATACGGAACCTCACGGCAACACCGACGGCGGAAATGAGTTTGGAAGGGTCCATATAATTTATATCGCCATGAAACAATTAAGCGTTTACGCGTAGCACATACGTAAGGACAATGTGTAATGTTCATCCCGTATATTTTAGTGCCGTTTTCCACAGCGCGATAGGCATCCGTGGAGGGGGGGGGGGAGTGGTCTACTTAGGCGGCGGCTGGGTATGGCTTGAATGAGCGCGGCCGCGCTGGTCATATCTTGAAAGCGATCTGTGTTGAGTACAGAGTCTTACGCGCGCCGAGGGCACATGGCTTCGTGTGCTCTAGCTGCGTTTTCGCCGCTTAGTTAGCGTTGAAACGAGAGGCAGCACGAAGTCGACGAGGATAGCTATAGGGGTTTGTTGGTACGGCATATCTTATTTTGCTATAGCGCATGCAAGCTTTACAAGGACAACAGAAAGGCACATCTGACACGCACAGCGCTGTGTGTGACACACATAGTGCTTCGTGTGTCAGATGCGCCTTTCTGTTGTCCTTGTCAAGCTTGCGTTATAACAAAATAAGCAGCGCGAAGGTCAATTTTCTCGCTACTGCTGCCGCTCTTCATCACGCCTGCGTTTTGACAGCGAGTGTCCGCGCTCACTGAGTGAGATGTTTTCCTGTGCACGCCTGACAACATGCTTGTTAATTTAGTTAGCAAGTGAACGTTTACGATTTGATACAGCCGATAATACTACTGTCCATACTTCGTATAACTGTCTACTAATTTGCTATCGCAATCGATACTTCGCCTTTCGGGCAAAACTGCAATTTTTATGTTTTGTAATTGATGTTGTGGAACTTGAAATACATAAACAGGCTTCAACACTTTCAGACTCCCGATGTCTGAGTAGAATAGATATAGTTAGTTCAAATGTATAGCTTTATAGAACCTTGAGGCTCAAAGCTATTTGGCCAAACACTTTTGAGATTTTTTAAAGAAATATGCTAAGGCTATTCAAAAATTTTGATGCAACATTTACGGTGCGTGAAAGAATGAGTTTGCAGGCTCCTGGACAAGATGGCGCCACCAGACTTGGGAAGGCCAGCAGGTTCGCGTTGATTTCGCGTCTCGTCGTCTGCGCCTGCGCAGAGTAGCAACACGGAGGCGTCTCTGCCGTTACCAATTTCGACTTTCCTCTAGAGTTATATTAACTCTGTGAGAAGGTGTTTCTCCTTCTCGCGCGCTCCTACCTCAGTATCTAAACAGTCAGCCACCGGAAAGCTCTCACACGACAGCGCGCGAATGTCAAAGCATGCAGTTGTAATCGTTGACGTTCGGAGGAGGACTTTCCCTTGCAGCGACGCCTTTGTATCAACGTACGAACACAACGAAAACGGACGAGAGAGCCAAAGAAAGATATACCCGTTTTAAAAATTCTAAGCGCGTCATACGGTCCTGTTGCATTACGTATACTCAAAGGACGGACATCCGTATAGATAGGACGGCGAGAAAATGCACGGAAATGAACTGGAAACCAGGAACTTCACCGTGAAAGCAGTACGTCCGCTACTCAACACAGCAGGCGTGTTGCAGCTCTTCCGATGTTGGTATCTGAGCATACTGTGCAGTCCTGTAACTTCTTGCAACTTCTGCCCTACCCAAGCGAATCTTTTAACAACACAAAAGTTATCCTTACATTCTGCAAGCTCCTTGGTCCACCATCACAAACTAATAGAAATCTAAAATGTGAAGTGGACATCAAATATGTACCCATTTTTAAATATTGGGGAGAGATAGAGACAAACATTTGCATCATAAAGACAAACATTTGGCTGGGATATCTTCCTCACATGGTGGAGCCCATAGTTCACGACGCCATTGTCTTGCGCAAACTCCGCGGGCCAGTTGGATCAGTAATGTAGCTGTTTGGGCGCGTTGGTAAGACATGTAAGTAAGAACTTAAAGCGCACTACCAGACGAGGTCGGTGGAAAAAGACAAGACACACGAGCGCCAACTTGCAACAATTTATTGAGAACCGCAAAGCAGAATACAAAGACATGTCGTGGCCGTACATCGCGCAAGCGCAGCCAGCAAAATAGTCAGTGACGACGCAAGGAGTGCACTTGCTTCGAAGATAAAGCAGTCGACGGCTTGGACGCGTTCGGATTTTCTAAAGAAGACCAGTGAAAATCTCCATGCGCCAAAAGTACAGCCTTCGAGTACTGAGGCCAGGCGCATTGTGCAACAGCGGCATTTAGCAATCTCGGAGCCCACAAAAACTAGATGCATACGATTGAAGTTGGACAGCGCTTATTAAGATATGATACCTTCGCATAGTTTCATCCGCTTCACATCTGTCAGCAGCCATTGTGCAGCGCATAGTTATTCTTGCATTCACTTTTTCCTTCCTTTCGACACTATATAAGTCCGATTTTTTTATGCCATACCAAGGGGCCCCTTCCTCGGGGTGTGCAGGCATTTTTTCTCATTTATATGCTGCGTTTTGTGTTTAAAGTGTTAGGTATTACCATAAAGTTTACTGCAAGTTATAACCACAATTCATACCGTTGTTTACGTATGTTACATGCCGTTCCGTCCGCTGTCCATGACACAAATTTTATTCGTCGAGAAAAGCATTTGCAAAATCCTCAGAATAAGCGAGAGGACATGCAATCTCTGCGAGGCCGTCAAATGTTATTGCGGATCCCCTGGTAAGAAGGCTCTGCCTTCAGGATGTCGGCTGCGCCTACACGAAAGCTTTTCCGTATAAGATGAGAGACATGAAGTGGAGCGGTGCTTTGCAAAGTTGTCGCTTCTCTCTCTCTCGCATGCAACGGATGTAGGGAGTCATCCACATGGTAGGAGGCGCTGCGCGCGAGTAGACGAAAACATAAACAGTCGAAAACGAAAGTGAGCGTCAGTTTTTGTTGCTGTCAACTCGGCGCTTACCGAGCCTCATCGCCGCCCTGCCCGTAGCAGAGGTCCGTGCGCGTTTTTCGGATTACTTCTATCAAGCAAATCGTAACAGAACGAATTGAACCTAATGAGGCTAATAACTTCGGCAGCAGTCGCCTCGCTGTGCGCCCTACTGGCGCTCAGTTCCGCGGCTCTCGTTGGAGCTCCGATGAAGCACGACGCGAAGGACTTTGAGAACTATCTCGACGAGGCTCACTTTGTGGCGGCGTCGCAGGTGGATGGCCGTGAATTCTACGACACCGTCGTCGAAATCCTCGAAGCCGAAACTCAGGTAAGCGCCGTAGTTGTCGGATTGATTGCGGGAATCGCGGCGCGGTAGCGGCACTGCGCCGCAGTCGCGCGACCGACTGCATGGAGATTGCTCACGCACTTGCACGTGATTCGCGCATCGCGCAATCCTTTTGGACTGCAGTCAAGGGGACGACGGTGACAAAGAAAAAGGCGCAGGCGTCGCTGAACGAGCAACGCTGCTGAAAAACTTGCTCTGTAAAGAAAGCTTTCGGCGCGGTTTTGTGCTTTACCAGCTCGTACCTACGACGCGCGTTGAATGCTCGCATGTATGCAACCAAAATTAAAAAAAAAAAAATATGCGCAAATACTGCGCGTATTCGCTACGTAAATTTAGTGGACTTGAACGTCAGCGAGCCTGATGCGCGCACGCGTTCTTTTGTGACATTTGTGTCGGATTTTACTTAACATTTAGTACTCAAATTCTGCTACAAGCTCCGTAAGAAAAGTTATGCGCGTTATTTAGAACAACCTTAATGTGCGTTACGAGATATAACATGGCATTGTCTTTTCTCCTGGCAGCCAGGAGAAATTCTGAATCTAATTTCTCCCGGCACTCATCCCCTGTTGGCTCGAACGGAAGGTTAGGTTAGGTTAGGTTAGGGAACACCTGCAGGCAGGTTTTCCGCTTTTTTTCGGCAGTTTGTCACTTGACTATAACGCCAATAGGAAGTGAGTGCCGGAGAACTTGGACGCAGCTATATATATATATATATATATATATATATATATATATATATATATATATATATATATATATATATATATATATATATATATATATATAGCACATGCATGCATGGTCTTCACATTGTTTCGGTAACCCACCATAACACAAAAAGAAGAAACACCTATCTCCAAAAAGTTACCATATATAGTTGGTCACGCAAATATTGTCTGAATTCCTTGGTTGCTCGTTGTTCATATGAAAAAACAACTCTGTCTTATCTGTAAAAGGTGCAGCGCATGTTTGCTTTAACGGCAATGGCATGATCCAGGTATATCTCAGCCACAAGTTGATAGACAGGGCCTTCATGATAACTGACTCGAGAGGCACGTGTGATGTTGAAAGCCACTGCAGAGCTAGGTGCAGTGGCTATGCCGGAAATAAGTCGCGCTGGCATCAGTGTGCTTTGTGCAGCTTTCTGATTGTAGTTACTGCGCAAATTATCCCTCCCACAACACTTGATATATATATATATATATATATATATATATATATATATATATATATATATATATATATATATATTCATTATTTCAATCTTGAAGAAGCCTTTGTTGAACTGTAATTGCATATGTTTGTGCTTTTTGATTTGCCACCTCGTTTTGCATTCCTCATTTTGAGGCATAATAGTGTGACTTGAATGAGATAAGCTATGATTGGTTTGTAAAGCACTGGTTATCTGTGATGACTAGGCTATGAGAATGGTGGAGGATGATAAGCTGGTGAGCAGAGATCAGCTCATCTTGCCAGGCATTTGTTAACCAAAGAAACTGAAGTTATCAGCTTATGACCAATCTCTCGTAGTGGGTATGTGCCATCATAAAAACCGAACTAAACCAAACCAAATGACCAGTTCTCTGCCTCCCACCATACTTCTAATTTCTCCTCGCTGATAGGAAGCAGAATAAATACATTTTTCTACATGATGCTTATAATTGGGATCTCTATGGAGGATTGAAGTTGTTTGGACTAGTCAAAAAAGTTTGCTGTCATCATGCTATGTGTTCATGGCAACTCAGAAGTTTGGAGAGCCAAACTTAAAGCAGAAAGCTGCTTTTGGTTGGAACTTAGCCATCTGAGGTCTTTTTAGCATCTCAAGCGAAAAAAGAAATAAGCAGGGAGCATGTTTTTGAGCATTTGAGTATGTTTCCATGTGAATTTTGGGGGGTGTAGTTTTCAGTGCAGTAAAATTGCAGGTGAAGATCAGTGCCTTTCCTGTGCTTCCCTCTTTTCTCTGTTCTTCTACGGTAGTTCCTTTTTTTTTCTCCTGAAGTGCTTGGATGTTTTAGAGAGCAAGCAGGGAACACTGTTAAGCAACAACACAAGCAATAGCAGTTGCCACATCTACAAATGCACATGTATATGCCATACAGCTCTGGGCCTGCATAACACAACCCAGTCAAAATTTGCATGCCTGTGAAAGTGAGACATGTTTTGGGTGTAGTACACGAAGGGTGGCACACCGTATCTCATCATTCCAGTATTGCTTTCATAAGGTGGAGGTGCCAGATATTTCCTGCCCGTCTGGTTGACTTAATGGAGCGATGCCACACCCGAGAGCTTCCTGCTTTCGTGTGTCGCAGGCTTATTCTCTTGCCAGTTCTTATTATTTTAGTTTTCTCTCTTAACCCCCACTTTTTGTTGTTGTTGTTGCTGGTTTCTGAATTAAGCACGTGTGGATTCCTTCCCGCAAGAGTTTTCTTGCATGAGTTATGGTTCCACTTTTTTTTTCTTCACTCGTGCATATCGAATAGTGCAGTGGCATCATAACACACCACACCCAGCATATGCAAAAATACATAAACTACAACCATATGCAAGGGCAGCTTTTCCCTTTTCCTTTATTAACTTACTTTCAGTTGGAATTCCTTTTTTCAGTTCTTTGTTCCGTTTATTCTTTATGGTGATGACAGTAATAACACAAATAAGACAAATAGCAGCTTTATTCAACAATTTGTCAAATTTAATAGAACAGTATGTTGAAAAGTGACACGAGGTGTTGCCATTAACACAGAGAGATGCTGTGCTTAATTAAATGCTGGGTGTGTTTACCTGGCTGATGGCCTGGCATGGCACTCCAGCTGGTGGGTGACAATTATCAGTGTACACAGTGGTTGCACAAACAGCACATGCATCCGTACAGACACACACACAAACACACACACACACACACACACACACACACACACACACACACACACACACACACACACACACACACACACACACACACACGCACGCACGCACACACACAGAAAGAGAGAGAGAGAGACTGTTCATAGAGATTCAGTAAGACCTGCAGTTTTAAAAAAATATTGGAAGTGCTCTCGTTGTGGGCAACGTGCAAGCAGAGTTTCTTTCTTTGTTAGCCAAGAATCTCCCCCAGATTGAAGCCCAAGCTGTGATACAAATGCCACACGGCTTTCAGAGATTGTCTGTCTGACAACCATTGGCCGTGCTTATGTAAGAAGTGCTGCAAGTCCCTCAGAATCATCGCACAGTAAGCATGCTGGCAAGTCTAATAACCAAAGTTTCTGTTTAATGTAATTGGTGCAAACCACGTTGAAGCTGATGCGGTGAAGGCCTGGCCTTGCCGACTGAGGCCTCATGGCATGCCAAACTTGCAAGATGGATTAATTTTATGACAAGTTTTGTGTGGAAGGTTTGCTTCTTATCACACAGCGTTGTGAATGCGAAATGACAGCACTGCCATGCCAGTCCACATCTTCCAGTACTGCTGGATACATCTGTACTAATACTGCAGCTCTATTGTAAAAACACATCTCTTTAGAGCTATAGCGCTATGGGCTGTATAGCACTATATAAGCGCAGAAACTTAAAGAATGCAACCATTTTATCTTTTTTTCTCCCAAAGATGGCCGCCTACTTCAGTGCGCACGCAAGCACTTCGCACACTTCGTTGCCACTCACCTACTAGTTATCTGGACATGACACATCGATGACAAAGCCTAAATATTTGTTTGGCTAGTTATTGGTTTGTCATGGCCTGCAAACAGTGCCAGAGAACATGAAAGACATGCGACAAGCTTTGTAATCGTTGTGCCTTAATTGTGATCATATTGATGTCTCCTTGCAATGTGGGGGACACCTCTATACATCCCATACACTATGGGAATGCCAGGTAAGTCAACACGCTCCTCCATCTATACTTGGGACACTACCGAAAAGACCACACAAACTTGAGAAGTGACTGTCCAACCCAACACCATCTAATGTGACCACGTTAACAGAGCTTACAATGGCGCTTGGGTTAACCGTACCGCAAGAAGTGGTTGAAACCCAATCAAGAGTCTATGCCACCAATGTTTCACTTTAAACCCTGTTTCCCGCAGCCTCTCACCATCACCCTAGTGCCCAGTAGTCCAGTAGACCTGGACAGGGCGCTGAAATGAAATAACGTTATCTCTCCCTCTCTCTTTCTCCTCGCTCATCCTTCATGCTGCCTGGCAATGGTGCCATTTGCAAGTTGATGAAAAAGCTCTACCAAGGCAAGAGAGGGAGATAAAAGAAAAGAAAGGCTGGGAGGTCACCCAGACAAATAAAGTTTGGGGGACGTAGGAAGATAAGAAGGAAATAGAGAGAGTGAGGAACTGAGCGCATGCACACAGTTACTGCTTTTCACAGCACAGGATAACTGTTAACACTTGTCAGTACTAGAGTTCCTCGTGCAGTTTTTGTTGTTCGTAAGAACTGCAACAATGCATTCATAGCACTTTCTGCCTGGGGAGTTCCCATCTAAATACACGGGGGGCAGAAACATTGTTTCACTGGGAATAGTTGCATCAGAGCCAGCTCTGAGATAAAGTGCCTACTAAGTTATGTGTCTTGCATGAGCTCACTCATATATTGTCTCATAGTATGAGTATATTGAGCTTATGAGTAGTATACTTAGTACACTTATACTACTATATTGTCCTATCAATATATTCAGCAGGCATTGCTCCTGCACACTTTTGTTTTGCAGAAAAACGTCTACAGACTTCTTTCTGTACGAATTAAAAAAAAAAGGACATATGTACCACAAACCGAGGCTTCTTAAATGCATTCAACGTAACCTCTGCTGCAAAGGTCAAACAATTCACCTAGGTCACGGTCTCTGGAACACTCCATCCCTTTGGAGATGATTTAATTAAATGTAAGCCAAACAGTAAGTACAACATCTATACTAAATATGGTGGTGGTGATAATTACGGTATAATTGAAGTGGTGTTCAAGCAGGGTTCAAATGATGGAACTATAGGCTCCTGCTTTGACAGCAAGAGCCTAGTGCAATATTTTCTCCTGCCTCTACATTGCCTTTCTATTTCTAATGACTGTCCGTCACTTTGTTGTCCCCGCTCTTGGGGTCATTGCCCCCCTGCTCGAACTGAAGTAGCTGTCCGGCAGGGGCACCACCACTGCCGCTCGACAATAAAACCAGTCGACTCTCCGTTCTCAACCTGTCAAAATGTGAGTTACTAGCCTCCGCTAAACCGAGCTCCAAACTCTTTTACCACCAAGGAGTGCTGAGTGATCGAATGCCCTCCTGCATTTCCAAAGAAAAAGGAGAATCACGTTTCGCCCGCCGAACAGAAAAATCCTGGTGCTCTCGGAGAAAAAAAATCTGGCACCTTGGCATTAGTACTGTTGGATGCATAAAGCATCAAACGACCGACTGTGTTTCTTGAAAAACGACTGCACCGTGTAGTATTCGAATGCTTGTGACTGTACGTGCATATTCTTCCACGAGTGCGTGCACTCTGGCTATCTCTTATTTCAAATTTTCTGTCTTCCTTCTTTTCTTATCTGTCTTTCCCTGCTTCCCCCTCTCCAAGTGTAGGGTAACCAGCCGGGCATGTCCTTGGTTAACCTTCCTGGTTAACCTCCCTGCCTTTTCCTCTTGGTTTACCCCTCCCTCTGGTGACACCCCTGGTTCTTCTGCTGCTTAGGTTGAGGTTGCGGGTTTGGCTCCAGGTTGCGGTGACCACATTCCCATGGAGGCAGATTGCAAAAAACGCTT
This sequence comes from Dermacentor variabilis, assembly GCF_050947875.1. NCBI lineage: Eukaryota > Metazoa > Arthropoda > Arachnida > Ixodida > Ixodidae > Dermacentor > Dermacentor variabilis. Next base: position 155,736,460 of record NC_134574.1, read on the forward strand.
GTCTACTTAGACTGCACTGCTCCCTTAAGAAGCCCAGGTGGCTTAAATAAATTTGTAGCCCCCCTCCCTCCACTAAGCTTGTGTGTTGCTCTGGGATGCTAAACCCCGTAATCTAACTTAAAACATTTCCGTTGAAGTGTCGCTCTGTAGTGTAAATAATTATTGCAGCTAACATGCTCAAATGCATTTCCCCTTCTTTCTTTTTCGTCGTCCACAGGTTGTCTCGGGAGTCATAATCAGGCTCAAGATGAAGATGACAGAATCGATCTGTAAGGTGTCGAAAGGAAACTACACCAAAGAGCTCTGCACTGCGAAGAAAGGGAAGGTGAGATGTAACATGGGGCCTTTTGCTGGATCTTACTTACATGCGGGTTGCCTTGGGGCATAATATGAAATGTAATACGAAAGCATGGAGGCGAGTTTCATGCACACACTGCAATGACAGCTTATGAAATGCATTCTCTATAAGCCATCAGTCATACCCGTCAGGGTAATCAGTTCTTAATATCCCTAAATGCAATTTTAGGGGCTATAATTTTACCATAGCTCTAGCTATAGTTTGACTCAGTATCTTACTTAAATTACCAGTATAGTTATTATCTCTCACTCTTACCAAAACAAAGGTTACATTTGATTTCTTCACTCTAATAATATGAAGCATCACATTTGCATTCTTTTTGTATTTTGTGTATATTGTGTATTTATGTGTATGTCTGCGATTCAGTTATTTTATTGACATTGGAGCATCATATTCTTTTATACTGGTTTGCATGTGCAACTGAATAATGTCACGGATTGCAAGTACTTGGTGCAGTATTTTCAACACAAGTGCATCAGCTTATTTTCTCTTTCTTCATGAAGGGACTATAGATACCCAAAAAATTGACGTTATCTATGTGTTGCACTCTTTAATTCCTCAATGTGTTAAACTGTGAACTTGAGCATTCCTTTTCTTCTGCTTCCTGTATTTTTCCTGGCTTTTCTTTTTTTACATACCACAGTGTCTTATTTATAGAAACGCTGCAGGTTTAAGTGTTGGTTCCAATGCAAGTGGAATGCAAAACCATTAGTGTACTGGGCTTTGTTCGCATGGAAAAGAACCTCAGTCAGCTTAAATTATAATATATACATCTTTCTGTGGTACATCTGAAAACCCATGTTCTACTTTGGCATGGTAAATACAATCAATCAATCAATCAATCAATCAATCAATCAATCAATCAATCAATCAATCAATCAATCAATCAATCAATCAATCAATCAATCAATCAATCAATCAATCAATCCTGTTTTTCACTTGCATATACTCAACTGCCGTTGTTTTTCTGCAGCCAGTGAAGATATGTGAAGCTGAAATCTACAGCAGAGCCTGGGAGAACTATCGGAACGTCAACTCATTCACATGCGAAGCGGTATGCATACTTTCCTTTGCCGGGCCGTTTTCTTTTCTATTTTTACTTGCATCATGCTTTCCTTTCTTCAGAAATTTTATAGCCATATAATTGGTTATGCAGCTCTTATCTGTATGTATATTTGTATATAATACCAGTATAATTCAGGTTGTCATTATTTGACTCAGTTTTTCCAAACTAGGCATTGTGATTTCCTAGATCTCACTAAGCTGGCAGTCATTCCAGGCTATGTGTCAATGACAGTGAAACTTCATTGACAGATTTCTAAAAAGCAAATGTGATAAAAACATGTCTGAAAAGACCTAATATGTGCAAATCACAATCTGAATTGGGCATTTTCACTGTTCTCCACTGGGAACATATAAACCAGGAACAAGTTCATGAAGATTCTGCCATATCCGTAGTATCTTGCCTCCTCGTTATCTTTGAAGAATCGGCATTTTAGGAAGCTTTACACATTTATCACGGATAACATGTGTGAGATTATGAAAAGTGTCACTGTTGTTGTTTTGTTTTAAAAGTATGATTCCCACACTAGAATCCTTTTCGTCTGTCAACAAAAGCACTGTCCGTAGGAGGGAACAAGTCCTTTTACCTTACCTCTTTTTTTGTAACCAGTGCTGCTGCTTAAGCAGCGTTTACTAAATTCCTCTGAATGCATTTGACTGCCTTCTTTAGCTGTTGGTGCACAGCAGCTAAATGAGGCTTTTGGAGTAGCTCTTAAAATTTATTTTGCTTTCATTGCTCCTGATGTGGCTGATGTTTCTCCTTCATGTACATATGACTGCTGTTTACGTTGGAATAGCATCCTTGTAGCATCCTTGCTGCACAATGCTGTTGTCATTTTATTCAAGCTCTTAAGCTGCCGAACATTTTACACTGAAAACATACATTGATATTCTTCTGTACTTCTTTTTCTGTTCTATTTATTTACTATTTACTTTATTTACTTCAGAGTGTTCTGTATTTACTGCTATAGTGTGTTCATCTTATTGTTCATGCAACTTCTGCCTCCACGGTTGTAATGCTTGATTGGCACTGGTGGATAGGGCACAAGTAAATAATAAAGGGAAATTCCAAGTTCTAGTGCTTGCACCTGTAAGTAATGCTTGTCACAAGTCGGTTCTTGCGCTGAAATTGGTAGTTCGTAAGTGAAAGCATTGCTTATTGACCAGAATTTTCTCAGACGAAGTAAAAATTTGCTGCTTTCCACTTCAGGCCATGTCGATCGTCACACGGATATCGGGTGTTGTAGATCCCAAGGTGCGTATTGCATTGCGGCCAACTTGTTACAAGTTTATCATAAAATATCCTGTTTATGGAGCTTGTTTGTGATTGTCATATTGACACTACTAAATTTATGATTCTTCATTTACATATGGTCTAAGTCAGAACTGATTTCAGGGGAGCACATATACAGTCGCCCACTGATTTTTCAAAGCCTGATTTTTTGGACGTAGCAGTGCCACCTTACCGCACCAGACCAATGTATAATGGCGACTGAAATTGTTTGCTGTCATTATGTGAAAATTTTATGAAACACTTCATGAATGTTTCTGTTGTCTGGGGCACAGGTAATCCTTACTACAGGATACAGCATAATGGCTCTTCACAGCATCCCTATGGAATGAAGTCTGCAGATTTTTAATAAACAGTCGACATCTCAACTAACAAAGCAATTTTTTAAGTTTTTCGATAAGTTTTAGTACATTTTGTGATTACTTTATTGTGCTTTGTATTAAATTGTAAGAAATCCTGTTGCTGCTCTTATTGATATCCATAGCAATCACAAAAGGTTATGTCTTCTACAAGCGCACGATTCCTTCTGCTGAAATAAGTTATCTTCAAGTATGAAACATTGATAGGTTGCAGATTTGTATTGTTTGCACTGCAAGAGATTGTGGATTTTTAAATATGTGGCTAGCACACAATAGTTTAGAAAACAGATTCCTCTAAAGACAAGCGGGCATCTCTGCATTACTGTACATTGTTGCATCACATCTGCTCCCTCTTGCTTTTCCAACTGAAGCTTGCAGAAACTAATATCCTCAAAATAAATTGGTGAAAGATGCAGCAGTCAAGAATTGTCTTCTCAGTGACTTCGTTTGGTCAATTTGTGGTAATTATAATTTGTACGTAATTCAGTAATCTGTTTAATTCATGCAAAGCTGAAAATTTTGATTTGCCCAGTGCAATTTGGAACAGTCTAATTCAAACAAGGCCATAGGTTAATTCAAAGCTCTCATGCTTCTGATGGCAGTGTAATGTCGTTAAAATGACTTGACTGGAATGAAGTCATTATAGACGACTAATTATCAAAGGATACAGTCAAAGCTTGTTATAACAATGTCACATTTGACACGAAAGTACTTTTATTATTGCAATATTTGCTGATATCATTGAGAAGCATTTTAGACTTACTTTATACTAGGTAAGTTGTTATATCTGTGTTCATTAAAACAAGGATAGACGAATTTAAGACTGATTTATACTCTGCTGCCACTATGAGATGGTGCCGCATGTAGAAATGCGACCAGGTTGTAAATCCATTCATATACCTGTCGTGGTTTTAAATCTGTTTTATGAGCACAAAAGTGTGCATATCTGTCTGTATAATTATGTATTCGTATAACACTGTTTTTAAACTATATCATGTTCAACTTCAGATAGTTAATTTTTGATGTTTCAAACAAACATTTGTGTGCTCCTTAGCATTTGAATTTACATGGGCAGAATACGATTGTGCATTATTAGGCAGGCACCTACGAATATGGTTGTTTGCTTTTTCTCCAGGACCTAACTTTTGCCTACCTGTCGAAACACCTGAAGCTGTCGCAAGAAAGGTCCCTCTTCAGCGTCTTCGCCCGCACGTACAACAAGACATACAAGGACAAAGAAGGTTGGGAGAAACTTGATTTCACACTTTTAAGGAGTGCTAATATAAATATTTTCGACTCTTCATTTCCTGCATCAAATGAAGGTCTGGAACCTCGGAACAACTTAAAAAGGACTGGAAAGCTTCAGAATGCTCTAAATCATTTAACAAAATAGCTTTTCTACAACCACTTTCGGTTTTGTTTTCTTAAAGGTGACTGTTCCATGACCTCGCGATGCACAAGGTAGACACGTAGCAGCAGGAAATTGTAAGGTTTTTGACACTCCCTCCGGCTTGTTTGGTCGTCTGTAAGGCAGCTCCATTGGGCCTTGCAGCGAGCATAAGCATAGAGGCCATCGAGCGAGCAGGAGCGAGTGCTCAACATCGTGATGTCCTGCTCTCGCGGGACCACCTTCTGCGTCATGATGTCAAAACAGTTTCCTGGGAAACGAAACGACAACTGTCTGTAGAAAAGCCATTATATTAAACAGTTTAGGCCACCACAAGGCTTGCCAGTATGTTTTGTAGGAACTGGAGGTCTAAAAGCTTCAGTTAATGCAAGAAAATTGAGTAAAAAAATATTATGTCGATGTACCTTTAGTATAAATGTTATTTTAAAGCTGCTCAGGAAACTGATAGTACAGTCGTGACAGGCACTGGTTGCTGCTGGGTGTTTTGAAACTGCCTTATCAGTTGTAAGATGACCCAGTCTATTTATTTTGCTGGAGGTACTGCTTAGCTGTGATATACAAGTGTGGCCATTCACTGTCATGTTTGTTGGTGTGTAACAGCAAGCACACAAAGCATTGGATATTTCAAGAAGCTGAAGAAAAATGGTATATAATAATGAATGAAATTGTGAAATTTACATAAAAATAAAAATGGGTTGTAAAATGCATGGCAGGTGTATCAGCAACTTACTGCTATTCTTGAATAGAGAAGCGCACAATCATTGCATGCGACTGGCACTGACATATGCGGCAGAAACTTGGAGGTTAATAAATAAACTTGGAAAAAAAAAGAAAATAAGCTAAGAACCATGTAGCAAGCTGTGGAACGAAAAAATAATGGGCATGACATTAAGAGACAGGTGGACAGTGATTTGAATTAGAGAGTCAATGGGGTAGTGCATATTGAGGAGAAATGGAGCTGGACAAGTTTTGTATTGTGCAGGATAGATAAGCAGTGGTCTGTTCAGAGGTACTTGCTAAACTTGGTATTGGTGCGATTTGAGAAGGGAAACTCGGTCGAAAGCAGCAGAGGGTAGGTGGTGTGAGGAAATTAGAAACGTCGCAGCCATGGGGTGAAGTCAGCTGAAGCAAGACAGAGGTAACTGGAGATCTCTGGGAGAGGCCTTCGGCCTGGAATGGAGACAAGTTAGGCTTGTGATGAAGGTGATGATGTTCTTGGTGTCCTTGAACAACTGACTGTATCTCAACCCGTGCTTCTTCTTTTTTTTTGTTTCCCTAGAGCAAGAAGCTCGGTTCATGATTTTCAAGAACAACTTGAAGAGAATTGCACTTTTCAACAGACTCGAAGAGGGGACGGCACATTATGGCCTCACGGAGTTCTCTGACTTGTCACGTAAGACATCTGGTATTTTTTACCCTTTTAGTACCTGGTCATTACACCTTTACGATGGTAAAATCTTTCTCGGTGTTCACTTTCTTTTGAAGGATTAGCCTACAGTTCTTCCGCATGTTTGCCTTGTAGCAGTGTGAGGGAGAAGTGATAATCAGCAAAAAAAGAAAAATAAAATTGTCGCTGTTCCGTTTGCTTTCTTTTTATGCATCTGTGGAAAGTATTGGAATACACCCATTGTCAACCTGTCATTATAAATTTGAAGCTATGTCATTAAACTGCATAGACACACAAAAAAAAGCCAGTGCCACCACCAACAGATCACTTGCTACAAACCATACAAATGTACATTTGCCAGAGGGCAGAATTTGCATGTACGGTAAACTAAATGTGTTCCCTTTAACTGTAGACTTCACTGTTGCACATTGCAAACTCAGCTTCCGCTGCATTTGCAAGCAGAAGTTCTGAATGCGAGACATTTGTACCGCAGCGAGTGAATTTGAGCGCCACTACCTTGGCTTGAAGAAGGATCTGGCTGAGCACAAAGAAGAGGTCAAGCCAATCAAAGTTGGACCCGTGAACGAACCGCTACCAGACCTTTTCGACTGGAGAACCAAGGGAGCTGTGACTGAAGTGAAGAATCAGGTAAGCACGGTGAAGTTGATTTAGTACATAACTCTTTAGGTGTGTGCACAAACAGCGATCACAGGAGACCCAGAAGTCTTCAGAAATTTAGAAATGAGTTTGTGTGAGAAGGATACAGTAAACTGAGGGGGTTCATTTTTTTGTTAATTGCAGCCATATAAAGCAAAGAGACAACAAAGTGAGGGAAAGCACAGGGGAAATTTCGCAGGCACTTCGAAGTTGTGAATGGCAGCCTACTGATGTTATTTAAAAGAACAGTACATATACTCGCGCTATTCCATTACCATCTAATTCCTCAAATAAGAAATAACAGTTTAACGAAATTTTCAGCAAAAAGAAATTTTCTTTATTACCCATCCGTGTCCCTTAGAACTTGGAGAATCAAAATTACTGCTACGACAATGTCCATGATAGGCACATTTTCGATTCAAGTATGTTTTCCTAAAGCAAGCCTCAACCCCCTCCACCTCCAGAGAGAGAAAAGTAATTCTTGAGAGCTACCTCTGTGAGTCTTGATGCTAACTAAGTGTTGACAACCGAATAAAATGTAAATATCAACAGTCTTTGAATGTCCCCAATGATAGCACTGAAAACAGCCATGCAACAGGCTACCGTCAGTTCCAACACCATTGCCATTGTCACCACAAAATGGCTTCAGAATAAGCTCATCATAGCAAGCATTGTGAGATGCCTGATAGCTGCCAGGGTGCTTTCGTCAATAAGGATGTAGTAACCCTGCCCGAAGTGAATGGACTTGGAGATAGTAAAGGAAAGCTTCGTGAATCTGTGGTGGAGAATAATGAAGGATGACTGGAGCATTGGTGGCGAAAAAGCAGGGAACATCAAGAACAAATCTTAGGACAATTGATTTCTTTAAGATCAATGATTTGTTAGCGCAAACCATTTCTCTAAAAGGCCGAAAATAGGCGCAGAAGAAAAGTAAAAGTGACTAGCTTGGGGGCGTACATCACCACCATGTTTCAAAGAGGACACTCCTAACATTCATCCATCAATCCAGCAGCAGTAGGCTCGCATGCTGCTTCATGCGACTGTGTCACCTCTGTGTATTGTAACACCATCCGAGAAGCTAAATGCTCAGTCTTGCTGTCACTTCCTGTGCTCCATCCTTGGAATGAAATTGCCAATTTTTCTTGTTCATTTTCATTCAGGGCGCATGCGGCTCCTGCTGGGCGTTCTCGGTGACAGGCAACGTGGAAGGCCAGTGGTTCCTGTCACGCAACAAACTGCTCTCACTGTCAGAACAGGGTAAAGCTTTACCCAGGCCTTTGAATCTTGCCATCCCCTCAAAAAGTTCAATGGGCCTCCATTTATTTGTGTCCCACTTTAACATGGTTTGTTAATTGTATGTGCGTGTGTGTGCATGGTTAATGAGATGCAGTTGACTTCTCTTAGTTCGACCTCAGCGTGACTGAGGGAGTTTACTTAGTTATCTGAAGGAACCAATCAAAATCAGAGGTTAAATAATACCCCAACATACGGCTGCTTTTGGAAGCTTTCAGGTCAAATTTGTAGAACGAAAGCATGCATTGTAATTAGTCTCATTATTTCTAATTTCTTATGAATTGTCAATTTATTGTGAGCTGCAATTCTCGCTTCAAAATCTGCCAAAGGCGGGCTGAAAAATCGATGTTGATGCACTTACTGTTCCTTAGCACCGTGAAAACAGATGCTGCAGCGATTTGTATCGGCAAGTGTTTGCATGCTGACTAATTCGAATTCGAAATTGTCCAGCTAGCATCACGAAAATGAGGGGGGATGTTGAACATGTCGAGGACGCTGCTTGGGCAACATTGGAACAAAGCAGAGTAATTAGACGCAGAGTGGGAAATTACCAAAGGCAATGAAAATTTCATGTTGCAGGAGCTTCAAGGGCAATCCCAAGGAAATGATCAAAGTTTTGCTGATTGGAGTTCTCATTGCTTGCTGTGGAATAAAACATTGCCCATTTGTGAATTACTAAGCACATTGAAAGAAAACATCACAGAGTCACTTAAAAGGAACATGCTGAAGAAATATCGAAAATTCTGATTGCTTTGGCAGTGTCCATAGGAAATTTCCAAGCTCCCATTGAAGCCGGTAAAACCCTCCTTTGAGCAATGAAATAAACTTGAGAAATGTTGCCACGAGCAAATGGCTAAATATTCCTGCTTGAAGCTTTCCACGCGCATGCAGGAGACCCTTTATACTTGCAAATCGGCCATTGTAAATATGCTTCCAAGTTCAGAAGCGCTAATTTGCGAGTGTTTATTGTAAGCGGCCATGCGTTTGTTGCAACAGCTGCAGCTCGGCGAAGTGCGCAGAGGTGGTGAGGTGGGTGCATGGACGCTGCAGAGAAATTCAAATTTTCGATACTTGAAGAACTTTTGCCGTAAGGTACTGCAAGATAAATAAAGGACAAACAAGTGCACGGGCTTGTCAAGTGCTTCCCGACATCTGACCAGATGCAGTATTTTTCAATGCTTGCAGCAGCCCAACACATGACATTAAGGGGTTAAAGCTAGAGGTATTGTTTGTTGTTAGAAAATTACGTGTTTCACAAGTTGCAAACTGATGAATGAATATCTTGTTTTTGTGCAGTCTCTTTCTCTGATACGGTGTCATCATTTTGCGCCATTTTATTTTACACTGTTTTGAACACCGAACTTGCCAATTCCATCATACTGCTGTCATCTCATGATTGTTTCTTTCTTGCATATATTGTTGTTTGTTTCATCGCAGAACTTGTTGACTGTGATCATGGAGACAATGGATGCAGAGGTGGCTACATGGGTCAAGCTATGAAGGCCGTTATTGAAATGGGTATGATTGTTGCTGCAACGCTATTGTATTTAAAAATGAAGTATTGATATGCAGTACAGTCGAAACCGGCTATATTGAACTGTCAAAAAAAGGCCTATCGGTTCGATATAGAGCATAATTCGATATAAGCCTACTAAATAATTGGATGTCATAAAAGCAAATACCATTTACAAAATCACTTTATTGATGAAACTAGCTTAGTTTCGCATGAAGTAGTCCTACATTTTCTTCTGCTTGGGCAATTTCGCTGCCTGCAACGCACGCACTTTTCCACATTGTCTAAGGAGTCGGAGCAGCTGAAGCCGCAGCCTTCTGCATTCGCGCAGAAGCACCGGACTAGTGTGAGCGCGCCAATCACTTCGGAGGATGTGGGCAAAGGACCGTCGTTGCTTTCCTCATTGTGCCCACTTTCACTTGTGCTCGGTATGACGTCAGCAAAGTAGTCTTCGTTTTCGGGCTCTCCAGTGGTCACGACACCATCATTTGCACTCACAAACTCATCCACCATTGATTCGCCAACAGCTACCGGAAATTATGACAGCTCGCTCCAAACTTCGGCAACACCGACAACGGCTTCGTTGCATTCATCAGAATTTACAGTTATCACCGAGCATGCGGAAGCCGGCACGGCTGAAGAAATTTTGGATGAACCACTTGTACACAGCTGTACGTAGTACATGTCGGGCGCCACGGGCACCGGGTCGCGTGTTTGGCCGCTTTAGCCCTAATCTCTCCCTTATTCTTCAAGATAGTGCTGAGAGTGCTCCTTGGAATCTTGCATGCTGCGAGGACATCCGACTTCTCGCTGCATTCAGCCTGATTTACGATTTCGAGCTTCACGACGAAAGGCGAATTCTGCCACTTCATCACGGCAACACTGCGGGAGACAAGGCGCACACACAGTGAACCAGAAAAAGCAGCGAGACAACTCGCACTTTTGCCATCTTGCGCACATGAGGGCACAAGAGCTTTTGATTGGCTGTCTGAGCAAGCGCTGCGGGCGGGCCAGGATCATTTTTTGTCGGGGGGTGTCGACGGCTCGTCTGAGGCAGCGTGGTTGCGATAGGGAGAGCGGTTGGATGGAGCCACGCCGCTGGGTCCCCCCCCGTTTCATTGCAACTGTACCGTGTCCAGAAATTGTTCAATATATAGAATAATTCGATGTAAATGGGTTCGATATAGCCGGCTTCAACTGTACACCAGTGCCTTGATTCCACTGATAGTCCGATTTACACTTTACTGTGTATATGGCCAGGAAAATACGTGTTGATGCGCAGCAGCCATGCAAGACATTTCTGAGAGTGGTTCTTACTGCAGTAGCTGATATGGTAGATTCTTTCAGCTCTCGATCGGTCTCTAAGCAACTCCACAGAACTAGCTATTTTACACAGCCTCCAAGGTTGCTTCGGGTATCTGTGTGGAAATTGCCTAAGCATTTCTTCAATACTGGTGACAATAGTAAAGTACCAGCAGTAGCAAGTAAGAATTTTGTTGTGGGCACATCTTTAATTATGACCAATTTAGCTAAAGTGAATACGTATGCATTTTTTTTTCTTTCAGGGCCTAATTTTCCAAGGCACCTGATTATACGAACTTACTCCCTGTACCATCATGCACTCTCTAGAACCTGTGAATAACAGTAACTGAAATTTAGGCTCCTGTGTTATGAATATCTTGTGAATAAACTTCCAGAATATTTTTGTTTGTCGGCGGTGTAGATCGCTTTAGCTGCAACTATAACTGTGCCTGCTCACAGTGCTCCTGCAGAACAAAGCCCGGGAATTCTTAAAAGAAGCAGTCAACATGTTGAGTAATAAAACAATATTTAGTAACTTTCACCAAGTTTCAAAATTTCTTTACTTAGAGCATCTTTGAAATTTTTAGATTGATAAGTCTGGAACAACAATAAGAGAGAGAGAGAGAGATCACAATATGCCTTCTTAATGAAGCCAGGCCAAGTCACAGAAATATGCATGTACATTTAGATGCCTGTATGACAAAGACCTTGTTGTAGTTGTCTTCGCTGTTCATAGCAAATACGAAAGATAGAAATTCAACTGGGAAAAATGTAGTCCTTAGCTAAGCAGGATATTTTGTTTTAGAGGTGCTCCTGTAATTGCAATGGTAGTGGAACGGCAGCAGTGCTGGAGTTTCTGTCCAGCAATGATGGCATGAAACTTTGGCACCGAAGTATAATCTTTGGCTGCCTCAATGGCATCCTTTTTCTTCTCTCTCTTTTCTTTTTTTCCCCTTTTATTTGGTTTGATGGAGGTGAATGCAAATTGCGATTGAAGCAATCTTGTTTCGTTTATTTTTCTTAGGAGGCCTGGAGACCGAGTCTGAATACCCTTACCAAGGTGTAGATGGTACATGCGAGTTCAACAAGACTGAGACCAAGGCCCACGTGCAGAGCTTTGTGGGCTTGCCCCAGAATGAAACCGGTGAGAATGCGGTCAGTTATTGTGACCTTTTCGTTAATTAATTTTTCCTTTCACTCTTCCTTTCTTTCCTGCTTGCTTGCTTGCTCTAGGGATGTTAAACGTCCAGGCATGAACTTGCAGGATTCGTAAGCTTGCACCTTTCTTCAAAAAGATGCATACAAATGTGCCAATTTCCAGTAAAACCAGAAAAATGTTGAACGTTCGAAGCTTGTGCAAAATGAAATTTGAATGCCAAAATTCCATTAGCCTACTGCCATTAGCCGTAACTTAACTTCATGGTTCTTCAATAGTCTTAACTTAACTTAACTTCAATAACTTCTTAACTTCAATAGTCCGTTACCATGTTGACATCATGGACAACTAAGAAGGATCCGAATCATGTCGAAGCCACCTATCACGTCCCACGAGTTTGTCTTCTAGTCATGTTTTACACCTTGGTTATCAGTATCGTTGATTTTGCACGTGCTGTTGATGGTGGCCGCACTGGCGATTTCGTTGTGGACAGCCGTTTCTTCATCTGCGTGAACGAAGTCGGCTATGCTGAAGCCATCCAAAGCCACATTGTCGACAGCAAAAGCACGCCATGCATTGGTCAGTGATGGTGGCACTATGCCGACTGCACTAGCATGATCTGGGTCTTCAGGCATATCACCCGGCCACGCAGAATCCTTGCATGATGCCTGCCAAGTGGTGCAAGTATCTGTGTGCTCCGTCACATCTCAACTGCGGAAACAAGTCCACGTCAGTGGGAAGCGTTCCTCGGCGATGTCCACCTGCTTGCCGTTTTTGACTTCGGCGATAACGTCCACCTTATCCTGAAGGGTCAGAAACTTCCGCCTTTTGGTCGTAGAGGAGACATCTTGGCAGGCTGGCCAAGCCAGGAGCATGTTGATGTTTTTTCTGTTTTCGCTGCACACCGCAGGACCCCTTCAACACATGAAACCACAGAGTAAGCACTGTGCCTGGTATGCTAAGTCTCATCGCATGTCTCTATGGTTGATGTCGATGTGGCCGTACCAAACAGGCTGTCAACTGGGAACGAGAGGGCAGCAGCGACGTGTTTCCAGTGCCTGCTAGTGCTTTTGGTGCTTTGCTGTTTTTGCAAACTAAAATGCGGCGGCCATGCTTTGGCAGTATTTTACACAGATTAGGCGCACAGCAAATGCATTTCAGCGCTTTTTGAGTTCTGTTAGTGACTTGGTATATTACATGATTAGGTGATATGCATAATAAGGTTCCAGCAGCTTTCATTGATTCGGGATTGCAGCCTAGTCCTAGTTGATGTTTTTTGCAGAGAAATACGAAATGCAATGAATCCTACGAGCATTTGTCAGCAATATGAAAATATTTTGTTGGGGCGAGTATTTTCTTATCTCGAGCTTTCGGTATCATGGTGTTAACTATATAGGTGAATCAGCATTGGTACGAGCAAAAGCGTTCTTTCAATAGACGGTCACAAAAGGAGGACTTCAGGATACGAGAGAAAGATTTTAAAAATATTTAATTGTTGATCCTCATTATACTTAAGACATGCCCCCATGCTACAACTACATTTAATCTGATCACACTTCATTTGAATATCTTTTCTGCTACTCGAAGGCATGTTTCAGGGTTTACATTGTAACATAGACTTCTCTCTTATGTGCCTTTTATAGGAGCATCGTTGTTTCAACTGCTGATACTTTTGTTTTGCTTTGTCTTCCAGAGCTTGCCTACTGGCTTATGAAGCATGGGCCCATTTCTATTGGAATCAATGCCAACGCAATGCAGGTGTGTTAATGAGATGGCATGTTCTCTTTTTATTCCCTTTTTTTCCCGTTAGGACTAATGAAATGTAGCAGTGTGCTTCACAAGGGACACCAAAGCGAAGTGCTGAGTTAATAACCTAATGTAGACTGGTAGACTACACATACACTACCACAAATGCACTTTTAAAATCAGCTTACATCCTTTGGGACGTATCTTTGTCCCACTACAATAATTGCGATCTGTCTTGCTTGTGTTTCCTCTCTCAAAAACTCTGCGCTCGCTGTACTTCTGTCATGAAAGCTGTCTCGCGCTTATAATGTGCACTCCGTTAGTGTTTTGGAAGTACTGGACATGCAGTGTTAAAGTAAGGAGAGACACGCAAGAGAGATGGCAATTATTGTTGTGGGACAGAGATGTGCCCCAAACTGTGCAAACTGTTTTTAGAGTGTATACCAGTCTTGCTGTGTGTGGAGGAGGCCTGGCAAGCCATAAACGGTGAGAAAATCGATATGGATGGGTAGCAACACTGGCTTGAAATTCTCACTCTAACTCCCAATGATGTCACTAACTCCCCAAATTCTTTCCCTGCGTCCTCCCATATCGTAGCTTGAGGATTGCATGACGTATACATCATGGGCCCTGTCTTCTTTTTTTTTTTTTTAGCCTCGCTTTTTTGCTGTGTGGCACACTTCTGACGGCACCACGTGTGAGCTGTTGCGCTTGTCTTGTTTCGCGCAGTGCATCATTTTGCATGCTGTAACACCTGACTAGCAGTATAAGTCAGTGCTACACGAATACTGAGGCAGACACAAGCAGATCACAGAGCATGATCACGTGCTGGAACAGGGCAGAAAATGACATAGTTTCATCGTTTGTGCGCGCGACTGCATGATGTGGGAACAAGCAGAAGAAACGGAAGTATGTTTCTGCTGCGATGTGAAGTAAAATAAAAATGCACAGACATTCGGTTTGTGCGCTATATTATTTCTGTAAACTTTAATTTGTCGATTGAAGCACCAGAGAGGGTATTCTGTAAGAGTCCACCTTGTGGACTGTCCATTTCGGCTGCTGCTGATTGGATCCAGCTGTATGAGCGAGAAGGAGACGAGCTGCCCTGGCCAATCAGCAGCGGCCAAAATGGACAGTCCACTAGGTGGACTCCTACGGAATAGCACCCCAGGTTACACAAATAACAGATGTTGCGTAGAATAATTCTCGAAATCACGTGCCACTATGAGCGACGTCACAGCACTACCATGTATGTAGGCGCACTTGCGCGATGTTTGTTGGCTTTCCGGCTGGGAGCACGGTACCCGCGAGGAGAAGTGCAAACAGTGTTCGGTTTGAAATTTCAGATCTTTCAGCGGTGCATAGCAATGTAATGCTTATCAGACACGATCGTTAGCACACATTGTATACACGGCGCTTGTCAGCTCAAAATGGCCAGACCTGGTGAGGGGCCCTTTAATAGCTAACGCTTTTTTTTTTTCAGAGAAATGAAAATGGAGTTCCAAAAGCACTACCTGCAAGTGTAAACTTCATTCAGGGTTCAGCTGACAATTGAGTCAAGTTTTGGCTACAGCTTCTTGTGCTGTAGCCAAAACTTGAGCTGATGTAGCACATCCAAAATTGCAAATAAGTGACCAGAGAGACCCTGTTTGTAAAGTAATAATGAGATATTTTAGAGCGACAGAATGCGGGGCGAACGGGTGGATATTCATGTTGTGAAAAGGTTTGGCATAAGAAACGCAGACAGAAGGAGAGAAAAAGAGAACACGTGCGCTGGCTATTGCCTCAGTCCACTAAAAAAAACAGTGCAGCAAACAACTTTTGAGAGTGCAGGAGGGAAGATAAATTTTTTCCTTGCCCTCTTAGCATCACAGTGGTTTGGAAAAGGTGGTAAGCGTTGCCTATATAGCAGATTTCAATAACGCACCATTGCGGGCTTCTGGACAAAGAATACGAGATGGGAAAGTACATTCTTCTGGTTAGTCTTTACTTCCAAACACAAACACTTATATGGAAATAAATGCCACAAGATTGAAAGCAATCACACGTGTGCACTTATGTTTTAAAATGCCGCTAACTGGTAAGGGTTGTACACTATATGGCAATCCACAGAGTGCAAGGGTAACTATTCTGCTAATGCACCGTATACTTCTTCGACTCTTGACTTGCTTTTGTTGTTTGCTTCTCGCTGTCATGTCTCAGTAGCTGTAATACAATAATCCTTAAATTTATTTTCCCTCTGCTTCCAGTTCTACTTTGGCGGTATCTCGCACCCTTGGAAATTTCTCTGCAGCCCAACAGACATTGATCACGGGGTTCTCCTCGTTGGATTTGGCGTGGACAGTACGTTCCTGCCCTTCCATTTTTCAAATTCTTTCGGTTCCTGACGTATGATAGTCGAACATTGCGAAGGCATAAACTCTGTGTATTGCAGTGTTCATTTAACGAGACTGTTGCTAACTTTAGCGAGTTTTTAGCCACCTTAACGACAACTTTGCCTTTTTTAGAGTCTTGGCGACCTTTTTTTTTTCCGTGACTTTCTTGTGGCGTTTGTATGAGGTAAGTTGCCAGTGAAAGCCCTCATGGGATCTTGGCATAGTTCAGTGCCTCGACCCCATTTGTCACTACTTCTAAAGATGTATCGAAGAGCTTCTCAGTGAGCCATCCAGGTGCATCAAGGCTGCTTTTCTAGAGAAAGTACAATCTTGAGATCTTGTACCGTTTTAGAAAATCCAGTTTTCTTTTTGTTCTTTCTCATTTCGACTGCCGACTCATCATTGCAGCCGGTAATCTAAAGCTCCAGCTTAAAAAATTATAAGGACGACATCTAAGAACGACTAAAACATTAAAAAAAGGCAAAATTCTGAAGAAATTGTCATCCTTATAACACCACTTAGCAACTTGAGATAGAAATAGAACCTTTTGGGTCGCAACATGGCGACTTGTCAAAAAGAAGTTGCCGACACTAGTATATTGTCATATATAAGTCTAAGCCAAATTTAAGTTAGCTTCCCCGGAATACTAACTTCTGTAATTGGAAGAAATAAAGAACATGCTCCATGCATGAGTCACAAATAAATTTATTCGTCGTATCAGTCTCAAGCCTCGTTGCACCTAGTGGCAACACAGAAGTCCCTATTATTGCTATTGGTGTTGTCTTTTGAAAAGCTAGCCAGCTGTGGTGTTTTTAGAATGGGACACATTGCAAATGCCCTGCTGACCATGTTGACTGGTAGCCTCCACCGTGTGCTGTTTACCCATTAGGTCCGCGAGGACCCAAGTGGCATGCTTCACACATCCAGTCAATGTTTACAAAGACGCAAAATCTCTTGCTGATCGCAAGATTGTTTGCTGCTTCGGAAAACAATATTGATTTCTGTGTGAGTGTTACTGAAATCGAGATAATTTTATTGCATGATGTGTTTCCTCGCCACCACAGACCTTGTAAGCCACTGGTAGAAGAGACAAGGTGGCATCCGTATATCTTTGCATACCTGCCAACTTTCCCAAATTTTCTGTAAAGTTTATGAATTATGGGATAGTTTTATGATTTTGAAATATTGCATCATAGGTCATGAAAAATGAATTTTGTTCACCAAAATGTGTCACTCATTGTTTTCTGAACAGTCTGTTAGAGGTTTGATTCTGAATTCTGGTGAAGTACTTGCTTTGAGGAAGTTTATTCAGGCGAGTTCCTGAAGCAGACGAAATCAACTAATGCTATGTCACCATATAAGTCACTGTAATCTAAATCATTTTGTTGCTTGTAAGTCTCTGCTGTTATGTTTGCTGCTGTTTGTGTACTACTTCTGAAGGTAAATTATCGCTAATAAAGTGTGTATGTATACAACAAAATGTGTGTGCTCAGAGCAAGCTTTAAAAAGAAACAGCGTGCTATTCTCTGTCCCCCCTTTCCTGTGTCATGTCCATGTAATTTTGTGAACATTAACATTGGTAGTTTGCCAAGTACGTCATTGGCTGAAAAAAAATTTACTGGAAACTGACTCCAGAATTGGCTTTAAGCCATCGTGATGCTTGTCATAGACTAATAGACCCCACATATAGGTTGAGTCCGTATGTAGGCGAGTCCACCTATTTTGGAAAGCTCATTTTTTGAAAAGAGGGTTGTCTATATGCGGTGCCATAAGGTAATTTCAAGACCAGTCTTCATTAAAGTTAAGAGGATGCGCAGGTCCATGAGAGCTGACACTTGGGCAAGCTGGTATGGACACATCTACAGCAAACTCTCATTAACTCGAATTCTGATACCACGAAATATTGGTTGAGTTGATTTTTTTTTTCTGACCATGGTTTCAACCCATCTGTTTTTCACCTCTTATCTCGAAAAGTCTTTGCACCAAATTCCGGATATCATGCAATCTTGACTCAGAAATACCAGGAAAGAGACAGTAGGGCAGCGTCAGCAGCTTTGCTTGCACTCGTTAGCCGAGTCGGACGCCATACTGGGCTGCACTCCCCACTTATCCTTCCCCTTTTTTTCATTTTATCACCATTTATGCACACTTGCTCGGCTGTTTGCTGCCACTTTCTGTGGCCTCATGCCGCAGTGGAGCGCTGCGAGTCGGTCCCTTTTTCTCCCTATCATTTAGGATCCTGTCAGTGGTGTATTAATCATTACCTTGGGCAAGATGGTCGGCACTTTTGAGCAGACACGATCAGCCCATACCCTGCGCCTAAAAGAAGCTAGCTTGCGAACACACAGCGTTTCAGCAGGATCGCAGCTTGATAAGGATGTTCACTTCATGGTTGCACGACAGTGAGACGCAAATGCCATTTCACTTGCGGGCGTTTGCTATAAAGGCGTCACAATTGCACTCTTTCTTAGTTTCGGTTTTCGAAGTTCTATTGTCCTTAATTCATCAGGGTGCGAGAATAGCAGCGTCAGCTTTTTGCATGTCTGAAAACGGTTGTGCTTGGATGACTGGCTTCAAACATTAGGATCAATTGTATTGATTTGGTGCCAAGCATGCTGTCTCGGCGCAGTGTCACTAATGCTGTTGCGTCGTTTCCAGTAACGCCGTCGGCCCGTTGACGCTGATGTCTCCGTCCGCGATGCTTGCAAAAGTGGCTGGAAATATTACTAGCGGTATTTTGGAAAGGCTTCATGTAATCTATGCTTTTATTTTCGTGACTTCGCTTATCTTGAAACTCCGCTTGTCGAAATTTTTACCGGTTCTTATAGCTTTAAGTAAACCAAGGTTTACTGTATGTGTAAACAATGCCGATTCATGATGGACATTGAGCACGCACAAAGCTCTTTCTGTCTTTTTTTTCAGGAGGATTGGAACTAAGACATGTGGGGAATAAGAGAAGATCAAATAGAAGCTTGTAACTCTGAATTGTGCAAGAACTGAAGCAATTTATCTGCAGACTTGCTGTCACCTAACAGGTGTAGTTTTAAGATACATGTGGCTTCAGTCGAGGTCTTCTCAAGATCTTAAGTCCGATCGCCCGTGCTCCAGGCCACAGCCAAAGCAGGTGTTGAGCGCGTTGCAACAGGAGCCGGGCACTTGGAGCACGTTCCTTGGTAGCCTTTGTTGATTGGCAAGCTCGCATTTTATGGCAGCACGAGATTGACCATTAAACAGCACAGACTCCAAATACGCAGAAACCTAGCTTGCACTCCTCCTCAGCATTGTATTTCCAACTGCAGTGACACATTTTTTTTCTCTGCACAGAACGAAGTTTCCGTCGCAAGCATGTACCATACTGGATTGTGAAGAACAGCTGGGGCAAGTACTGGGGAGAGAAGGTGAGGCTAGCATTGCCTTTCAGCCAACAAGCTCAAACCTTGCTGCTTTTTAAAGTGAAGCTTTCTTTGCCTAGCCGCCTGCAGTTTGGTGTATTGTCGTCATCTCATCGAGTAGAAGCTGTTGCTGTCTGGGATAGGATCACTTTTGATAGGTTTTGCAAGACTCGACACCAGACGTGTCCATACACAG
This sequence comes from Dermacentor variabilis, assembly GCF_050947875.1. Taxonomy (NCBI): domain Eukaryota; kingdom Metazoa; phylum Arthropoda; class Arachnida; order Ixodida; family Ixodidae; genus Dermacentor; species Dermacentor variabilis. Next base: position 155,755,955 of record NC_134574.1, read on the forward strand.
CCGACAGCATTTCTGGCACTATACCAAGCTCGCTATCTTTGGACAGTGCCAGGAATGCTTGCGGCAGTCTACTTGATCACCGAAAGCGATCACCGAAAGCGATCACCGAAAGCGATCACCGAAAGCGATCACTTGATAATAGTATTGCCCATAGTTAAACTTGCTTTTACTCTGCAAATTACGCTATTGTAGTGGATGACCATTACGGGATGCATCCATCGCCAAAATCCTCTGCCACATTCGTATCAATTCGCATCAAAGCTTTGCTAACACTAGTTTCAAAAGTGCATGGGATCTGCATGTTTTTTTTTTCTGCAATTGCTGTTAAGTGTTTCATTCCTTTCAGACTTTATTCCATTTAGAAATGCCAACATTTCATCTTTCTTCTCTGTCACATTCACTCCACGCTTTCAAATTCTATCTCAATAAATTGCCATGCGCACACCTGTTTTCAGGATCTCATAATGACTTAAAATAGTAATGTGCAGTGATTACAATTAAACCTCACTATACTTAAGTTAAAAGAGACACAGCACTTCTTATATTATAATATCTTAGCCGTACTTGGCTCTGACCGTACATTCATAACAGTAGATAAAAACACAGTGCTGGCCAAGTTGCGATACCTTTAATAAGAGACCTTTTGGTTTCCCTCACAGGGACCTTGTGTATACGATTTCCTTTGTGGGACCTAGAATGTCTGTATTTTGACGACTTTTAACTTGCTTAATGTTTATTTACTTAAAGCTTAAAGTTTTATTTACTTCTATTATCCCTATCTGGCCGTTGATTTTACCCTTAAAGGGCTGTGCTTGTATGTTTGGCCACCGATGCACACCTCTGACTGTGCCTGAGATAATAATATTTGAACATGGAACATTCGTAGACTGCTCGCACCATCTACTCAGAAGTTAGTTAATCTAAAATTTTATGCTACTTGTTTTAAACGACACATAACGTAGCAAAGTTTATTGACTGTTGGTGTCGCTCACGGCTCTTGTTATGGACATGGACCGGTGCAAAAACCCCGTGCATAAGATGCAGAAAATCAATGACTTTTTGTGCACTGTGACAGAGGACTTCAGTGTTCACTACTAGGTGTCCTCGTAGCGCAACGACAAAGATGATATGTTGCCTCATTGTCCACCCAACACCCAAAAGTTTAATGAAATATTGCATGCTGCAGTGTGCTTGTTGGCAGTTTAGGCAACAAGCAAAGTGTCACGCTAAAGGTGACATGTGACAAACCAGGTGACATTGAGAAGATGGAGCTGATGTAGGCAGTGTTTAACACATTAGTGTGTGATGTGTAGGACTGCATCACATGCGTGTAAAGCAGCATTGAACACTCTTTTAAAATGAACGGACTGCACAAAATAGCCAATTTACCACTTTATCTTTAGAACAGAATGTTCATTGATATCCATTGATGAAAATATTTTAGTTATTTAAAGTGAATTCTTGAATGCATGATTTTCCCACAACGATTTCAATTGGAACTGTGTTTTCGTTACATCTATCATTTCATTACATACCATTTTGTTAGTCATGCTCATCTAACTGCACTTTTACACCTTTCCAACCTTTGAAACACTCATTGAACCATTGAATTATGCAAACAAACTTTATACATATATCTTCTTTTGTTTCAGGGCTACTACAGAGTTTATCGTGGTGATGGTACCTGTGGTGTCAACCAGATGGCGTTGTCTGCAGTGGTTCCACCGAAACACTAGTCGATTTAATCTTTTTATAACCTGCTCTTTCTTTTTTGACATTATTTTTTTACAGGAAGGAATGCGAGCACATTCTTATTTTAAGATTCTGAGATTGATTCGCTCGGCAATGCATAGTGTTGATGCTGTCCTTACAGCATGCCGTAAGCAATGGGCAGCTTGTTTTATTTCCTTTGTGTTTGTCAGCGCTGGTTACAAACCTTAACATTGAGTTTTGTGATGTTTGTTCAAGTTTACACTGCTAGTTTAGGTTTTCATGTGGCTATTGTACCTTAATGCTCCTTTTCCGACTACGGTCACACACAAAGACAATGCTCTTAGTATATGGAGAAAGAATAGACAGGAGTGGGAGCTGCCTATAGACTCTGTTGCAAAAGCATTGGACTGCTGTCATCTTGGGCTGCTAATACTGGTGCTTTGTGATTGCAACAGCTAATGCATGGTGCTAGGGTCAATTTGTATGCTTGAAGATGGTTCTGCACATTCATTTGGTGATTCACAAATGTGTTAATTTAACTTCACTGAGCACGAAATCAAGAAACTGTTCATGTAGAAGCTCAAGATGGCAGTGCCGATGGACTCAAAATAACATCATCTGTAGGTGCAGTTTGAGTGGTTAACTTTACAAAGCACGGAAAAAGGACAAAGAAGGCAAAAGCACTATTAGGTTGCATCTGGAGGCACGAAATGGAAGCTACCATTGTGATCAGTCTCTGTTGTCATTTCAGCCACTAGATGGTACCAGCATGATGTAGCCTGCAACACCATGTACGTTTGCAATGTCATCTGGTACTGCGACATTAACTGGTGATGCTAAGCACGTAGTGTCATGAATGCACCACTTGGCACATTTGTGATGTCTTGTACTGTGAAATTAACTGGCGACGCTAACCAGATAGCGTTATGAATGTGACAGTGTCTGGCTGCACCATAAAGTGCAGTTTCCATGCCTGTCCATATCCCTTCTCTATATGCAGGTCTGTGAAGCAGAAACATTCTTTTTCTATAACTTCTTGCAAAAGTGTGTACTTAAAGCTTAAGATAAATTACTACATAAAATGCATAATTAAGTAACTTTTTGTTATTCTATGACCAAAGAAAAAATATTTGTTGTCAGAAACTCATTGTCCTCCTTAAAACGACCTGCAGAACTCTTGTCTGCTGTGTACTCTATTGTATCTTTGTATTTTTATGACCGCAGTGCAGTTTCAAGAGATCTCACTGTTTTGAAAACACAGTCATTTTAACGTGTTTTTGCTAGCATTAAGCTTTTGAAAAGCTTGAGAATGCATTAGCTTCAAATGGCTTCTCAAAGCTCCGTACTGTGTTTTTGAAGTCACAAGTGTTGCTTTTCAATTTTCGTGGTGATGCATTCGTTGACCACTTCCACTGCACAGTAGAGAACTGGCATGCACAGAAACCTGTGGGATTGCGTATTGCATCGCGTTGCCAGGCTTCCTCTCGTTCGATCGGCTGGCACCAGTACAATAAGATCGTCTGGGCCTTAGCTAGCTGGTGCTTGCCGAGACTCATTTTAGCACAAAATGCTGGGGAAAAGAAAATAATGCTGAGCACCCACATTGCTGGGCAGTCCCATCACTCGCCGAGTAGTCTTGGAACTTTTGTCAGAGAATCTACATTTCACTGCTACTACAGCACCCTAGCATTGTTACGGTCATATAGCTTCCTTACTGTTTGTCATGAAGACTGGCCGGCCCGCAAGTCACTGTAAGAGCTCATTAATCGTGGTTCTTCTAAAGGCAGAGGTGGCGCACATGTATTTGCATATGCACAATGGCACTTGTAGCACTTTCATCAGTCACGTGGCACTGTGACGTTGAATTTTCTTATCGCTATCCTCGTCGCTTCTTTGTACTTACTTACTCATTGCAGTAGCTGATGTTTTCTACGTATTTTGGCTCGCATTCATCACAGCTGCAAGGCATGGTTCTATGGCGTGCGCCACGTAACGAACAAATCGAATGTTTATTCAAGCCAGCGTGTCACGTCTGCGAGCTGTATACTTGACTTAAGGGCCGAATAACATTGTTTTATGATGGTTTTTGCACTAGCTACTTATTGCAATTTTATTTAGGCCCACAGGTAACGTCCCTGTGTTGTGTGTGCACTTATGCGTGCTGGCACAACTCTAAAGCAAAAGCTGCACCAATACACACGGGCCAGTAATAGCTGTGATTATTCTTTAGTTCAGATGACATTAGATTTATACTGGTTTTCCCGATTGCCCAACACCTGAGCCCTTGATTGTTGCTGTGAAAAGAAAAAGCACTTATGGTTACAGTAACTGAATCTTCAATCAGCTTCCTGGCTGAGCTAACAAAATAGCATGAAGAAGCTTTATTTTTAGTCACATCTAATAGTTATTTCATACAGATTTGTAACACAATACGTACCACTCAGCTATCTGAAAATTACACGTTCTGGATAATCCAAGTAATACTTTTATTATGCCCAATATCACTCGGACCTGTTTTGGCAAATTTCACAGAAAGCATCTCATCGTTTCTAAATTGACAAAGAAAGAAAAAAAAAGCTATATCACCTTTACTTGGTCACAATATCTAAACTTAACATCCATGCTAACTATGAAGTCTTTTGGAACTGTATGCCACACATTTAGACCAAGCTATATTCAGCCACTTTAATTTGTTGTTGAGTACATAAACAGCGTACAGTATCTTGGCCTGTCCTCTGGATGCTTTGTGTTGTTTACTCCAATAACCAAGTTTGCCATCTTTGCAACTGTGGATCTATGCCCTTTAAAGAATGCTGCTACATAGATGACAATAGGTGTTTGTAACCCGCAAGCTCATTTTTTACAGTTTATGGTGACATTTAGATATAGTTTTGACCTGTCTTCCAATGGCGATTATCAAAGCGCAGTCCTGTCGAGGTTGCGCCTTCTGTGCCGTCCCCGCCCGAGATTGTGAATTTTAGTAGTTTTAGTAGCCAGTGACTTAAGTCTTCTTTTTACTGCTTAATTTTATGGTTACACCAGCAGAGTGCTGGTTTTGTACTGTAATGTTGACTCACTGCTGTTATCCAAGACTCTCTGAACAAATGAGAAAGTGATGCGGGAATATTTAACATCGCATTTACGAACAATGGGTCTTTTCCTCATACCAAACTATGCAACTCTTTGTATACTCCAGCTCTTAGATGTTCCTGTTGATATGCGACGCGACTGTTTCTGCTGTGTTGACCTTGAAGGAGTACTGACATTTTCTACTTTTCATATTTTCGTGTTAGGCAAAGGTCCAAAGCCCCGATCTAAATCTTGGAAAAAAATACCGCCATTTGTTGAACGTGTTTTGGTTTTAGTACTGAGAAAGCGTACGTGTTGTGATGTTACGATACGTTGGTTCACTTCATTTCTGTGATTACTACAGCTGCCATATTAGACCGCAGGCAAGGAAAACACTCGCAGCACTTTTGTATTTTTTTTTAAACGAGCAACATGATTGTACCTAGCCTCCTTGCTACATGATTCCAGCAAATTTTGCTCAGTATCATGATGTCACGATAATGAGTATGACTCCAGGGCCGGCATTTCGGCACCATCCTTAGTATCAAATCAACATATCTTATGTTTCCCGACCTTCATACTCGCTAATTGTAATACTTTTCATGTGAAATATGTGTGGTGGAGATTCTACTTTGAAAATGTGTGTCAGTACTCCTTTTAAACACTGATGCTCTATAAGGACTATGTAACGTGCACATCATAATGCAGTTTGAGATTTCAGCGTCTGTGTGCGCTCATCTCGCAGTGATGTTGAGAAAGAAATAAGTGTGGCAGCCACTTGAATGATTCATGTTACTTCTGCACAGTTGTTTTTACTTTGCATTGACTCGCTGCTTTATTAACATCTGTTGGCACATTGAAGAGGGTTTCTTGTAGGTACCTCTTCCCTTTGTTGCAAGTTTTTAGATTATGCATTTAAATAAAAATTTTAAACAGATGTGTGTGTCTGTTGATGTTTTAATGAAAAGCATTCTTTGCCTTGCAGTCGGTAGTTAGGTTTCTGCCCTGCCTCATTTTGTGCCTCTTCGATAAAAGGAAAATTACTTGTCTGGTGGCAAAATTTGAATCGCTGTCCTTTAGCACAATAGCCCAAAGCTCCACCCGTTACACCATGGATGCGTGCATGATTCTATTACGTCAAACTAGGGCCAATCTGCATGTTCCCTTTTGTCAGCCTTTCTGAAAAAAAAAAAAAAAAAACGCTGACAGAGAGCCAGAGAAAAAGTTGCCGTCCTGTCTTCTGTATTTTCCATTTGTGCTTTCCGACATAAATGGACTTCTACACTGCTCAGATAGACATTGACAGCAGTGAACTTTGCATTGTGATGAAAGCCAAGCATGAGAGATTTCAGTTTCAAAATAATGTGCTTTATATAAATATGTTCCACGCGTTAGTCTTGCAAAACACTGTCTAACCAGTCTTCTAGGTCTACTGTTGGCTTCTGAGGTTCTGCAAAAGAAGAAAGGGATTGACAAAAGCATGAGACAGTAAAGTTTAGTAAAACACTTGCCACGTGATTCTTGTAGCCTTCAGCACTGACAAGCACTCGAACGTAGCAATGTACGAAGTGCACCTTGGGCTCAACTTTCACTTTTCCGTTAAACTACCATCAGCATAAATTGAAACGAAAACAAAAAAGAACTGTTCAGAATGTCTGTTACGTATAATTACATGATGGTGTGATTTGCAATCCCCATGTAGCCAGATTATAAGCATAGTGCAGCACCAAATGTACATTCCAAAGCCTCGGTTGAGTCGTGGTTACAAATGCAGACAAACTTCGAAATGCCAACGATGCATCCTAGTATAATTAAAAATACATTTGAATGTACAGTGATACAGTAGTGTATGGGGGAATGCATAAATGATATCGATAAACAACTGCTTAAAGAATTCGAATGAAACTTGTTGCACATAAGAGAGAAAGCCGAGTTCTACCAACTACAGGAACAGTGTTTTGATTTAGAGCCTCTAATATTTCATCAAAATTGGCAAATATTGGCAACTAACAAGACAAATTGAAGCATAAAGTTGTACAAGCCCGTAACTCTGAAACAAAAAATGGATATTGCAGGCCTGTAGCCTGCATGTGTTGGAGCAGAGCTGTACAACATGTGGCCCGCAAGCACAAATTTATCAATCAATCGATCAATCACTCAATCAATCAATCAATCGCTTCCAAATCAATCAAACAGCCCATGTCCAAGCTTGGGCTACTTGTACGGTGCAGCTACAGCTGCGCTGACCTGTAAAGTTCACTGGCGCTAAAAAGCGCGCAGGGAGAGTATCCCCTCCTTCGGTTTTACAGGAACCTAAGCAAACATGGAGACGTAAGGCTAACGATGCCTTGAAACTGGCATCTACCGTTAGGTGTGCCCTCCTTGCACAGGAATTTTTTTTTATGCCCCTAAACGAGAGGCACCTTCGATTTTCGAATACCGATGCGGCATTGCAAGACTTTAACTGAACAAGTAATTTAGCACAATAAACACCACAGACACAAGAAAGTTGAACAATGACAAGCGCTTGTCTTTGTCCACCTTTCTTGGGCGTGTAGCTTTTGTTGTGCTAAATTACTTGTTCAGTTATGGAAAACCAACTAGTCCAACAATCAATTCATCTAGATTACAAGACTTAAGGAGGACAACAATGAGTGACACCAGATTGGCTTCCCACAAGCAAAAGATGCAGTGCTTCTTAAGTGCAGCCTGTGTGGCTCACAGAGTTCGTTCTGGCACTTGCAGATTTTCAGCTGTGTAGCCCTGTGTTTGAACATCCAAATCGAACAAAATAGATGCACAAGTTTACGATTTCTGGAAAATTGTCACAATGTTTACGAAGCTTTCGCAAAAGCACTACTTGTAAGTTAGTGGCATATTACAAAATGTTGTACAACACATCATTTTTGTCCAATTTAGAACTCTCTCGATATGCATAATTTACAATACTGTGATATCGTTTATTTTTCCACTGTTGTATTACCGAGCTGAAAACTTTATACTTGTTTTCTGACACTTAAAATAATAACTGACGGCCTAAATAAAAGAAAGCTGCTGCCTACACTCAGTAAATTTCATTGTTTTCTTTCAGATGCATCAAACCCCATCAAATTCAGTGCAGTAGGTGCCAACAAAAATGATTTCTGTATTCCCATGTATTTAGATAGGAGTGCTGCCCTCTGCGAGTCCGCTGGTGCTGATGTCGCATCAGATGTGCCATATTCTAAGATATGTGGCGCCACTCCGATTTCCACATTGTCGTCGCTTTTTCTTGCTCACAAAAGCTCTGCTCTCGCTGCGAATAATCAATTTGTCGTTATTGAAAGCCTAATCTTTCAATCTAGTTTAACTTAATATATTTCTCATTTAATGCAGCGGTATATTCAAGAAGCAATAAATGTTTTGCACAAGTAGCTAAAAAAAAAGGAGGACATGAAGTAACAAAGAGAACTTGGCTGTGAACAAGTCTTACGAGGTGCCGGCTTGACTGGCTCTTCCGCGGCTTTAAGTTGAGGTTCAACAATGGTTGTGGCCATCTCTTCAACTGCAGGTAACACGTCTGAGAAAAGTATGAAAGCAAAAAAAAAGGGAGTCCCCAATTCAGAACTTGCGAGTGTTTAGCATCTTTGAGATTGCAAGGGGATGCTCCCTTGCCTGTGCTAAGCATATGACAGCCAAGCACATGATTACCTTTGCATAATTTTTTTATTCAGCTCCTTACACAAATGTTACCGTCACCTCATGCCATTTCTGTTTACTACACCAGGCCTATGCCACGCTTTTTTTAACAAAAGCTTTGAGCAATCATATAAACAATGCATTAGACATTAGGAGCTGACTTCTTTGGCTGTATGTGTAATCCATGCCAGTGGGCACCAGAAGTCATGGAATAATCATTAATAAGATACTTAATGAACTAATAGATGCAATTAATTTTATTTGATGGCTGTAGCAAACATGTTGCAATTGTGAAATCGAAGCCACAGAGTGCTTGAAGCATGGCTACTTAGTAAGAATTCAAGGGCTTTTAGCACCATTTGGGAGACATGTTGCCCCAAACTCTGTCAGGGGATACGTACACTGATGTTCCATGCAGTCCTGTCCTGCAGTGCATGCAGAAGGCCTTGCAGGAAGATTACATGCAAGGCACCAGTGTACTCGTGTCGCATTTCAAGGACAATTTACCTCTTGAAGCACCAATTTGGCCCAACTCTTCATCTCTATGCCATACAAGCAAAATTGAATATACCCAGAAGCCCTTTCTTTTTCTCACTTAAACAGGCACTGAAAAACTTTTAGAACACAGCAAAAAAAAAAAAAAAAAAAACCCCGCTCTTCTACAAACATGCAAGCCAAATGTCATTTTGCTGCATGCAGCATGGCACCTACAAATATTGTTTCTTATGTAGTTTGCTGTGTCTTGCAGCTTTCCAGACCTCCACATCTTTTCCTGCCTTATGCAATGTTTTCAATGATGTAGGATGAAGCGCAATGGCCCCTATATGCCAGCCACTGGGCATGTGCATGCATGCATGCCTTCCCAGAGTTTCATGGAAATGGGGAACTAATGAGGCGTTAATGTGTCTCGCCCGTCCTGTCGCCGCTCCTTTGTTACCCTCGGGCAGCTTTGTCAGTAGCCCACGTCAAACGATTATCATGAGCACACCGCAGAAAGAAAAGAAAGAGGTCATAGGCAAAGCACTGCTATCGGCAAAACTGTAGTTAAAAGGAAACATTGCGCTCTTTATCTATCTGTTCTTATCAGGCCCCTTTCAAAAGTTTATCGGAGACTGTATTTTATGAAAGGCAAGGCAGTTCTTCCTCAGTGTTGCTCAGTTAAAAAAAAAAAAGAAAGTGCTTTAGGGTACTTTTGACTTTCTAACTTGCTAAATAAAGATTGTGCTCGTAGTTCTCATGCTTTGAACATAACACCTTTTTTTTGCTCATACTAACACATTCAAATACAGGTTTTTCCCCACGTATAATAGAACAGTGGCATTTGATGTCCAGTACTACAATCTGTTCCTTGGAAAACAAAAAAGTTTTGATACCTTTCAAATATGTGATTTGCATTACCTGTATTATCTTTTCTCTGATTGTAATCACTTGCTTATGTCAACTGCTTCAATTATTCGCTTGTGTTGGCCCAATTGTTTGCTTACTAACATACACTTTTTCATACTCCTGCCATTGCCCAATGATGGGGCAGTAGTATAAATATAAAAAAATAATAAAATTGTAACGGAACCAAACTACCGGTCAGCCAGGCTCATCGCCAGCGATCAAATATAACTAAGAAGAAGCATCAGTCAGCCAGGCGAATCGCCAGTATTTACGCACAGTGACAGTTCTGGCTGCTTGTAGGGTTAAACCTTCACAACGAGTTGAAGCTCGCACGTGTTCCATACCCTGTAAATAAACGCCTTAGAATAGATGGAGATGTGGGGTATGACTCCATCAACGTTGGCGACGCGCTTGGTTGACCATCAGTTTTTCTTTGTTGCATATATTTAAATGCAAAAATTAACAAAAAACTAATATAAAATACATAATTAATAAAAACTTTGGCAATATACTATAGCAGACCTTTCTCATTTTGTTCATCTGTGAGTGAAAGCAAAAACTGCAGGTTTCTGTCATCCTCTCCCCTCTTGTCTTTCTGCGAGTCGTCCAACCGAGGCGACTTGAGAGAAAGGTTGAGCAACTCCTCCAAATCATCGTCTTCTTTGGTTGGCTTGGGCTTTGGCTTGGCTGCTGCAATTATGGCTGCTTGTAAAGAGTTTTTCAAGGACTCCCCAACATCCGGCATTGTCTTGGCCTGTCGCTTTCCAGTCCGAAGGAATGCCTCGTACTTTTCTTTGCAGGCAGCTGCCTCGTCTTTGAACTCCTGTATAACGCTAGCCTGAGGAAAAAGAAATGAGCAAAACTTTTATTCCAGTGCAAGTGTGTTCCTCGACTTACGACACCTCATGCACGAATGCGCAGGATTGAGGACAATGCAGGACTTAAAGGACAATGCAGGAAGCTTAAAGCAGTCAAGTCCTTCAAGGACTGGGTTTAACCATGGGTTAACATTTTTCTGAAGAGACACTTATAGCTGTTGTGATCTTGCAACATACCAAATCTGAGCTCGTAGATAGAAACGAGACTTAAGTGAGAGAGATCCCAATTTTGACACTGTGTTTGTGCTCATTCAGCAGAAATGTGTCAGCATGTCGCTATGTCCGACTCGGAACACAATGCTTTGCACATGGTGCTTTCAACAAGGGTGAACACTTCAAGACACTCGTGTGACTGCCTTCATTTAGGTGTATGAATGAATGAATTCTTTTTTATTAAAAAAGGGGAGGACTGGAGGTCGCTGGTGGGGGAGGAGGGACATACGAAGCAGACGTAGACAAACACTAAATCACGCGAGCCAGGCTGCTAGCAACGCCGAAGCGGGCTAACTTTACTAGTTGATTGGGGTTTTCGAGAATGTCGTTCTGTAAAGCTTCAACACGGCAATGTAGAAAAATATTGCTGCCGTATCGATAATTATTGAATGAGGGACTGTAAAATGAGATGTTGCAAGTTGGCTTCGCACATGGAGTGGCAGAAGGTGCATGTTCGGGGGGCGTAGGCGTCAATGCCCTTCTTTCGGTCGGCCAATGTCTGCCATTTGCGAATTACGTCGGGGGTACTGGCTGTGTTGGCAAGTACTTTATTTATTAATATTTCCTGGGATCGGCTGAGGCCGAGGTCCTTTTCAACATGTGAGGAGGCATGAAATGTTCGAGTCTCTCCCTGTTGGTGTACTTGAAGCGGTGCATTCGTGCCATTTTGAAGTGACAGTTCGGCAGTAAATGCGCATAGGGATGGTCACCATGATCGGGAGACCTGTGTAAGAGAGGTTGGAGACAATAAGGTAGATCTGATTGTGAGGTGGCAGGACCATGGCGCCACCTCGTTACCTCCCCCCTGGGCCCCCACGTGTCGCATCCAGGGGACCTTAACGTCAACACCATTATTCTGCTTGTGCTGTAGAATCTGACAGATGCGTAGAGCAGTAACATGTTCCACACTGGGGTCCTCAATGTCTTTTAATGCCTCAAATGAGTCGGTGTAGATAGTGGATGGCACTGCATTGTCTTGTAAGGCGGTCCAGATGGCCAAAAGTTCTGCCTGTGAAGGTGTCACGTAGTGTAGTGTACAAATGAAGCGCCCGGCCTCACCGGTCGAGGGTTTGTACCAGGCCAGACCCATGCGGTTGCCATTGGGTGCGGTGTCAGTATATATTGCATTGGCGTTGTACTGGTTGTGTCGGTGAGAGAGGCGCTGTCTGGGCCGTAGTGGCCCCTGTTGCGAGTGGCATAGACACCTTGGAAGGGTGAAGGGTAGGTAAAGCAAGGGTAGTGTCCCTGCCTGCAGTTTTCGCCGGCGAAGTTGCCATATCTGCAATACTGACCGTTCTACAGTCTGCCATAAGATGCGAGACGGTTCACCTGCCAAGTCCAAGCTTGTTCAGTGTGAAAACATGCGAATATACAGGCAGTGTATTGTGCTAGATGCCCGTGTCATTTTTCTTTAGCCAGAATGCAAATGGTGTGAGAGTAATTTTGGATGTTCTTACCTAGCATACGAGTTCTTCTAACTGCAATTCAAATGTTTTTCTTTAGGCAGAAAAACTGAGGCTATAACACAGACGTTCGCTCTAGTAAGCACAATGTGTCGGTGATTAAAAAGTTTCAGTTGCCTTCGCTAGACTGTGTGCAAATTTAGTATTTTCTTTTCTCCTATAGGAATGTTTCATGGACCAGGATAAACTTTTCTTCAACTGCAAAGCTTTAGTTCGGAGAAACCTGCATAGGTTTCCTTTATAGCTTTGTGCTACAAGTTAGGTGGATGACACATTTCCCTTTGATGAAACATTTCAGTTGATAGTATTCAGGATTTGTATTTTCCTTTTCAGTGTTTTTTTGTGCCTGTGCTTTTCATGCCTGCATTTAGAATAATCAATTCTCACCAACTTGCTCAAGCGTCTGTTGTATTCAACACAATGCTTTAGCTTGAAAGAGATAAACATGTCAGATTGGCACGTCACAGAGGGCAGGAGTATGTCTAACCAGGAAGTGGTGCATTATCGTTTAGGACCTCATTTACAGACAAGGGAAATGTATTTGCGTAAACCCACTAGAACAATTTCTCAAGGACTGTACAGGCCATGAATAACAAAACACAACCAGTGGTATGTAGCAAGTTCATAGAACTTCTCACCGGGAAAATGTCCTCTGGTAGGCCAAGCCTCTCGTGCAGGGGAATTGTTTGCAGCGCCTCAACGATTGTGTCGCAGTCGATGGAGAGAAACTCGCTGAGCTCGGCTGGTTCATCTTGCCAGTCCTGCTGCTCCTTGAAGCGAAAGTGTGCGCTCGCTCCAGCTGTAAAATAAAATGACTGTAGTTCACGCATTTCCTCAGTGAGTTCTTTTCATTAGAGGTCTTGTGTGCAATATGTTCTGTAGCTGCATGCCATATTGTTCTGATGAACAGGAACAGAACAATATATTTTCTTTCTGTTCTCTGTGCAACATGTTCTTGTTTAGTTTAATTACAGCTGATATTTGCTACAGTGCAACTTCTTTTGTTAAATATCTGTAAGTTTCCTTATGTGACTGTAACGATGGTACACCAGAAAAAGACAGCTTGCTTGGTTGCCTATAAGTGTTCTGCCAGCCCCATCATATTCACACACACACCATGGATTGTGCACTTTTATTTTCGCTGCTTTCTAATACTGGTGGTCATATTTGCCTTCTCAATCTACCAACAGAGAGCGCTACATGCCTTCCTAGCTTTTTCTGTAGGCTTTAAGTATATCCCCATTGACTGACGTTTTCTAACCTTCACTGTCGCTGTGTTGTAGCCCTTCCTATGGGGTGTAAGTATAAAGAAACAAGCAAGCAAAACATACATGTCTAAATTAGGAAAGCACTGGCTACCAAACTATATGCCGTTGGTAAAATCCCACAGTGCTTCAAAAAGTGCAAGGAATGCAATGAAGTGCCAGCAAAGGCTCCTGTCCTTGCTGCCGTATGCACGAGCACTTAATAAGCACAGATGCACGATGCCTCGATTAACTTTCTCACTTAGCTGGTCAAATGCTTCGCTGTAGGTTTACTGTACAAATGCAAAAAAGGAAAGGAGAGCCCATATTGTACATTGCTGAATATAATCAGACCCTGAATCTAAAAGCAGACAGTTGCAATTTTCCAAATAACAAAACAGTCTCTTCGCATGAAACAGATGTAAGGTTGCTGGAAAGGTGATCTAATATTCTACACTGTTATTTAATGTACAATTAATGGACGTAAAGAGTGGGAGCAAGCCACATGAAGTATAGAGGTGAAATGACAATTATTCACAGAAAACTCGCAAGCAGTTAGTGTAATGTCGCTAGTACATGGAAGGGAGACATTAAGCTCTGTTGTTGTTCTGTCTCTATAGCCACATTCGCCAACATTCTCAAGGTGATTGCGGGATCACCAAATTATTTTCTACAACACCCACCTAGGAACAGGTCTAAACTACCTTCCCGTTCTCTTCGGTTGTTCTATTACTGGCACCACTCTCCGGAGAAGGGCAGGATTAATAAACCAACAGACGGGAGAACAGCTGTCATCGTAGCTCAATTGGTACAGCATCGCATAGGTGATGTGGAAGATGTGAGTGCAGCTCCCAATGGTGGCAAGCTGTCTTTCATTTGCCTTTACCTAATCATTTCTAGATTCCAATTAAAAACAACAGGTAATTAACTTCCCCTAAGTTTTCCTTGATGTCACTGTCCCAATGCCTTGCGCGTTGCGTCTAACCAAAAAATCAAGCCCCCCCCCCCCCCCTCGGGTTCCCCTTTTCCTCTCTTGTTCAATGAATAAGAGAGCAGTAATCGTGTTGCCATAAAGGCTAAACAGTTGCTTGATTTTTGTGAGAATTGTGAGGTTTAACATCCCGAAACTCCACAGTGGGTTATGAGGGACTTCATGGTTTAAAGGCTTAGGCTAATTATGACAGCTTTCTGCGAACAGCCCTCATGAGTTTACCAACAGACTATACTGCCCCACTTTCGTATTTCCCGATGACCCTCTGTACCTCGCTTCGACAACACGAGATAAGTACAGAATGGAGGCAGTTGCCTTATATGCGAGCAGAATTGAGGCTGGTGTAAAAGGGCACTACTGATGACGTTCGCTTCAGACGGGGAAGGAACGTTTAACGGTGAGGGGCACAGTGGCACGACTGATGGATCGTGCCGACACGGAGAGCGCCTCGTTCAGGCAAGCCCAGTTAGAAAGTGTTATCAACAGTTTCCGGTTGTGTTAGCTCTCAGCACAGTGCACCGAATTTACCGGCTACTGCGACAGTGACCAGGAAACATGATATGGAGCTCGTGGCAGACAGGGTTTGAAAGCACGCTTACATCTCAACGCTCACTCGATCAAACATGCCAACCATTATTATTATTTTTTTTCGCAATAATAACTCTCGTCCACTCGCCTGATGCGCTCAGCAAGAGTTCAAAGTCCTCGCCGCGCTTCCTGTTGTACTCGGTTTCAACTTCTACGGGCTCGTCGTAGCGACTCCAATTGCTGGTGAGTCCCCGTTTCCTAAACTGGGGGTCGCACGTGGGTTCTATCTGCAATGCGATATACGACAACGAGAACAGGCCTTTAGAGTTTGATCTCTTGATTGTATACGAACGACAGACTAGTGTTTATTTTTACCGGTGTAGGAGCCGTAGTCGCTACGGATGGGCTTTTGCTCTCCGTTGGGTTGGACGGAGCATCTCCATCGGATTTAGGTTCCGTTTCCTCCGTTGACTGTTTCGTTTCAGCGTCCAGAGGCTTCCACTTCTGCCTTTTAGCTTCTTTTCTCTTCTCTTTTCCTTTCGGAGCCATCGCGATTTCTAGTTTTACCAGCTGTTGTTGACAATCTTCACTCCGTTGTGTCTGCGATCTCGTCGTCAGCTACATTTTATAAGCGCTGCCATCTTTTGAATTCGAAACGAACGCTGTACTATATCAGCCTGTGAATTTTTCTATAAAAGTAAAACAAAATAGCTAAATTTTGTAAAAATTTAATATAACTGTTTTTTAAATAATTTGTAAAACTTAAAATTCCGAGTCATAATTTAGTAAAATTTGTTCTTTGAACAGCAGAATACTGGTTGAAGACCTAGCAACAATGAAATCAAGATGGCAGCGTCCGTGGGTGCGCGTTGTTTACACGTTGTTTCAGAGCGTGTCAGCAGCGGTGTTTAATTAACTTGCTTCCAGCTCAACGTCTACACCGTTTATGACCACGCATGCGTAAAAGTTATAGCTTAGCTGGCGTATAAGCATGAGCGAGCCGCCAGCAAAGCGCAAGCGGTATTCTTTCGGCGGCGACCCGCGACTCTTGCCTCGCGTCAAGCAACTTCTGAGCGAGAACGACGATCTGGACGATGCCGAAGATATTGTAGCGACGCTGCAGCGACGACATCCGGAGTACAGACGCAAGAAGAGGAACGCTCTGCTCTACTCTGTGACAAAGGCGTTGGAGATCATAGTGCAGGACGACCCGCAGCCGGCTACGGATACAGTGGGTGAAGACGATCTCGACGGCAGTAGCGTTACAGACGAAGACGTGGTGCCGTATCCCGACCAGAACACGATGAACAAGTCCATAAACGATCTGTACAAGACGCCCGACCCCAAGCAGGTGCCGAAAGACAAAGGCGCCGGTTCGGAGAAAGCGCGCCGGACGCCTAAGAAGCCCAAGTCCAACGACGTGGACGCGGCCATCCAAGACAACCTCAAGAAACGCATGGCCAAGGAGAAAGAAATTGCGCTGATAAATCCTACGGCGCGGTTCGCAGACTTGGGTGGGATGGAAGGCCCGTTGGAAGAGGTGTGCAACATGCTTATGCACTTGAAGCACCCGGAAGTGTACAAGAAGTTGGGCGTTGTGCCGCCCCGAGGGTTTCTGCTGCACGGACCCCCCGGCTGCGGGAAGACGCTGCTGGCGCACGCCATCGCGGGTGAGTTGGAGCTTCCCATGATTCGCGTGGCGGCGCCCGAGATTGTGGCCGGGGTCTCCGGCGAGTCCGAGGAGCGCATACGCGAGCTGTTCGACAAGGCCGTCAACAGCGCCCCGTGCGTCTTCTTCATCGACGAGATCGATGCCGTGACGCCCAAGCGCGAGACCGCGCAGCGGGAGATGGAGCGACGCATCGTCGCTCAACTCCTGTCCAGCCTCGATGACCTGTCGCAGCGTGAACTGCCCGCCGAGGTGCTCGTCATTGGAGCCACCAACCGTCCCGACGCCCTGGACCCCGCCCTGCGGAGAGCCGGGCGGTTCGACCGCGAGGTATGCCTCGGCATTCCCGACGAAGCTGCCCGCGAAAGGATCCTCACCGTCCTCTGCCGGAAGCTGACCCTTGGGGCCGACGTGAAGCTGAACGTCGTCGCCCACAGGACGCCCGGATACGTCGGCGCAGACCTGATGGCCCTGACGCGGGAGGCCACGATGTCCGCGATCAACCGAATTTTTCGCGGAATCGAAGAAGGCGTCAAGGCGACCGGCGACGGTCCGCGGTACCGTCTGGACATCGCCGTCTCCCTGCTCAAGGAGGTTCCTCCTTTGAACGACGAGCAGCTCAAAAACCTCTGCGTCGACGTTGCGGACTTCGAGGGCGCCCTGAAGCTGGTCCAGCCCTCGGCAAAGCGCGAGGGCTTCGCGACCGTGCCGGACGTCACGTGGGACGACGTGGGCGCCCTCGCTTCCATCCGGGAAGCGCTTCAGGTCGCCATCTTGGCTCCCGTGCGACACCGCGACAAGTACGAGGCCCTGGGTCTCGTCACCCCGTCGGGAATCTTGCTGCACGGACCTCCCGGCTGCGGCAAGACCCTCCTGGCCAAGGCTATCGCCAACGAGTCCGGCATCAACTTCATCTCGGTCAAGGGTCCCGAGTTGCTCAACATGTACGTGGGCGAAAGCGAGCGCGCCGTGCGGCAGTGTTTCCAGAGGGCGCGCAACTCGGCCCCCTGCGTCATCTTCTTCGACGAGCTGGACGCTCTGTGCCCTCGACGTTCCGATTCGGCGGACGGGGGCTCCGCGTCGCGAGTGGTCAACCAGCTTCTGACCGAGATGGACGGCCTGGAACCGAGGAAGCAGGTGTTCGTGCTGGCCGCGACCAACAGACCGGACATCATCGACCCGGCCATGTTGCGGCCCGGTCGTCTGGACGAAGTGCTCTACGTAGGTCTGCCTAGCTCCCAGGAGCGCGTGGAGATTCTGAAGACGCTGACGAGAAATGGAACGAGGCCGCTTCTCGAGGAGACCGTGTCTCTGGAAGAAATCGGCAAGGACGAGAGGTGTGAGGGCTTCTCCGGCGCCGACTTGGCCGCGCTCGTGCGTCAGGCGTCGGTGATTGCGTTGACCAAGTACCTGAAGGACGGGGCTGAAGGGCGGATTCTGATTGGCTCCCAGCACTTCGACGCGGCTTTTGGAAAGGTGTCGGCTTCGAACAAGGGACGCAGGACTATTAAGAAAGTGGAAGGATGAACGTGATGCATTAGATATGTGTTGTGTGCACACACAAACTTCAGTTTTTTGTTTGTTCTTAATTTTAACACACGACCCAAATCGTCACTGTTGCTTCGCTCATTCGTCAATGACGGTGCTGCTCATTGAAACCTTACCATATTTTTGTTTGTTTTCTTTGACTGGGGGAATAAATATTTGTACATGCACTTTGAAACCTATTTACATCTGTCTTGGCCCAATGTCTTTTGTGCGATGAAATAATGATTAACATGTTACTAACAGTGCTACTCGATCAACTTCGGCCTCGCTTAAGGTGGGGTTGTTGTTAATCTGTGCAGATGGTTGATTAATCGGTGCCACTTATTACACATATTGATGCATTAATTGCACTAGGAAAAATCGAGCAGTTGTGACTGTGCGATGCATTCTTTGCAGCAGTGTAAAAGTCTCTCCTATTCTAAAGAAGTTACTTAGGACTATGTTTTCTCACATGAACACAGTAATCACAGGTTCATGATATGGTCTCCCTTTAAAACCTTATAAGCTTTAAAAGTTAACACAAGAAATAATGCTCAACTTCGTTCAATTGTAACTAACTGTGTGTGTTGCTACCTGGTATGCTTGATATAGACCAGTCGATCGCATGAGTTTTGAAAGCATTGTGGTTATTTATTTATTTATTTATTTATTTATTTATTTATTTATTTATACATACATACTGCAGCCTCAATGAGGCTATTGCAGGAGTGGGAGGAACAACAAACATACAAACACTTATAAACAAGCTTGTGTGAATTGGTTCAGTGGTAGTGAACAGATGTCGGCCAGTAATGAATTTCAGACTTCAATTGTTGATGGAAAAAAACTGTATTTAAAGGAATCAGTGCGGGCAAAAAAAGGTTGACATACTTAGAGCATGGTGACTCCTTGTGCATGAGGGTTTGGAAAAAGTCAAATAGTTATCTGGAGAGGAGAGGCAAGGAGAATCGATTAACGTGTGAAGGAATTTTAGGCATTCAAGTTTACAACACTCTGCAAGAGGAGTGAGAACAAGTAGGGGAAGAGAGTTAGACGGCGAAAATTCCTTGTCATATCTCCTACAAACAAAATGCGCTGCCTTTTTTTGCACTGATTCTAGTTTTTTGACGTCATAGTGTCTGTGTGGATTCCATACAATGCAGCCATATTTGAGGATGGGGCAAATGAGGGTTTTATATGTAAGAAGTTTAGTTTCTTGAGGAGCAAGACACAGCAGATGATGTAAGTAACCTAGTCTTTTTAGGGCCTTGTTACAGGTGACATTAATGTGTTTCGACCATGACAAATTGTGTGTTAGTAGGATAACTAAATATTTGAATTCGGAGACCCTATTTAAAGTAGTATTGGTAAAGGCGTAGGCAAAGGAAGAGGATGAGCCTCGTTTAAAGGACATTGAGACAGTTTTGAAAAAGTTTATATTCATTTGCCATGCTTTGGACCAGTTACAGAAGTCAGCAAAATAATTGTTAAGGACAACATGATCAGTAGGAGATTTAATGGTATGATATAAAACGCAGCCATCTGAAACAAGGCATATTCTAACTGAGGTGTGTAGGGGGAGATCATTAATATAAAGCAAGAATAGAGGACCAGCACTGAGCCTTGGGGAACCCCTGATGAAACAGGCATCAAGGGAGAGTTAGTAGAATTGAAACATACATATTGCGAACGCTGGTAAAGAAAGTCCGATATCCAGCCAACCAAAGACGCATTCTTTAGTACAGCGAACAGCTGGTACATAAGTTTAGGGTGCATAATTTAGAGAGGCGTAGAGGTTTTTAAGAAATGCACAAGCGAAACTTGAGTGATTAGCTTTTGAGTAGCACCTTACGGCTGTAGTAAGTTCTTGGAACGTAAAAAATTCGACAGAGACACTTAAGACTGCTTACGTGTGGGAATGCGAAAGCATTATAGTCGCTTTGGTAAAACTTTTTTTTCTTTTTTCTGCGCGTTCCTTGTCCGCGCAAGCTCTCGCCTACGTTTTCACTGCGCCTTGGTAAGGCCAAATGAAAACGCGCCTAGTGAGAGCCGCATTCCGGGCAAGTTGGTAATCCATTACTCAAGTATTATTGCGCAACAACAACAAAAAAGACACGGTCGTAAGAGAAGAAGAACACACACCAAGCGCAAACTGTCTCAACGCGCTCGTTTGCCCACGAGGAGTTCATAACTCGAAGGACCGTTCAGCGGCCTTGAATTTGACATTAATGTTTTTTTTAGTTAATGCGCTAACTTTATACATTCGTGACGTGGCGCCACCTCCTGCCCATTGGCTGCCCCGTCACATGCCCAGTGACGTAAGCACTACGCCACTCGTTTAGTCAGCCAGGTAGTTGTGACGTCATATGTGCAATGACGCACGCACTATGCACGTCTTTAATTCAACCAGAACCGTGGAGCCGTCGAGAAAGCCGGCTCGTCTCGCACCCAGGAGGTCCGGGTTCGATTACCACCCAGACCGAAATTTACCTAGTTTTCTTTTCAGAGGCATTAATTTACTTTCGTTTTCGGGAATCTCTCTGGGAAGCCTGACGTCAATTCGAACATTTCATAATGTGCTTTTACTCTTTGCCGTCGGCCGTTTTCGGTACCATCGTTCGGTCACGCCGCCGACTACAACACCGGATTTTCGCGTAATGGGGCACATAATGCTTTCGCATAAAAACGGGCGCCTTCATTTCTGACTCCTTCCCTCCTTGGAGAGGGACACAAGAGTTTGTCGGAGACACTGACGTAATGGGTTTATTAACGTGTTCTACAACGCTCTAACTGAAGTTGAGGCTATGTATATAACCTACCAGTGTTTCCTTATTCCTAATTAAGCTTTCTGCAGTCCTTTCCAACTTAAGGTTTATTTGCACATAGTTGTAAGGGGGCCGAATTAAAATGCCATTAACGAGTTATAGGCTATCGAATTGTACAAAAACAGTGCCTGGTTCTACGATCCGCTACTGGATCATGAGAACACAACTGCCTCCATTCGCCAAGTTGCCTGTGTCAATTCTATTTTTTTCTTCTTCTTTGTAACCATCCAATCGTGACTCAGCCTGAAGAGAAGGAATGCCGTCGAGTCCCTCTCATTTTCTTTTCATTAGATAAAGCGTCTTTCTCTCACCGTTATCATTGGGTCTCCTTTTCGCTTGAAAGATAAGGAGATAAAAGGAGCGCGAAGCGACGCTGCTGTGTGTTGCCCGCGTTTACTTCTACGAGTAGAGCTGACTGTCGACGCAACTGTCAGGGGAGGCATGGTTTCCGTTCATCACGTTGTGTCCACCCTGGCTTTTCAACCCTAGCATGGACGACGGCGGAGTTTCACTCTCGGGTATGTACGCGGGTACTATCAATTTACCGCATTGGTTCCTATTACGCATGTTTTCACATTTTTCTTGCGCTTCCAAATGTGGTGTTACACGCAACGTTCTCTTATGCCTCTCTATCCGCATCTCGAAAATGCGATGTGGAATACTGATCATAAGCCTAGAAAACAAAGGTTAAAACGTCCCTAAATTGTGCACCAGGACCGCATCGCTGATGACGTCAATGTGACGTCATGAATTTTACTGTTTTTCTTTTTTAATAAAGATGGGGAAATCCTAAATACCCCCCCCCCCCTTTTTTTCTGCGTTAGGAAGGTGCCAAAGGGTTTTACGTTTAATCATGCTAGCAGTGTTGCCTTTATTTAGAAACCAATCGGTTGCCACAAGCAGGCGCGGTCAGCATTCATGACGTCACAGAGGGGTAGTGCGGAAATTTCACCGTCGCGTCACCACCCGTTATGTGTTTTCTTCTTTCTTTCATTTTTTGCTTTACCAGGTCGCAGATCGCGATGAGACTCACTTGTATGGTTTGCCGGCAGTGCAACATACTAATCTAGCCAAAATTAACGCCTGTCTACAGTGCGACAGTATCGGCAATTGGCACAACTGATTATGATACGTATATGTAAGGTAGCAGCGAAACAAAACATCCCTCAAAAGCGAACAAAAAGAAGATGCTCTAAACCGCTACAATTTCATTTTAAAGTTTATTGATAAGCCCATCGACTAACAGCCCATAATGGCGGAATTCCGACGCCTCTGCAAAATGTTCTCTAGCTTTACAGAGGCGTTGAAGTGCCGCCCTTATGGGTTGGTAGAGCGGGCATTTTTTAACGGCAACATACAACCAGCGCAGATGTACTTGCATAATACTACGGTTGATTCGCACGCATGCTGAAAATGGTTGTGCAGACTCCTTAAGTGTTTCACTAAAATGTTTCACGTCGCTTCACACGAAACTGGGAAGTTAGTCGTGTAAACAGCATAAGAAGGCGGCGTTCAACAGACCAAAAATAAAACCTACACACGCCGTCAGCGCGTATCACGTGGTCTACAGACCACCTGGCAGCAGTCGCTGCGGTTGGCTCTTTGGTGTCCTTTGACGTGCCGATTCCCCGCCATGGACTCCTAGACCAAGAAAGCGGATGAGATGTACCACCCTTTTTTGCAGGCGTCCCCTACAATGACGCACTGAGGGCAGCAAGGACGACCATGATCGCGGATACCTTGAGGAAGCGAGTCATGGTCATGGACGGTGCCATGGGCACGATGATTCAGCAGTTCGGCCTCGACGAGGCGGCGTATCGGGGTTCCGAGTTTGCCAACCACGAAAGGTCACTGCAAGGCGACAACGACCTGCTCAACCTGACTAGGCCCGACGTTGTTACGGAGATACACAAGGTAGCGTGCTCAAGATTTACATACACCTCACTCCTGCTGTATGTCGTGATCGTGCATACATTGTTCAGTGCAGGAGGTACACAAAGTGTGACTTTTGTGAATACACAAATCGCTGCATTTCTTACTCTGTCAGAAAAACTATAATATTCATGTCCCATAATCGCATATTATTTATGAGAGCATACAGATCGTCGAACTCATGCGCTCACATATTGAATTATTGGATATTGAGTTATGAAGCATATGGCTTCTTTCGATAAGGTAACGTCTCCAAAGCGCTGCCAAGAAAAGACGGACAGCGAAAGCCCACATGCACATATATACACTGTAAAAAATTTCCGTAATTTTACGGGGGATTTCTGTCATTATACGGAGAACTACAGATAAAAATACGGAAAGTATGTCATATTTCAAAAATACGGCAAAATCTGCCGTTAATATACGGAAAGTGCTCTCCGTATTCAGCTTTACGGACATTTTCACTGTAATCATATAACGGCTATACACTGTTTTGGACGAAACAGAGAGAATTCCGTATTTTTGTTATCTGAACATCCGTATATAGTGAGAAAATTTAAGCTGTCTGAATGAGCGCTCGTACTCGTAAAGTTTCAGCTAACAATACTTTATTGAACACGCAAACTGTACGCATTATGAAGTTGCGTACAAAATGTGAGAGCTAGCCTTCTACCAAAAGCTGCAATAACAGATCGTATAAATATATATACGCATCTTCTATTCCGGTCGCAGTTTGCCGCGCATATGGGCTTTGTAACGCTGATCATATGCGCAAATATATGCGTGTTCTCGCAATGTTCTCAAATTAAGCGCTTTTATAATTAATAACACAGCATATACGTTTAAGTGAATGAAGAGCCGGGGACATACGTGCATACGTAAACAAGCTTGCGGCACTCAGGTGCTGGTGCATTTACGCCAGCATTTACGCCATATACGCCAAAAATTGTGCGCACTCTAAATCAGTACCGAAACGCAGGGAGTGGTATAATGACCGTAACTGCGTTTACATTTGGCAATAAATGGTCTCGAAGGGGACTGGCGGCCTATAGATCCAAGTACAACGGTCGGAGGAAATTTTCGAATGCGGCAAGCAATTAAACCAAATGTCAAAGGGCACTGCTGAACTGCAATGTAGTTGGTTGAACTCATTCCCATGATATTTACCAAATATCTCGTCTCTGACAATAACTGCCCATTCATTGAGACAAATCGATTACGCATAATCTTCATTGTTCATGTGTTAATTCTTGCGATAAGAAGTAATCGCAAACATTTGGCGCTTCATCTTGAAACAAGACCGGTAAGCGCGCTCGTTCTTGTACGGTAGAATAAAGAACGCGAACATGCACCGACATGTGTGAACTACTGGAAGGTGACTGAAGATGAAGGACCTATTAGCGTGCTAGTACTGTGTATACTGTCAAAAAGAAGAAAAAAATAATACGGAAAGACAGAATGCCCAGTGTCGAGATGTAACGATTCAAGCTTTATTTCTTTTTGACCTAGAATGCAACACCATTAGTTCCATGTGCTTTATGCATGGGTAATGTTATGACACAACTCATTATTTACCCGTTCATTACATGCACCAACCAGCCCAAATTATCACTGTACTAGAGCTTATGGACGCATCGCAGTGCAGTGCTTTGCACTTTATTGTAGCACAGGGGTTTGCTATCGCCAGTAGCGAATGCTTTGGTTGACCTCCCTGCCTTTCAGCTTTTTGAATTCTCTCTCCCTTTGTATAAAACGCACTAACTTGTGGGAGAGAAAGCGTTCTCCTCTTTTAGAATTCAATTAATTGTCAAGCAATTATATTGCAGTTCGAGTAACTAGAGCACAAATGCGAAAACGAAACCGATTCTGTTCGGTTCTCCGCGCTCAGAGTGCGGCACCAGGGGGCAGCACGCGCTGCGCGTCCGTTGGAGTGGCGGACGGAGCTGCACATGTGTAGTCAGCCGGCATTTTTCGAGTCGTGTTGTAAGTGTTGTTAATTCGCCGTAAATATCTCTTGATTTGTACTCAAGAGTGGAGCAAGACCCCAAGGAAGAGAGATTGACGCATCGGGAGCGAAGAACAGAAACGATGGATGGTTACGCTGCTTGGGTCTCGGCACGTTCGAATTGGCAAAGTTCCGAATTTGTCGCTGTGTCGTGTACGCTTGTGCGCTCGTCATTTGCCGTCATCGCGCGGAGATATTTGCGCTGGATGTCTTTCACTTCGTGTACAAAACTCTGCACGCTGCGGCATCGAAGAAGTTGTCCTGTGTTTGGGTGCACCTATGCGCTTGGACACGGATAGCCTGCTTGCTCTCAACGGGTGTTCAACAGTCTACGCGCGCTCGTAACTTGCTCATGAGGTAAGCCCATTTTAATCTTATTTGGTTTGCATAACGTAGGTGTTAAAATGATGTATGGTAAGCCGGTGTCGCGAACAGAAATATTGTTTCAAAAGACCACTATGCAACGTCTTAGGGCAAAAATGACGCATGAATGGGGAAAGGGATCACCTATCTTTTCAGATCGATTCCAGTCGTAGCGCGATTGGCTCGATCGCAATTTCTGTGAGGTACTTCTAACCTTTTGTTCACTCGCGTTAAAAGCGTAGAATAAAACTGCGTTCAGTTGAGCTCTTGTATTGACGCTTGTATTGGCTTGAGAGCATACTGTATCCGATACAAGAACTTCTGTTAAAATACGGAAATAAATGTTCGAGGCAATAGCAGTCGCTCACTACCTGTGATCGTTACTTTCTTGCTTGGGTGCACGTTTTAATTGTGACCAGAAAAAAAAGTTCTTTGCTCTGCTGTGTTTCCTTGGTGCAACTTTTTGCGGTGCAGCAAGACGTGTTCCTTCGAATGATGTCTGGGCAGCCAAGGCATTCGTGTCAGTAAGCAAGCAGTAAACGGGGTATCAGTGCGAAAAAATTTGGACCTACAAGAGAAGCGAATGGTATCATCATAGACTCTTTTATTTGACGAATAATTCAGTTGTGTTACTAAAGCGGAGAGTGGATATGCATGAAAGTCAGATTGTATTGATACTCAGCAAAAACAAGGTAACTTATCATTACTAATCAATCCTTTTCTTTTACTGAAAGGCAAGTTGCTGTTGTGCTGGAGCTGAGAAGAGGTCTGCTGCCTGCAATGGGTCCATCTCTCTCAAGTTATTGCAGTATTGTAGCTCTCAAGGTGAGTGGATTTTTTTTCTCTTAGCTATTTGCCACCTGAATCATGACCGTTTACTTAGCTGTGTAGGTGATCACTGTTAGTGACATTGGAGTGCTGGTGGACCAGCACTCCTTTATGATTGCAACGCATATGACAGAGTGCAGCTGTGGCAGTATGCAAAGGTGTTAATCTATAAGCCAAATTAGGTTCTTTGAGGTAATATGTTAATATATTGATGACATTGGATTGTGGTCTAGCAGGCAAAAATGCTAAACAAGAAGAAATTTTAATTTGCACTTGGTAAGATGTGCAAGCAATTCAGGCTGTTATACATGAAATGGGGCATTTGTAGATGCCTTCTACAGTGCTGCAGTCCTGAATTGCTTCAGAGTTGAGTGATACCACTATAATTTCTCTGTAGAGCATGCAGCACAGTTTAGCATTGGGGGAGGCTGGCGTCAACAGGCGTCTACTTACTGTGAAGTTCAAGTGAGGTGTTACTGTTAGGGTGAATATATATAATTTATGGTTTAATTCTAATCTTGTGTCAGGCAGACATAGTTTACCCACTTGGTTAAACAATAGAGATGTAATATCTATGTATACAAGTATTACCCATTCATTTATGCCATTTAGACAATGGCATAAATGCGTGGGTAATACTTGTGTACATAGACAATACATCACTATTGTTTAACCAAGCGGTGCCCCTGCATGCTAAATTTTACAGGGCTATTATTAAGTAATGTCAGCTTTTGTTGTAACATTAAGGCACCTTTTATATTATTACAGATTACCACCATTGTGCACCATCATAGTGTGATATTTACACTAAATGTATTTGACTTTGCTATAAAACCCTGCACAGCAGTGCATCATGAAATTTTTTTTTTTGTAGTTTCTGGCCTCAGAATGCACTTCACGTTATATTCTTGTTTGCAACAAGACTATAATGCAGGTTTCTCTCCTTATGTTTTGTGGCACTTCAAACTGCGGCGAGCTAAACCACTGGGCAGCAATACTGGATACGCTACTGCGTGTGGAGCTGTCTTCAAACACACACAAGGAATACATCATTGCTTTTTTAGCTCAAAACAACGGACACAAGAAAGACGACAGAACAAGGTGCTACTCTCAACTGACATCACTTTATTGCGTCCCTCCTTTGTAGACAGCAGAATCTAGAAGAACATGCGCTGTGAACACCCATGTCCAGCAACCACCAACATCTGATCAAAAAAGCACACTCATGCGACAGAATCCAAAAAAAAACATATTGAGCACTGTACGAGGTTAAAGAAAGCACACTAATGCACTGTGACCCCAATGACTGTATGAAGAAAACTTCCGATAACTCTCTGGCGGAGGTATCACGGCTCTTTTTCAAAATCATAGCATCACGAAACATTGCGAACCTAAGCGATCCATACCAACAGGCACAGGTTCCCATTTGGCTCAACATTGTAAAATATGGAAGTGCAAAGCCATGTTTCGTGATACTTCGATTTTGAAAAAGTGCTGTGATACCACCGCCCGAGAGTTATCGGAAGCTTTCTTCATAGTCTTTGGGGTCACAGTGCATTAGTGTGCCTTCTTTAACCTTGTGCACTGCTCAATATGGTTTTGTGGATCCCGTCGCATGAGTACACTCTTGTGATTGGTTGTTGGTGGTCTCTGCACATGGTGCTCACTGCGCATGTTCTTCTAGATTCTACTATTTATAAAGGAGCGACGCAATAAAGTGATGTCAGTTGAGTGTACCGCCTTGTGCTGGTCGACTTTCTTGTGTCCATTGTTTTGCGCTTAACAAAGTATTTATGGATTCACACCAACTAGCCCGCCAACACATTGTGTTGCGGGCACTTCTGAAGTACTGTCTGTCCAATAACCTTGGTGGCATGGAAGCGCCGTCCACTTCTATGCGTTGCTTTCTGTTTCATTGTGGCATCACATCACATTATAATCATAATGTGTATGTACTTTTTCTAAGAGACCCATATTCCTATCCTTGTGTTATATTTGCTGTCGCATTATTTATGTGCAAATGACTGACCAGTGCTCCAAGCTCCATTTTATCGCAAAGTAAACTACTGGTACCTAAACAGTTCTGTATATCAGAAAACCAAAGCTGAACTGCCGAACAGTACCAAGCGGCAGCCTTAGTGCAGTGTCAAGTAGTCAGATTTTATTGGTCATGCAGAGGTGCACAGGATAGCTCTTTATTACTTGCTGAATAATTAAGCTGTGTGAAAACTGAGTATTTACGTAGCTTCAACCACATGCTATTGGCCATTGCTCCTGCCCTCATCAAATGTGGAAGATTATCACGGAATTTCCTATTCTCTTTTTCCTTATTACAGTGGGATTACTGCATGCGTAAGTAGGAAACGGATCACATAGGCAATCAAAAGCCAACAATGTGTAAACATGGAACATTGATTGTACAGTTTGATGACCCAGAATAAGTAGAAATACACCATAAATGATTGACAATTAACTTTTACTTGACACAGGGCTAGAGCATACAGTAAGCATACTGTATGCTCATACGGTGTCACATCAATTTAAATTTTAGTGTAGCTTTACAGTGTACGCTTCTATTGTTGCTTTCTGTCAGAGGAATGGTAATGTTTCGCGTGTATAGCAACTAGACTGTCTATATACAGTAGTAAAAATGTGTGAACTGTATTTTTTAATGATTTGATAGAATGTGTAGCACAATAAAGCCAGACAATCAACGCACAGTGATGTGACTTTCTCTGCACATGTTGCAGGTTCAAAAAAAGTATGGTGGAAGCTGTTGCCAAGGTTCCGACCAGAAAAGACAGCCATTATAAAAGGGTACACGCCACTGATCTCTACTACAGGGGATGAACAGCACATCGAGCGCCCTCGACTGAAGCTGGCCATGTCCCGGAAGTTGGTGCTTCACAACTTTGCGGCAGCACTTTGTTGCACGGGTGTGTGGCATTTCTTCCCCTAACATGCCTGCCTGATGTGCCATAACCTACCCAAGCAGTGTTTCGAGGTGTCCAGAATTTTTCCATTGTAGTGTCTACAGTGTCGCTAACATAAGTGGCTTGCAATGGAAACACTGGTAAATCAGAAAAAACTTGATGTAAGAGAACACTATCGTATACGGGTTCAGATTGTCATAAAAGTGCTTACCAGACATGTAGAGACCTCCTAAAATGTGAAAAACCACAAAGAAAAGTTTTTCGGCAGCAATATTATCTGATCGCACGCACTAGTTAGTCCACCATATGCCCTGCTTCCAGGACAAGCGACTGCATGACATTGCATTTCCACTGGCTTCACCTGCATCCGGTGCGGTGTGCTGCATCCAGCGAAACATGTTAGAAATCAGTGGTGCACAGTGTTTTCTGTCCCTTCTCTAGACGCCTACTGAACACATGTTAAACTGTTTCCAAAGCAGACAAACAGAGGGAAAGGGCTCTGAACACATTGCATTTTAAAGTGGCTGGTACTTGGTAACGCGAGTACTGTGGCATAGTAGATTTGCACCAGGCAACCTGGGCGCCCAAAAAGGCTGCTGTTTACTTGCAAATGGCCAACATATTGTGAGCATGTTGAAGTACTTTTTTTATTCTCATCGCTTATTTAGCTAATGGAGACAGCTTTCACAACTGAAGAAGCCTTGGAAGCATGAAACACTTCACAAAACCAGCTTCAATATATCGTGTCTGCATCACAATTTCATGGCTGCATGAGTGAACCCTCTGGTTAACATGTAAGAGAGTTCATGATGTTTGCCATGCATTATCCACTTTATTTAGAGGTCAACCCTATCTTGAGATTTAAGCTGATGTTGCGTTTAGAGAAATTATGGCCGAGAGCCAGCTTTTGAGAATACAGATTGAGCTTGACAGATTAAATGCCAGAACAAGTCGTTGAGGATTTCAGATCAAGAATCTTCAGAGGCCAGTTCATTTAGTGGTGTTAATATTCTGCTCGAAGTTGTTGATTGTTACATTCATATGGTGCCCAAGCATTGCGGTAACAACTTCACTTGGAGTACATAGCAAGGGTGTATTCGATGTAAGCTTCTGGCTTTTTTTCTGTGTTTTCAAAAACTGGTTTCTTGTTCAGTTTAAATTTTCAAATTTTGCATTGTTGATTAGGTGTTGTGTCCTGTTTCCTTTTCCTGCAGCTTCTTAGTTAAACATCTGAATAGTGAACACAACTTGACCTTTTGCTTGATTGTCTAGATTACATGCCCTCGATGCAAAACAATTTCACTTCAAAACTGCTTGTACCATACTGAAAGAATAACTTTGAAGCAGCCATAGCCACCAATAACACGCAAGAGATGATTATGAAAATTTTAATATTGTTTTTGAGGGTGTCTTAACTATCATGCACCAAGATTTAGAAATATGTAAATGCGATGTAACTAGACAAAATGAAGGTGATGTTTGCCATCGCTTGGAGATACTCTGATTATATTGTGCATTCTGCCTAATTACATAATTCTTAATTAGTTATTAAATATCTCAAATAATTAAATGAAATGTGTCAACGAAAAGTTGTAGAGCAATATGAAAGCCTCCTGATACACTTTTTTGTTACTCTTACTGATTGTGTGCTACATAAAAGTGTTTTTCCAAGGAATAAGCCTGCGAATACACAAAGTGTCTTGAGTGGCCAGTCGTGTCAGTTTTGTGGTGCAAAGCCACGAATACAACTTAAATGGGTTCTTTTAAGAAAAAGACTTAGCTCAGCAAATTATCTTTCTATGTGCAGCCTGTGGAGACAAGGTTTCTTAGACATGGCCATGGCCCTCAAGGAAGATGCCGAGGCCACAGGCAGTTCCTCCAGTGACCGTGAAAAGGTCCCCTGGGGCACAAGTCTGGTTTGGCACCCCCACCTTTCTCCTGCAGCTTTTCTGTCTACTTAGCTAACCAGGTGGGTCAATGATGGCAAAGGGAAAAAAGAATCAACAGCATCAAACGCAGAACTTGCTCAAGCTCAATGCATTTTTGGTGTGAAGTGTTTCCCTTATCATTTATCAAAAAACGGGTAATAAGTATATGATATGGTCTTCACACGGACACCTCTTTCCCACAGAGAATTAGCTGTAAAAAAAAGCAGCTTATGAAGGCTTGAATATTAGCGAAGATGATGTGGCATAGATAGGATAATGATTATGAATGTTTCTAATGAAGGTAGTGGTAGTAGAGTGAATAATCAGAGTTTATATATAGATTGAAAGACATTTCATTCCAATGCCAGAATTTTAAATCATCCCAAATAATTCTTGCATTTTATAGTCTTCATTTTATAGTTCTTGATGCTTGCTTCTTGCTGACATCATTCTTATGCTGCATAATTCACCTGTTATAAATTCCCTATTTCTCCCGTTCAAGCAACTTTACATTCATCATAAGAAACCTCGTAGATGAGTTCCAGAAACTTGCTGATGAGATTAGGGGGCGGCGTGTACCCCAGGCTTAGATATGCATTCAAGAGCCTCATATCTTGCAAATGTTAGAAATACTCCTGCTAAGCAAGTTCTTGGTGTCATACAAGGTTATTTGCGAATACGAATTTGCCTAAATTTAGGAAACAGTCAATATAAAACATGTCAAGCGATATCGCTGACGATACACACACATTCCAACTGAACTAAATACAAATAAATATAGCACCAAATGCAGAATCATTGGCATGATGCCATTCTTTCAGTGGAATAAAATCTGTCCTGCATTGTAAATCTGGAATCCTTTATAATCCAGACTACTAAATACTTATGAGGGCTGTGACGTAAAATATGCATGTATTTATTCCTCGTTTTTTTACTTTAGGACCCGATAATGCTTAAACAGCAGTGAAAGAACTGGGATCACAGTACCTAATACTTTATATTGCTCCAGAAATCCGTTTCTCTGCCGATCGCAGCATTCGACACTAACAAGAAGGCACATAACACTTAGGGTGGTGCTATTCACTTTGATTGTTTGGGAACGAAACCCATAATGTACATGTTATGGCCCTGCGTGTCATTACGTTTGAACAACAAAAAGGTAGGGGGTTTGCGATTTGCAAAACTGCATGGAGGTTTTCACTGTGTGCAATTAAAATTAGGAACCTTCCCAGCTCATACTAAATGCATTCTCCAAAGCTTTAGGTTATACAGGTGCACTACTTTACACAGAACACACTCTTTTCCCTCGTCACGGCTCACACTCTTAGGCAGAGTTACACCCTTTGAAGTGCCCCTTCTTCCACACAACGATAATTGTCATCTGCCTTTATGCATTTCCTTTCTTTAACGCTGCGAGCCCTGTGCTTTCCAGTAACGAACGGCATGCACGTTATCAGCATGATAGCATTCCCGACAGCAAAGTAGCGGGCGTGGCGTTTTCAAGAAAGGAAACGCATCAAGGCAGATAACGATTATTGTTGTGTGGCAGAAGGGGCACTCCAAAGGGTGTAACTTTGCCTAAGAGTGCAGGTGGTGGTTCAGATTCTTCAAAGGTGTTTCATTGTATGGGATGGCACATCGCGCTTCACTTATTTGCAGAATATTGCATTCCAATTGTGTCATATGAGATAAATCCATTAGAGCTTTAGCTTGCCCTAAATTTATTACAGCTGTGTACTGGTAAACTGGCCGCAGCTTGCAGTGCTTGTGGAAAAACAATTGTAACTGCCATATTATATGTAACTGTTAGTGCACAGGCATCGGCAGCAGCAATGGTTAGGGTACACTTTTCTTCTATTCTGCGGTATGCATCCTCCACCAGAAAGTAGTTTTTTTCGTCTTCCTCTTCTACCATATTGGAATGTGAAATGGGGTGTAATTTGTAGGATATACTCTTGCATAAACTTCATGAGCATTTATTCTTGTCTGTGCCACAGATCATTGTTGCTACCACTGTAAAAGCAGGGTGCCTGTTTACAGCACCCGTAGGGAACAATCTGTGAATCTTTAACGAACAGTAAGGATAATGAATAATCGAATAATTTTTAGTAATTTTCAACAAATTTAGCACTCTTTGCTTTCCACTATGGTGTTTTTAAAACTCTAATCTTGGCACAAGGTTTGAGTGCAGGATGTCATTTTGTGTGAAAGAGTACACTTGTGCGCATAACACCTCATCGTCAACATTCTGCTGCACAGAATGTCATTAGCTTTCGTATGCATTGGTCACTATCTCACAAACCGGTTGCTCCTTTGTTAGTTGGAATGTAGCATTTATGTAAAGCACATTTGATGTTCTAACAAAAAGCATTGTGCCCTCTTATCCCCTAATTCTCCTCATTTGATGCCTAGTGTTGTAATAGCATGGTTGACACCATAAGAGTCAGTGTGGTGAATAATTGTGTCTGGTGGAGTAGGGGGTGTACGTTAACTTAAGCAACTTTTCCAGATGACTTGAATCAGTATTGTGGAATGCTGTTTTTTTTTGTTCAATCACTGTTACCAAGTTTCACTTTGGTTGTGGCAACAAGTATAATGTAGTTCGCTAGCACTCCTGTCAACACATATAATGTGCAGGCATCTGTGTTGAAAAAAAGACCAGCTAATGGTTTGCCAGGAGCTAAGGTCCATTTAGACCATTAAATTTTGAACTTACACTGGTGGAAATAACTGGTGAATGAAAGCACACCCAGGAGAGCTGACCATAATATTTTCTTTCATTATAACACTGCTGAAGCTTTGAACCACATTTGAACTGGCTTGTTTAAAAAATGACCCATTTCCTTGTTCAAGTAAGACAAAGGTTCCACAGGAAGACAGAAACTTGAAGCCGTTACAGTAGCATGAATATAAACAGCGTTCGACGTTTTGCAATCTTGCACCTGGTTATATTATCCATCCCATTTTTTTCCACAGGCTGTTCTTTACTGTTTTATGGTCATACCCAGTTTAATTTTAATGTCCCTATTTTTTAATATTTGGTTAATATATCTTTTCTTCATTGGCTTTCAACAAAATATATATTCATAATGTGCCTTCATTTACCATTTGCAGTGATCTTAACCAGATGCATCTTGATACAAAATTTATTTTCCTTAATTCTTCGTTTTCCTTTTCCAAAAGTGCAAGCTGTTTATCTTGATACCTATTTTGTCTTCTGGGAAGATTGGGTCTACTGGATTAATGACTGCTTACATGTGTACATCGTTTTCTGTTTTGGTCACCCCTACTCTTGGCAAGTACTGACAGCATTGCTCATACCCGCTCCATCACAATCACCACTGCTAAGCACACCCTTCCTTCCTTTATTTTAACACTTTGGCTTCTCTTGACCTATTATATGCACCAGTTACTTCTCCCCCAATGAGGCTAGGGGCCAGTGAGATATGCACAATCCAAAACAACACAGCCAAGGAAAACATTTGCTACCCTAATGACAAGCACCTATGTCGAAATGTTGGCTACAGCAACATCCCTTGTTCCAACAATGTTGATCTACTTACATGTTTTTCTAACACAGAAGTTACTGCTTTGTCGTGTTCTGTGATTATACTTTTTTGCCGCTTTCTTTAGGATGGATATTCACGAATACTATTTGTTTCTCCTAACAGCAGCAAGTTTATCCTTGCAAGCATTTGGAGTCAAGAACAACTTTCACCAGGAAGAAGTGCAAGACGAGTGATTGAAGAAAATAAAGTTGCTTCTGTGATCTAAGAACTTGAGGACTGAAATGTTGCACCTTTTTGTATATATGCTATGCAGTGCATTCATATCACAAAGTGCAAAGTGTTTTATCTCTGCAGCCATGTCAGTGTGTTGGCAAGACAATTTTCTCAATGGTGACCTGCTGCTTTGACTATGAGCTGCCTTCATGACATTTGCATTAAAGGAGATGTACTATCGTGGACAAAAGTACCCTGGAAGTGCGAGCGTTGACCAAATTGCATTTCTGCTCAAGACTGCTGAAAACAGTGGGTCACGTATGCACATTCCGAACGCAGATGGTGGCACGGCTGATCCCAGCAAATAGCACACCAATAAAATTCGGTCAACTCTCGCACGTCCTGGGCAATTTTGTCCCCGATGGCACATTCTTCAAATAATGGATATGCTCTGCAAGATGAAATACGGGAAGCACCTGTACTTTAACGGATATAGTACAGATTTAGCATACGGAGTCTTTCGTTTTCTGAATACGGCAAGCACCTGTTTTTTAACGGTTATAGTACAGATTCAGCTTACAGTGTGTTCCGTTTTCTGAATACGAGAAGCACCGTACTTTAACGGTTATAGTACAGATTCAGAATACAGAGTCTTCTGTTTTCTACATACAGAAGCACTCGTATCTTGTATTACGGTCTCTTTTTTACAGTTGTCCGTTCTACGGAAATGACCGTTCTTAATTTACGGAAGAGTGTTCGGTCACAAATTACCAGCAAATTTTCTGTAAAGTAAGGAAAATTTTTTTTACAGTGTACGCTTAATGCGCACGCGGACTCACTAAACACAATTAATGTACGCAGTACCACAAGAAGACGAAGCGCACGGTTTTAGGATTTTAGAACATATATCAACACGGCGTGTTTACAGACATATGTCGTCCCAAACACCTGTCGGAGGCGTACAATGTGCAACTTAACGTGCACGCAGGAAAGGAGAACACGGGAAACGGAGAGATCAGAACAGATGGTTGGACATATTCGGCGAACATAAAACAATATGTTTTTCGTTCGTGCACACGTACGGTTAGACGGTATGCTTCGAGGCTAGATCAGAAATCTTGCGCTTAGTAACGTAAACATATAAACGTCTAGACTTTTTTAGTTCTCTTCCGAATAATCTAAAAAAAAGAAGGGCAAAAAAAAAAAGCTCCGGACTAGAGGCTGTATTATAACAATATTTATTCTCTCTCTTTACTTCCCCGTTCCCTTCCCCTAGTGCAGGGTAGCAAACCGGAGGCTTTAACTCTGGTTAAGCTCCCTGCCTTTCTCTTATTTGGATCCCTCTCTCTTCTCTCTCTTTTTCCTTCATCCCTCTTCAAAACAGTATGTAGAATTAGGCCGCATGCCATTCAGCGACTTTAAACATATAGCTTTTCTACCGTAATAAATGTCTCTCTCGCTCATCTGTGGAAACATCACCTTGTGCATGGAACTGCGTTGGTCATTGTGTTTGACCTGTTTCACGTGTCACAGTACCTGATCACTCCGTTTCATCTCTCTCTCTCTCTCTCTCTCTCTCTCTCTCTCTCTCTCTCTCTGCTTTGGTAGCACTACCTGGAGGCCGGCGCTGACTTCGTGGAGACAAACACTTTCAGTTCGACATCCGTGGCCCAAGCTGATTACGGACTGAGCCACCTGGTAAGCCTGTGCGCTTACGTACTGATTTCGTCTGAACTTTGCTTAGTCAAATATTCTCTATTTACACTTCAGTAATGGTGGCGGCGCAGCTAATTTCAAACTACTGTGCGCGTGCGCAGATGACGTATTTTACGAGGAAGGTGCCAGTGAGATGGCGTACAACTTTCATGTAACGACTTCACGTGGATACCTCTCAAGCGCTAAGATGTTCGTCCAGTAATCCGTTGTTCTTGCTTTATTTGGGACATAAAACCGCTACCATTTAGCTGAAGGCAAAATGTACCAGCTAAATGGTATGTCGAATGTGTGCCTGCACCCTTATAAAAATAAATCTGGATAATTTGTGGATTGTCTGCTGACATATTGCAGACCTATTGAACCTAGAAATGGTAGGGTCTAGGAATGAGGCAAGACTTGTGGACTACCCTGTCTTAGACTTTTCCACTTGGCTACGTAAACTCAATGTGCTGTCTGCTGGATAAAATGGTTAGCTAGTTTGTTTCATCTGTCTGTTGTAGCCCACGCACGAGAGGGTTTACAGAAAGTCCATAAGTACAGTATAATTAATCGAAATTGCAATGTAGTAAATGCACAAGCTGTCACAGACAGACTATATACTTCACGAAATGAAAGGAGTCTGTGGAACTTCACTACACCGTATCAGTTCATAGTGGTTAGAATAGGCAGTTCGAACTACCACGGTTCTACTAAATGTGAAACAGTTAAAGAAACCCATTACGTTATGCTTCGTACTGCAACGTTGCGGACTGTAGTGTGCTACTGAGACTTTGTGTTGATTACCGTGTAAATAATCATTAGTCTATGTATCAGGGGTGAAGGAGCTGGACATTTTCTCTTGTATCTCACGGTTAGGCCTACCGTCTGAATGTGGAAGGCGCCAGGCTAGCCCGGCAAGCTTGCCAACAGGTCGAAGCACAAACAGGTCAGTGTAAAACTTCGTTCTGCGTTCCTGCCGCATTTTTTAACTTTTCTTCATTGCACCTGATACAGAGTTGTTTCACTATGAATAATGTAATATGCCTAAGTTTGTCTAAGACTTGTCGAATTTTTATTTGCTTACGCCTTTGCTGAATCTGCTGAATCTAAAGCTCTCTATTAACACTAACTTTCAGGCCTGCCGAGGTTTGTGTGCGGGGCGTTAGGACCGACCAACCGGACACTGTCGATATCTCCGTACGTCGACCGACCGGATGAGCGCAACGTATGTACGTGTCAAGGAGGCCGGTCGGAGTATCAGCACGCCTGAACACTCTGATGTCGCCAGTGAGAAGAGTATAAGTCGGTGTAAAACGAAGGGAGTGGAAGGAGGGAGGGGGTCGGACCGAGTGAAGACATAAATGAAAACGCTAAATTAGATATCTTAGCAGCAGACCCACTGCAGGACGAGTTCATATGCGGTTGAAGTAAGTAAATCTGAGCGCAAATTAGGATAAAAGACAAACTGAGGCTGGACACTATACAGGCTTTCGAGAACGCCCGCGTACTAACCCCATCTTCTGAAGCTCGGCTTCACTTACGCTATCGCGCAAAGTATGAATATGTGATTTTGATTTCCGAGCCGCATTGCGATACATCAAGCGTCGGTGTCACTCACCGTTTGCGAGATTGCGTGGACGAGGTGCGATTTGTCACAGGCGATGTTTATGTCGCACAATCTGGCAGTGACGTGAGAGCGATGCTCATGGCGGGTGGATGGGGAGGACACGAAATGAAGTGCGTACACCTTTACTCATGCCAAAAAAATACCGTCCAACCTTTATACTTACGGTATAGTCATATATGTCAGCGCGGAAGCGTCTTCCCGGAAGCCCACAACAAAAGGATCGCGACTGCGTTCGTGTCGGCCAAACGGGACACCCTGCGTCTATGCCGATTTGGCGTTGATTTAAGGCCTCCTGAAAAACCGACACTCCAGTATTGGGAAAGTCCAGGGCAACCAAAACGGACGCATATCGTAGATATCGTAACAAAAAAAAAAAAAATGAGCTGCGAGAAGGCAATTTTAATGCAGTTGCATTAATCCTATGTAAGTGAGCACCTTCAAACCTTCAAATTGACTGGAACGGCACACAGCCATTGTTCTAGCGCGTCGCTGCGTTTGCCTTCACTGTAGGGCGGTCACGTGAATCGCGTTCGCATGGCGAAGTTGGCGCCCATAGCGGTTGCTGTGGTGGTGGCGACACGATCTGTAACAAGCGACGAGGCCAATAGCACGTGACAG
This sequence comes from Dermacentor variabilis, assembly GCF_050947875.1. Lineage (NCBI taxonomy): Eukaryota > Metazoa > Arthropoda > Arachnida > Ixodida > Ixodidae > Dermacentor > Dermacentor variabilis. The sequence goes on from NC_134574.1 coordinate 155,794,790, forward strand.
CAATTTCTTGTGACGTGCATGCAGCTTTTGACGAGCTGAGCGCTGCCTACGTGGAACAAGTGCGCGGTCTCGTTGACGGAGGTGTTGACGTGCTTCTCGTCGAGACTGTGTTTGACACGGCCAATAGCAAGGTAACAGACTTGTCAGTAGCGCCATGGTCGTTTTCTGCCTTCCTCGGTGATTTGTGTTTTAGTTTGGGTTGCGCGGTGTCAGCGCGCCCTCAATACCAGCACGCGCGCTCAACACGCATGACAGGACACGTTTGAAAGCACGGCGAGTGTCTTGCAACGGATAATTTCGATAATTTTGCGTCGCGTGTTTCCAAAACAAGAATAAATAGACTAACGGCCGTCTGAAGCTTCTTGCATAAAGTTACACTGCTTTTGCTAACTATGCATGCGCCATTGGGTAATAAAAATAAAAATCTGGCATCGCAACTGATCAATTGTTTTCTGTATGATATACCTAATGAAAAATGACATCGTGGAATGAATATGTTTCCAAGAAACGATTGTAAAAAAAAAGAAGTAAACATCCGTTAGGCTACGGTATTACCGACAGATGAAATTTCTGACTTGTTTCACAGACTTGAGCGATCTCAAGTTGTCTATGTAGTTTGAAATCGCTCGCAAGTTTCTTATAACTAAATATGGCTCTTACTTTCAATTGAGGAAAAGTACTCATGAGACATATTGACAAGTTTGCATCAACATGTCCAAGTTTTTTATTCGTTTTTTCACTGTTTCTTTCTTTTTTTGTTTTCTCTCTTAAGGCGGCCTTGTTCGCGATTCAAGGGTACTTCGAAGCAACGGGAAAAAGCCTCCCTGTATATGTAAGTGCTTTATAAAAAGGCTTTTTTTTCGCATAGTCACGGCGAGGTTATAGACGTCCGTAAAATGCAGCGTCAGAATATTCGCTATGTCGTCGCAAGCGCTTATTTCTAACGCTTCCCAGTGCCATCGTGCACATGCTGTCTTATTCTTGGAGAGAAATATAGGCATCGCGCGTGCTTACTTGACGGGACCCCTTCTTCAAAAAAGAGTAATAATAATGCAGTCGATCGCTTTCGTGACGTGGTACTAGGGGCCTCCGAAAGCATTCGCTATATAGGTAATTTTGTTGTAAGGGCACTCGACTGTAATTATCAATCAATCAATCAATCAATCAATCAATCAATCAATCAATCAATCAATCAATCAATCAATCAATCAATCAATCAGTGCAAACGGCGACCATAATCCACATTTATCGGTCTATTTGGTGCATACTTCGTGAAACAAGTAAAATTCTTAAAAGCACTTCCTGTTGGGCTAGTGGTAGCCGTTCATAATAAAATATAAAGACGCCAAATAAACAGACACACACAATGGAAGAGAACGGGACAGGACACAAGAGAAGAGAACTGGACAGGGTGCCTATCCCGTTCTCTTCTCTTGTGCGTGTCTGTTTGGCGTCTTTATATTTTATAATATGCAAAATTCGTTTATTTTTCTGGCCTAACGTTCTATTTTGCTGCTTTTCTTTTGCTTCAGATTTCAGGGACTATCGTCGACAAAAGTGGTAGAAATTTGTCGGGCCAAACGTGCGAGGCATTTGTGTTAAGCGTCAGCCACGTAAAGCCTCTGTGGTATGTCCCGTCTGTTCCGTATGTTCGAATTCACCATCGATAGAGAGAGAATTGCGGAAAAGCCCAGATGACGGACAGCTCTTGGCGTGGTTGATTAAGAAATTATAATCTGAGGCGATCTTGTAAAACGGAGACTTAGCATCAAGTAAGTTGGCTATGTTTTAGTTTCAAGTAAACGCGGAGAAAGCGATAGCTTCATTTCGCGATAATTTCGTGAGAAGATATATGAAACTTCAGGGCTGACTGTCCGGGAGACTTGTAACCAATGATTCCAAACCATAAAAACAAACAAAATATGAAACACCCTAGTATAATACGAAATAAAGCTACACACATATAAACACACTAGTATACTGTGCGCTGAGTGCAGGTACAAAAAGCAGCATGTTTTGCAGATGAGATGTTTTCTTAGGAACGGTGGCGACTACTTGCACGAAAGCAGGTCACAAGTGCACTTGCATGCAAACACGTGCACATACATACATACATACTGTACATATGTACATACATACATACATACATACATACATACATACATACATACATACATACATACATACATACATACATACATACATACATACATACATACATACATACATACATACATACATACATACATACATACGTACATAGGCATGCACGCACATAGAAGTTTGTACGTTTCAATGATTTCAAATGTGTGCAGGGTAACGTTGTAGTCAAGAGTGTGACGGAAAACTATCTGGCCAGGTAAAGTCGTGGTACATCAATTATAAATCTTGTCACTGACCTGTAAACGATGAAATTGACGTTTCGGTGGCCGTACGGTTACCTTGTTCACAAACAGAAAGGGAAACCGGTCCTCACTGGAACACTCTATGCACGCTTGAATGTGTGACGAAGTGACTTCGCACTTGGTGAAGGTATAGCACGAACACTTGTGTTGCTGTTGTTCCTTGAAATGTTGTTTATTCATGTGTGAGTCCGATGAGTTATGTTTTTCGCACAGCGTCGGCCTGAATTGCGCGCTTGGAGCCAAGGAGATGCGTCCGTACTTGAAGAACATGTCTCTTTTCACTGAAGCATACGTTATCTGCTACCCTAACGCTGGTAAGACTCACCGGTCGTTTTGTGCACTGCCCTGTACTTTAACCAGCTACTGCAGTTGCTCTTTAAGTGTGCTTCACATCGCATATTTATCTCACACGCGCTTACTGTATTGACATCTCTCCTGGTAGGCTTGCCTAACGAGTTTGGTGAATATGATGAGACTCCTGAAGACATGGCAGACAGCATAAAGGTGGGTTGCGAATAGGGCTTCGTGTTTTCGGTATTTAGTTTTTTTCATATTTGGGGTTTATTCATCGATGCTTATTTTTGCCCTTTGAATCGGTGTCTTTCGGTGCTTAATTTCAACGCCGGAGGGAAATCGGTGTTAATCGGGGCTTTGGAAACGCCGAAGTAGGAGGAGGGCCTCCCCTCCTTCGTACTCTCTGCTCAAGTGGAAAGAGTAGATGACTGATAATCATAGATCATTACGTTTCAAAGCAAAGTCGAGGCTGCGACGCATCTTCCGTCGCATTTACATTCGATATCGTTCACGCCCCCTCACGATGCCGCCCGAAAAACGTTGCGGCACTTCCCTTAACAGCCTTGCCGTAAAGTTTTAAAAAGATGAAGCGCCAACAGTGACAGCACACTAAGAAGGAACAAAGACAGGAAGCGCCTTGTCCTGTATTTGTTCCTTCTTAATGTGCTGTCACTGTTGGCGCTTCATCTTTTGAAAGCTATGCGTCAACTAGCCCCACAACGTGTTTTATTGTTGTAAAGACCACACAACATTTGTCTGTGTGCCAAGCAGGTCGGCAACACAAGGTGCACTTTTTCCAGGAGTTCGTCGAGAGTGGTTTGGTGAACGTGGTGGGCGGTTGCTGCGGCACGACGCCGGAACACGTTCGCGCAATCGCCGATGCTGTGAGGGGCCTGCGACCGAGGACGCCACCGGTGGGAGTGAGGAAACGCTGCCTCAGTCTGTCCGGTAAGTTCCGCGCTGCGAGGTCTTGAACACTCTCATTCTTCCCTAGTACAGCGAAAACTCGTTGTATTTGAAACGGTATATAACTAAATAGTTGATATAACGAAGTAAGTGAAATTCCCCTTGAAAGCCCCATAGAGATTCACAGTGCAGTACATGCAATAATGGATATAACGAAGTAATGGATACAGCGAAGCAGTTTAGGCTCCCCCTTCAACTTCGGTATAATGAAGTCTTGCTGTATCTCCATACCTTCCCTTCCTGCTTCATCATCATCATCATCATCATCATCATCATCATCATCATCATCATCATCATCATCATCATCATCATCATCATCATCATCATCATCATCATCATCATAATTTATGTCTACTGCAGGATAAAGGCCTGTCCCAGCAATTTCTAATCACCAACGCTTTTCGCCTGTGTATATAGCAAAAGGGAACGTGCGTCTGGTTGACTCCGCTCCCAACTATACTTTTTTCTTGTGCGCTTCTTTCTGGAACTACAACATCTGTGTATGCGGTATACGAATATGGCGTGGATGAATGTTATTTGGGGTACACCGGTGATCGATATTAAAGCAGTATTCATTGAGCGTTGCAGACATGGACAAAGCGAAAGTGTGTCTAGTTCCTGTTCTTTTATTTGCCTTTGTCTCTTACTCTCCTGTTCCTTCTTTGTCCTTGATTTTCGTCATTATGATTATGGCGTATATAGGCACGTTGTAATGGCCTCTATCACTTGAGATGCCATTTCCAGTTTTGACAGGCCGAACGTAAATTTTAGAAAGCATGCTGACGGAGGAGCTTCCCACGTTCGCGTCAGTTCGACATAGCTGTGGACACGTGCTTTTCGTGTAACAGGACTTGAAGCGATGATAATCACATCAGAAACACTGTTTGTGAACATCGGTGAACGCTGCAACATTGCCGGATCTCGAAGGTTCGCGGAGCTGATTCGCCAGGATAAGTACCAGGTGGGACGACAGCATGTTTGCTTTACATTTATATGAACTTCATCGCAGAAGTGCATGTGGGTACAATAACGCCTCTAGTGCAAAGTGTTCCGAGGTTATTGCGTCTTGCATGTTTTAATAAGCCACGCCCCGATACCACGGTACTTGTAGCAGGCCAGAGCAAGTTATAGCTCAGGCCGACCGCTCTGCCTTTCTGTCTCTCTCGTGGCTTAATTTTACTGTTTCTTTTTTTTTCTAGTACTGTTATTGGGGTTCGTGTGGCCGCGATGTGTGTATGTTTGCTTTCCATTACACCTAATTTGCTCACTGCGCAGGGGGTACTTTGGTTTATCAATGCTGCCCTAGGATAGCCTGATTTATACATCTAGCTTTAAAACAGAAAGACGACTGCGGACGCGGAATTTGTGTTATCTCGTGGCGCGAGTAACAATTAAGGTTTCAACAGGTAGCAAACTTTTTCTTTAGTAGACTTGCGTGGCTTTAAAGGACAACGTAAATTTACACGACAATACCGTTATTTTGTCCACCGGAGCGTGATCATTGTAACGTGGGAGGGTACGCGGTATTTTCTGTGCAAGATGAACTAGAGTTATGTGAACTTCTCGTGTTGCGGTGACACGTACAAGTACCGTTTAGCGCACGTGATTTAACAGCTGTGATGAAAGCAGTCGTAAGTCCGTGTCTTGGTATTTCTTTTTTATCTTAGTAGCTGCTGTATTGAGTCCAATAAGGAGTCTGGCGATAGTAAATGCTTAGTCACAATTACAACTCGCAACTTTCCCAACGCAACTAAGTTAATTGTGTTTGTGGCGAAAGCGATCCAGCTCGTTGTATTGATAAAGTTCTGGAACACTTCCTTCCCGCTCTAAGGATGCGCTTCAAGTAGCTAAGGAGCAAGTCGAAATGGGGGCGCAGATTTTGGACATCAACGTCGACGATGGCATGATTGACGGGGCGAAAGCGATGACCAAGTTTCTCAACCTGATTGCCTGCGAGCCTGCCGTGGCCAAGGTGAGTGATTATGCAGACGCGGTCATTATTAAGTGCTACGGCAACTCATTCAACTAGCTCACTGCACTTCCTAGTTCTTCAACACCACGTTTTAGCTACCTGTGGTTGTAAACTTCGTGTTCAGGTACAGCAGCTTGACGTCACTGTAGTTGAAGTGCCGAATGAAACAGTAATGGTGGCGCCACACGAGTGAAACTGCGGCTCAGTGCCGTGTGATTTATGTTTCAGGTTCCTATCTGCATCGACTCGTCAAATTTCGACGTAATTCTGGCAGGTTTGAGGTGTATCCAAGGAAAAGGCATCGTTAACTCTATCAGCCTTAAAGAAGGCAAGGAGGAGTTTCTCAAGAAGGCACTCGCGATAAAAAAGTTTGGCGCCGCTGTGGTGGTCATGGCTTTCGATGAAGTGGGTCAGGTGAGATGTTCTGTAACATTGTCACTCCTTATTGCCTTTTATTTACTGATTTTTGTTGTAAGTGTTTCTCATCTTTATTGTGCCTTACGAACAATTCTATTCATAACATACTGACGCATCAATTATCGTCTACGCGTTTTAGGGATGCAGTACACAAATGTATTAAAATTAAGATAAGAAAAAATCAGTCCATATTTTTTTGTTGTTGTTCACAGTCTGCCACAGTTTTCTTGGAAACAGAATGAAATCGCCAGTTATTTTGACTCTGGTCGTATTGGGATCGATGCCAAGGAAAGGTTGAGAGCAATTTACGATGAGGGACTAATTGAAAACTTCATTCGATGGCCGTTCTGCAAGAGTTCTACCACTGAAAATGGCCATTTAGACGTAAGAACGTTGCAGAAAAAAAGGTAAATGCCTGAATGAGACAGCGAACTCAATTGAGAAGTTGGTATTGCAATAAAGTTTCAGGTGAATAACGATTTTGGTGCGTTCATGTGAGAGGATTACCGGTTCTGCCTGCGAATGTAAGGCCCAGTCGCGCACGTGTGCTTGTCTGCGCTTGCACGCGTCTTTGTGTATCTCTAAGATACGCGTAAAAGATACTAATATTAAAGAAATTGAAACTTGCTTAAATTGCTGTTTCAGGCCACCGATGAGCACCGCAAGGTGGAGATATGCACAAGGTCATACGAGATCCTTGTTCACGAAGCGGGATTCGACGCTAGCGATGTGATATTCGATCCTAACATCCTGACTGTCGCCACCGGCTTGTCTGAGCATGCCAATTACGCAGTGGATTACATCAACGCCACTCGTCGAATTAAAGTAAGTAAGAGATGTCGTTTGCCGAACGGCATGAATGCGCATACTTCATGAGGAGAGGACTTCTCTATAGAGCCGAGTACTTGTCATGTGTGTGCGAGGAAGCCAGAGCTCTTCAAACTGTGTTGTACAGCGTCTTGCCTGGTGCTTGCTTACTGGCAACATATTTGTTGCAAAATAAACATTATTAAGGCGAAAACCTTATAGGTCTCATTAGTCAGTCGACCTAGAACGAAAACGCATCGACGACACGAAAGGTACAGAAGGCTACGAACCCTCGACCTTTGGTGGGAGTCGCACCCATGACCTTTGGTGTTAATGAAGACGAATTTAATTTAGAGGTGATTAAGGCACTCGAACACACGACTTTTGGTGGGAGTCGAGCCCACGACCTTTGGTGGTAATAAAAGCAAGTTAATTAAGATGGAGTGAATTAAGGCTCTAGAGCCATCGACCTTTGGAATTAAGGAGGACGACTAAGCAAAATACACTTAGTGAATTAAGGGGGATGACTAAGCGAATTAAGAGGACGCGTACGTCATGTGCCCGTCTTTAATGCATCGGCACTTGGGCTCTCGCCTTCATATCATCTTAGGGATAACATAAGCGACCCTGTGAATTATTATTATTATTATTATTATTATTATTATTATTATTATTATTATTATTATTATTATTATTATTATTATTATTATTATTAGTTGTTCTGCGTTGTGCAAGCGAAATCTTTTAACAACATTTAAATACGTCCTCATTTCTGTCGGCTCGTTATCTATATAACATATAGTTGCCCTTTGGCTTGTGCGTTGACCAGAGAAAATGGTCTGGTAGTATAACAAGATAACAAGTCTTACTAATTATTGCTGTAGCAGTACAAGTATGGACAGCATTGAGTGAGCTTGAGTGAATGTGATAATTTACTTCGACGTTACAATGAACAATGCACCCACACACACACGCACGCACGCACGCACGCACGCACGCACATCAATATCTGCGCTTTTTCATGTTTGAAGGAAGAATATACATTTATATATATATGATACATATATATGATATCGTATTGCCGCGACAAACTTGGTGACATTCAAGTTGCGCGCCCTTTACATTTGAACTATACCTAGCGCTTTCCAATATTTAAAGCAACAACGATGAAAGCCGTGCGCCGTCCCACGTGTGCTATCGTTTACGGTGTTCCGTATAGTATTCAAGCATAGACATTTTCTCGCATATATTATGCCTTCTACTGTTCGCTTTGGATTCTTTCGCATTATATTCTGCTGTATCGACATTGCAGGTAGGCTTGCGAACTTGGGAGTGTAAAGACAACATGAAATTTTCCCTTTTCGGCAAGATCGGGTGGGAATAGACCGTTTTTTTTGTCATTTAATTACCTAAGCACGATGAAATTAATGAGAGATGTTTCTATTTACTTTAAACTACATGTTTCATTACGTGTAATCTAAACTTAACCAATTTACTGGTATGTCGAATTCTGTTCCAGGCGACCCTGCCGGGTGCCCGAGTCAGCGGCGGAGTGTCGAACCTGTCGTTTGCATTCCGTGGTCACGATCGCATTCGAGAAGCGATGCACAGCGTTTTCCTGTTGCACGCAATTGAGGTGAACGCTACTTTCTTAAGCCGAACTTATGTTTGTGTTTCAATTCGCTCTAATACGCAATCAGTGTAATTGGTTTATGTGTAATGTTTTCCTTTGTACCGGGTGTTTTATTCAAGAGGCCGTACAGAACTGTAAAAAAGAATCGCCTGCAGCAGATAAAGTAATTTTTGTCCTCGAGCTGGCTACTACGAAGGGGCGGACATTACTTACTTGTGAAATCGAAATGCACAATCGAAAAATTTACCAAGAAAATCATAAATTAATTTTAAGAATATAAATGCTTCATGGCACGTATTGCAATTTACGAATTGTAGCCGGCGAGCTTGCAAGGCACATCACCTAGAATGAATTCTAAAGGTCGTAAGGGCTTCGAGATTGCCGTGAAACTTGCAGTAAAAGTTCTCTATTGTTCTATAGAACATTCAAGCATATAAATCACATCCGATGTGATTTATATGCTTGAATGTTCCTTCTGTAAGAAACAACATATCGGTGAAACAAGACCATCAATGAACGTCAGATTAAACGGACATCGCGCGGACCCAGCTAAATAGCTTCCCAAAGCCGTCGCCGAGCATTTCAAGCAACCAGGTCATAACTTTGATGAACTTAAACTTTACATCTTACAGTCAAATTCGGCTCTCTGAGAGAAAGAAAATACAGAGAATCATACCTTATCCATTAGTTCAAGACATTGCAACCAATAGGCATAAACGTTTCAAAGGGAGCTCTAGAATCTATTCGCTATGCTAAATTTCAAGCTATAGGGAACAATGCTTTGTTTGGTCTCTTAGTGTTTTATTGTTCTTGTTCTGCTTCTTCTTTCAGTTTTTTCCTTTTATATATTTATTCCATTTCAGTATTTTTCTTTTCTTTCTTTTTTATCGAGCGCCGGTTTCTGCCGCTCCTTCTATTATCTCTTTCGGATGCACGATAGCCCACGATCACCAGCGAAACAGGTAATAGAAAGCTGTTGTGCACGCCGTTGACACGCCGGCTGACACACGGGCATTGACACGTGATTGACAGACTGGCGTGCCCCTGGCCTTGTACACAGCACTCCTTTATTCTCAAGTAAAACTCTTGCTTGGGCTAATTGGTTCATGCTTGAATGAGTAAAGAGCAAGGCACAATAGACCAGGACTGAAGAAGAACACAAACGACAGGACCGAAACGACAGGACCCTCGCCGCTAACACACCTTCGCTCGTTACTGCACCCACCCTCCTTACGCCCTCTCCCATTTAGAAGAACCCCACCTGTATATACTGTAGCGAGGAAAGCATATACCGCCTTGAAGAAGACAAGTCCACTTGTCGAAACGTTGGCTCCGGCTTTCACCTTGTTCTCGTTTTGCTCATCATTCTTGAGAAGTGCAGTCTCTTCCTCAGTCGAGGGGCTGCGTTGTGCTCAACTCGCTAGAGTAGAGGAAGAGCCTCAAGCCGAGGATAGTTTGAGATTTCGGTGTTAGTCTCCACATTTTCCCCGACCCCTCCTCGCTACTCCGCATTTTTTTTGTAAAGGTAGCTTTGCTGCAGGCACACTGTTGCTGCGGCTGAGCCAGCTTTACAAACGCAAATTTGATTATTTCGAACGAACAGAGATGGCAAATGTCAAGTCCAGTTGGTGTGCGTAAGTTACGGCATCCGAAACGTGGCACGGGGTTCGTTCTGCAACATCGGATGACTAGCTGTTTGCAGAAAAGAATACTCGAATGTGAAGACAGCGCTTATCGGGAAGACAGGTGATTGCTCGAATAAGCTGGTGATGCATTAACCTGCACAACGCAGGAAATATGCACAGTGTCTGTGATCACTGAGGCCACGCTCTGTTATGCGCTACTTCCCTTGATGGGTGAAAGGGCCGTTCAAAGGAGGCGCCACATTCACGCAAATAACGCTGGCAGAAATTTGTGCGAGAAAGTACCACCAGTGTGTTCTTCTGCGGCAAAATTAATTTGGCTGCACAGAGGTTACGTCCATGTTCTAGTGCAACGGAATTATTATTACATTGAGTAATTGATTATTAGTTACTAAATGTGTGCGCAACATCAGATGTCGTATACAGTTCAATTCTTATTTTCAGAATGTTCGCGCGCCAGACACTATGTCTCAACGCCTAAGTCATTAAAAAAGCTTTAGGCGTGTTACATTCTCGTACGAGCCGTTCGGAAATACGGTAATCCTGTGCCTCGTGCCTGCTCCGTTTTTCGGGTCAGAATAGTTTATCGGACTTTCAGGCCATTTTTCGTGCGGTAGAGGTGCACGGCCAAACGCTACCGATACGCTACAATTTCCGATACCGGTAACAGTTACGCTCTTAACATTTTGACGCTTTGGTCCGACAACTTGGCTCGACAGAATGTTTGCATTCAGCGCACCCAGTTAATATCTGTTATGATAAGAAACTGAGGATATTATTGTCGTAGTAACGATTTATTGGACGTTCAGCGGTTCAACCCACCAAAGTTTACATTTGGCTTCAATTAGTGACTACGGTCTTGCAATGGGCTTTCTTCCTCTTACTTCTTTATCTTCTTTCTGCGTTTCGTGGTTCGCGTGCATCTACGATAATGGGGAATTTCAGCTTGTCCGTAAAATTATTACCGGTTGCGTGATACCATGGTGAAGTGTACGGCATCAACGGCGCTGGTATCGACATCTGTGGACGCAGTGTCTAACCAGAGAGCCAGTGAAGCTAATACTACGGTAACTTGCAAATGCTGCTTAACGTGCTGATATTTGTCGCTGGTAGCGATATATTTGTAACGTGCGGTACAATTATGATTTTCATTCGGCAGGAACACTTGCGCAACACAAAAATATTTTCGTACGCATTGTAGTTGGGCAAATCGTCAGAAAACGTCGCTGCCATCTTTGTTACTGTTGTCCTTGGTTACCGGTAATCCGTAGCCGGTAATCCGTAACCTGTAATCCATAACCGGTAATCCGTAACCCATAATCCGTAACCGGTTATCCGTAATCGGTAATCCGTAAACTGTATGAAGTTTGCGGACATGGTATAAAGCTCTCTAAGTTTTCAACGTATAGGCCGGTATGGACATGGGAATCGTCAACGCCGGATGTCTTCCTGTCTACGACAGCATAGACCCGCAGCTTCTCGAGCTCTGCGAAGCAGTCGTCATGAACACAGACCCAGACGCAACCGAGAAGCTTTTGGAATACTCCAAGGTTAGTGCAACTCTTTGTCATGTTATTTGCACTTAACTGTATATTCAGACTTGCCTCTAAACAGCTGTAGCTTTAAGAAGAGCACTGTGGAAGCGTACATCAGAAATCTGCAGTTGGCAGCTGTAGCATTAGCGGAACTATTTCCAGAAATGCTTCTAACGTCGCCTTTCAAGAGGAAGCTTTAACTCGAAACCAACTCTGATTTTATTGTTGAAATGCACGTAAAACGCGTTAATGCTTTTACGAGACAACGAGTGGACCGATTTGAATGAAATATGGTGCATTTGAGAGAGAAGTTTAATTATACAAACTCTAAAAAACAGAATTTTTCAACATATAGAACGTTAAATTTTCTGCGAAGATTGCCTAGAATCAGCAAGGTTAAATAGAATGGAAGCGCGAAGTTGATCAACACATAACTCTGCACCAAAAACAGATGTCGCATTTGCATAAGCTACATCTGTTAGAGGGTCTCAAGCGCACGCATGTGATACATATAGGTTTAAAATTTGTGTGATTTTTTTAAAACGTTTACGTGGTTTTTTTTGCAAAATATCTTGCTCCCGTCCGCCTTCGTGGATTAACGGTTGTGGCGTTGCGCTGCTAAGCACGAGGTCGCGGGCTCGATCCCCGACTGCGGCGGCCGAATTTGTATGAAGGCAAAATGCAACGACGCCCGTGTACCGATCATTGGGTTCATGCCTCATAGTAATATCGTGATTCTGCTACGTTAAACCCCATAACTTAATTTAAAAAAATATGAAGAAAGAAGTCAAGTTGGGGGTCGAGAAAGGGGTATAGCAGATGCTCACAGTTAGTTTTTTTTTTCTTTCATTGGAAGGTGTTCTTTGAAAGTTTGGGAGCCATTCTAGCACTGAAATAAATTATCTTGCCATGCCTCTTGGTAGGCAGAATTGGTTGCCATTTACCAGATTATTTGCCATTGCCTAAATTTAAGCTTGTGATCGGTGAGTCACCCACGATGCACGTCTATATAACTTTAGTCTACCTTGGAAAAAAGCAGTTGCAACAGAAAATTATTTTCTCGATGTGCTTCAGCAGACCGACTTACAGCTCTGCACACAGTTCAAAGCCAGCAACATTGTGCCAGCACGACAGCTTCGCCACTTTACTGTGTATCAAATACAAGTAAAATCGTTTACATACGATTTTTTTATGCTTTGACTGTTGCTTTAAAAAATACCGCTACTTAACGTGTTAGAGCACTGCACTTGAACAAGTATAGGAACGGACACGAAATATGCTTACTACTTTGCTAGGATTCGGGTAAGATTTTCGGTAGCGTATATTACTATCATAAGCAATGCCACATTCATAAGCTACTTGTGCTCTCTTTAAGACTTGAACAAAAGTAGATGGAGAAAGAGCCAAAGTTGTTTTTTTTCTGCTCCTCGCAGGACATACCACCTCACATTTTCAACCATCTTGTCGTAGACCCTCTGCATACACCCTTTCGTACTTAGCAGGCAATGCTGCGAAATATACGCAATCAGTGCGGTCTTACTCCACGCGTTTCGCAGCGCAGTTGCTTTTGACCTGCGACGCTATACGTATACGCAATTGCTGCTTCGTGTATGTTATAACTACAACTCGTTCACGTAAGGTTACGTTTAATCGCTCAATATTTCTGCACCTTCGGCACTTCCCCTACGCGACGCACTATGTTTCAGTCGCGAGCGCGAGCGGTGCACTGTGGCCGCTGGTCTGAGAAACGTGTCACTCCGCTAGGTCCGTGGTAAATAGTTTCAGATGCGCGACGCACTTCACGGAATAATCACGTCTTAATTTGCGGCACAACAGTACGAAGCTTAGTATTACGTCTGATCACATGACAAAAAGAGAGAGAGAGTGAACTTTAATGAGAATCAGCAGTTTAGTCGGCTGGGCCTAGGCCTCCCACGATAAGACGTCGAGGTCTTGCCTCTTCGCCGCTTAAATATATTTTGTGTGTGCGTGTGCGTGTGCGTGCGTGCGTGCGTGTGTGTGTGTGTGTGTGTGTGTGTGTGTGTGTGTGTGTGTGTGTGTGTGTGTGTGTGTGTGTGTGTGTGTGTGTGTGTGTGTGTGTGTGTGTGTGTGTGTGTGTGTGTGTGTGTGTGTGTGTGTGTGTGTGTGTGTGTGTGATGCACTATTTTTCAGTCGCGGATGCTACCAGTGTGAAAAACGTCTCTGTACCCTACGCAGCGTTGCCTGCTAGGTATAAAACGGCGCATAGCTATTTTTGTGCCGAAGTGCCGAATGCTGTAGCAAACTTTCTTGGTTGAGCATTTTATTGGGGGTCCCCTTTTTTCATGCAGGGCTTAAGCAATGAAGGCAATCGTAGAGAAGCTGAAGACACCTGGCGGAACGCTTCTGTTGAGGAGAGGCTGAAGACAGCTCTAATCAAGGTAGGCTGCACAGCGAGAGAACCTGTCATAACAGTTGATGTTGTCGTTATTGTGGGTTAACAGATACTGTAAGCCACCTACGCGGTGGCCTCTCTCGTACGACTTATCCACATTACCGTCCACATGACTCGCTCAATATTACAGTTCACTATAGTACATGACAGCGTAAGAATTAAAAAAAAAAGTTGTACGTGGGCAGTCAAACTCAAACGCAATTTCCATATGTGCACCACGCAGCCAATTAGGTTCGCTGAATTCCGTGACTTCAAGCAGTTTTTGCGCGTCTAAAAGAGCTGTCTGCTCCGTACAGATGTCTCTTTGTGTCAATGGTTTTAGGAGAAAACCTGAACGTCTTGAGAAATTTTGTAGGCGGTACTGATATCAGTGATTAGCCGAAGGTAATATTATAGCTTGAAACAACGAGCTTTCATTTTCCAATTTGCATAGCATGTACATTGGCGTAGCCATGTAGTTATGCTGTGAGCGGACTCTGTCCGACTCGGCTATCTTTCAGAGGTGAAAAAGCAAGCGCACTACGTTTTTGTTGGCGGAGCTCATTTATAATTATTAGGTTGCCACCGACTATAGTGTAACGTTACCGTTATTCCGTTATTTCTGCCGCCCGCCGTGGTATGCGCATGCGCAGTTTGTGGGAAACGGTGCAGCGGTAACGGTACAGCGGTAACGCTGTGGTGAAATGCCGTATTAGTGCTGAAAGTGCGGAGACCCGTAATAATGCCGTCACGTTAGTTTTAATTTTACACGTGACGGTAAAACGTAGATGTCGTTTCCAGGGTTTGGACTCTCACATTGAAGAGGACGTTGAAGAAGCCCGCAATAGAAAGGACACGTACCCGCTCACCCTGAATATCATCGAGGGACCTTTAATGACGGTTAGTTGCCGCCAAAGTAAGTACGTGCGTAGGCCCCATTTCGCGCCTGCTAACGTTCCACGCGAGATACCCTTAACTCAGTCGAAAGCACAAGTTTAAGAGAATTCATAATTTGAATCATAATTGCCGACATTTTCTTCTCATCAATCCAGCCCAGCTTGCGCTATCAATTGCTGCTGAAACGTGTAAATCGATGTAGCGTAGACGCCTTAACCACATTAAAAGATAACCATATGTCCACATCTAGTGAGATCAAATCACCTAATGAGATCTTGCGTGAAAACTGGCATGCTTCGCGTAGAAAAACAAATAGGATCATGTAGGATTATCGTCATGAGGCATATCTTTTTTTCGAGTGACGTACCGTCGTACCGCATAGTACAATAGGCTTTCAATGATTCAAACTCGGCTACCTCGTAATTCCGGCTAACACGAGCAATTCTCAACGTTTAACGACAGCGAAAGCAGTGCGAACGAACGGGGCAACAAAGGCAGAGCTTGCGCTGCCTTATCGTTCTGACTGACCACACACTCACTAGCCCGGAATACAAATTCTCATTTTATCTTTGTTTGACACGCTATGCTTTCTTTTGTGCATTTCACTCTCGCGCACCTTCAGGGCATGAGCGTCGTCGGCGACCTGTTCGGCGAGGGCAAGATGTTCCTGCCTCAAGTGATCAAGTCTGCGAGAGTCATGAAGAAGGCGGTCGCCTACCTGGTCCCTTTCATGGAACGAGAGAAGGAGGAAGCCAGGAAGCTCCTAGGGAGTTCAGCGACAAACGAGGTAAAAAGTGGCGACTATGCCTAACCTTTCAAAACTGGGGTACCAACGTCGGTAGATCACTTTCTATGAAACTTAAAGCTTACTTACGTTGGTTTGCAGAAACTAAAAAGAAAAGAGGAAAGCAGAACACTGAAGCATAAATAAACATAGGACAGCAAGCGCACAAATTTTTTTTGTAATTTCTGCGCGAGAATGTAGGTATGTTTACCCAGCTAACCCGCTCTCGAATAAAACAAAAAAATGTGCTCAAAGCATTGGAGAGATGCAGCGTTGTACTGGGGCGCTGGCTTCCCCGAAGCAAAACGCCTCCCGTCAACAAACAATATGGGGCGTGAAAATACCGACAATGAGAAGTGGGTCATTCTACGTCATTGGTTTGTTTCACTTATTTGTATTTTGCGCCGAGACTTTACCGAGGGGAGTGGGTAACACGTAAAAAATAAATTATACATATTTTTTTGGCTGTGTACTGCGGTTGCATAAGTTTGTTGGTGAGGGCTTTCTTGAATTCGTTGGATTTACTGTGAGGAGTGGATGTAGTGCGTAAATAATATACGCAGCAGAATACGTACTACAGTAACATGAATTAATTAGAAAGTAGTTTTCTGAATGTGTTGGTTTGACAATGGAAATAACGAAAATGCGAATGTATTTCCAGACAGTTACTTTCGTGGTAAGGGAACAGTTCCAAAGTAAGCTAGTGTGATAACTTGGCCAGCTAACGCTGAACCGATTAACAGTTCTTTAAGGAATATGCAATGTTATTGTAACAAGGGTAAGTAACTTAAACTGGGTTTGTACAATGAGATATCTTGTGAGAAAGAAAAGGCGGGGACGGCGAAACGCAATGATGAAGCGACAGGTCAGGCAAACTGAGATTGAATTTTATTAAAGGGGCACTTATTATGTGGAAATCGCTGGATAAATAAAACCTGCTGAGCGGTCCTGAGTGGCTTCAGTACTAAATGTCAGTGAATTTAGATTGAGATCGCAAATGAATGATGCATACTCAACCTTGGATCTCGTCATCATCGATCGTCATCATCGATCGTCATCATATTTATGCTCACTGCACGACGAAGGTTTCTCCTAGCCATCTCCGAGTACCCCTGTCTAGCGCATGCTGACCCAGTCTTTCGCTTGCAAATTTCTTAAATTCATCACACCACATTGTTCTCTGCCGTCCGCGACTGCGATTCCACGCTCTTGGCCACCGCACTATCGTGCTAATTTGATCGAGTATTGCACTAACGCTTAATAAAGCACAAATTTCAAATTGACAGGCCATATTCACTTCTTCTGGCTTAATAAAGAAAGAGCGCGTTGCAATTGACATCTCTTAGAGCGATTTATGGAGGCTATGGACAGCTGTCACTACATGATATCGCTCATTAGGCTCCGATGGGCTCATTTATCTTATCCGACTCGTATAGGTTAGCCATTCCGGTGTCGTGGTTCTGGCCACGGTCCGAGGTGACGTGCACGACATCGGGAAGAACATCGTGGCAGTCGTCTTGGGCTGCAATAACTTCAGGTGAGTGACTACTCGTGGTTCCACCGAATATTGTAGAGCGGAAACAACAGTGGAAGCATCGCAGTCCGGAAGCATCGCCTCAGCCTGTGGGCCGCCGTGACAAAGATGGCTCCCGCCAGCCGCAGGCGGTCTCTGGCGAACGAAAAGCTCCCTTGATTGTCTGGTGTCATTTAACGTTAAAGAGCAACAACGATGTAGTAGTGGATGTCTATTAATTTCGACAGTACGAGAAGTTTGGTTACTGAAGAGCCGGCCATCTCAAAAGCATAGCTAAAGAAACATACATACTACAAAGGCTACGCGAGAGAAAAGTATAAGAAACAGAACAAGAAACAAAGCAGAAATAATCACAAGCTTTCACAATCTCTTACAGAATGAAAGAAGCTCTCTACATACACTCTACAAATATGCAGAAAGAACTTGATACAAAGTCTAAATGTATACTAAATGCGCGTGATGTAGAGCATGACCAACCAGTATGACCAGTATGTAGAGTATGATGTATGTATGACCAACGGGGCAACCGCGTGTATAGTATATCCTCATACTGAGGTAGATCAGCTGAAATAGTGGTGGCAATGGTCGCAATGATTGTCGTGGATTGTATCAACAGGCGAGCTTAGCCTGGCGAATGAGGCCGGCAAGCGCTTTTCCTGGTCGTCTGTCGCAATGTGGCCGGGGTGTGTACACCACACGTCCAATGAGCCGGTGTCTCTTAGGAATGCCGTGAACTTTCTTTGCGAGCTATAACGGACCCTTCCGGAAACACGAGGTGCTGCAGGCACGCATGTGGAAGGTCTTTTACCGCGTAGGTTTTCAGGAAGAGTGTTTCTTTCATGCCGGTAGCTTGGGCACGACCGGAGAAAGTGTTCCGATGTATCCTGTATGCTTGCATAAACTAAAGAGCGTAGAATCGGTATGCCTCGTCTTGAACAATCATGGCAACCACAGAGAAACGTTCAGTTATGTTGTCTGTGGTGTGATCACCGGGCATGGTCGCTCTCGAAAGTGGCAGCACAAATGCACCCAAGCTCGAGTTTCAGCGGGGCCAAGTTCAGCACATAACATTCAGACGAGCGGCGCGTCTCTTAGCTGTTTGAATGTCGGTTTATTTTCGTCGCGTCCTTATAGTGGATGGTGTCAGCGACACCGGTGTGATAATATAAGAAAATCGCAGCACCATCTTGCCGAACACCTTTCGGGAGCTTACTTCTGTTTCTCCGCAGGGTTATTGACCTCGGCGTCATGGTCCCGTGCGAGAGGATACTGGATGTCGTTCGCGAAGAGAATGCTGGTAAACCCAACTCTTATCACTGTCGAACACAGACCACAGTGTGAAACTCCGCGTACGCTTTTCACGGAAGCGGCAGACATAAATTCGTAAGTTCGTTGTTGTAATTGTGCGATCCGTCGTGATTGGAATACGGTCCATAGTCAGCGGTGGGTTTTACGTTCTGTCTCTCGCTTCGCGATTCAGATGACGTCTTACCGTCTGCACACTAACTGGCTCCAGCTTGGAAGCTCATATATTTGCAACCTTTATTTCGCCTCCATAAACTATCGACTGGCCCGTTTCACTTAAAGGGACGATGTGAAGTGTTACCGCCAGTTGAGAATGGGCTAGTATACTTTTGAGTCTTCATTTCCACGCATATGGTGAAGAAACATTTGTTACTGGTTCTGCATTTATTCAGTGAAAAAGCGTCGGTTGCGGAAGACCGAAGTTACTCTTATTAAATTTCTGGGATGCCGCTGCGTAGTGTGACGACAAATGGTGCAACAGGAGGTCCTCGGACTGATGTATGTGGACTACGTAGCGCTGCGAGCGTACAATGCAAGAGACTTGCAGAAATTTGTAAATGTGCGTGGTAACGCAGCGACAAATCTAGGCCTTAAGTTTAGCACAGAGAAATCGTGAATAATTATCTTTACTGAAGAGACGAGTAATTGCGTGGTGCCAATTCAAGAGCAAGGCGCACCCATAGTCAAGCAACATAAATGCTTCGGCGTATACGTAAACGAAGGAAGGACATACTCAAGCGCCCACCAAGATAATATGGATAATAAAGGAGAAATGCAATGCAGCAATAGTGAAACATAGATCACTTTGGGGTCACAGCAAACACGAGGTGGTGCGTGGAATCTGGAAAGTATTAATCGTGCCAGCGCTAACGTTCGCAAATGCCATTGTGTGCTTAAAATCGGATATCTTGTCGGGCTTAGAAGTTGAACAAAGGTAGGCCAGTTGGCTTTGGGAGCCCACGATGAAACCACAAATGTGGCAATGCAGGGCGACATGGGTTGGGCGTCTTTTGAAGTCAGAGAAGCGCAGAGCAATATTAGCTTTTAAGAAAGACTCAAGAACATGGATCAAAATAAATGAGCGGCTAAAGTGCAGAAGTGCCTGTACCCTAAAAGCGTGGACACAGAATAGAGGAAGAGGTCAAAAAAATTGGCAACCAAGTACAGGGTAATTGAAAGTGTAAATAGACAACCAGGAGTCATCAAAAAGAAAGTGAGAGAAAGAGAGACAGTGAATTGTATGCAAAGAATGGAAACAAAAATGACCACGGAGATTTACGAGAATGAGAAGAGAGAAATTAGAAAGGAAAATTCGCATGGTATCACGAAGGGAAGTGCCTCGCTGTTTGAGGCTCGAGCTCGTTGCCTAAGGACAAAAACATACCCGAGCAAATATTTGTAACAAGATGAGGCATGCCTATGCTGCAGCCAAAAACTGGAGACCATTCAGCACATCCTAATGGAATGCGAAGGGATTCACCCAGCGAGACCCGTAGGTAACGTGCACCTCCTAGAAGCGCTTGAATTAAAAGGGGACGGAAGCGTCAATCGGTGAGCAGTCGAGATAAGCAAGAGACGTTTAACGTATTGGTGAAAAAAAGCAGGGAAGAGGTTGATACGACGGAATCCGTTACAGGCATAAGCAGCGACACAAGGTATATAGGGAAATATATAGGGGAAAAAAGATTATGGATATGCATACAAAAAATGGTAGAACAAAAAGAACACATGTACAGCATACCCGAGTAAATCAAGCAGGCTAGGTGACTATGTGTGACAGCCCAGTTTCGAATGCGGTGCCAATAAATCATCAGCAGCAGCATCACGGATTTGAAATTATGTTCGACTTCCTGTTTTACGAGTTTTGCTGTTTGATTTTTTTTGTCCTGCGGAAATACTTGTGAAAACTTGCTGGGTTGGAGTGTTTGGCTCGTTTTAATGCGACACAATTGTCGTTTGCCGATAAGCAAATAACTTGTCGTGAACAAACGCTATCAAAATTTATGACGCCACAGAGTGCCAGTGCAGGAATTCGACGGTGGCGTCGCCACCTGTCTTTCACTGTCGCTTGTTTTCTGGCCCTGTAAAGCCACTTCTCAATGTAAGAGCGACCATATGTGTAATGTGTAAAAATGTAATGTGCTGATATAGCATATAGTGAGCACAACCTATAGCTAATACATTTATTAACTACAATGTATTTGACTTAATTACTAACTTAATTACTATTATTAACTAATATAGCCTATCTTATTATTCCTCATCAGTTTCTTTTTGCTTATTTTGCTTTTGCGAACGGTTTCGCAAAGACGGAAAGCTGCTTGTCTAGTCGGCATGTCTCCTGCAACAGAACATAAAGTCGCGTTCAATGTGAGCTGTAGCACTGTGTCCGTGGTCGAAGTTACCCAACGCGGACTGCACAGCGGCGCCGACAGGCGAAAAATTGTCTATTTAATACCACCAATTGGAAAGATGTTTAGTTCTCAAATTTTTTGTATGTCGGCACCGCCGTGCATTCAGGGGACCCCTTCAACCACGGGCACCGTGTTGCACTTCATGTTGAACTCGACTGTTGATGAGAAACGCTAACATCCACTCCAGTGACTGGCTCGAAGTCTAATTGCCAACCTCAAACATACTTTTATTTCTTTCTCTCTTTCTTTTTTTCTTTTTTTGTATTGTGGTTGGGCCTGTTGTCTGCGAAGATATCCTTGGCCTGTCTGGACTCATAACGCCATCCCTGAACGAAATGATACACGTGGCAACAGAAATGGAACGGCAAAAGTTTGCCATCCCGCTGCTTATAGGGGGAGCCACGACATCGAAGTGAGTTGCTTTTGCCTTCAACATGGCGGTCTTCATCATTACACTTCTTCGTCGACCCCATTTTTAATCACCAACGATCCCAAGACCCCTCTCGAATGCCTTTGCTGTACGCTTAATCAAGAAGGGGGATGACAGATGGAGTAGCAAACGGTGGTATAAAATTTATACATAGGGATATACAGTATATGGTGTATCAGAAAGGCTGGCCTACGTTACGATGTGTGTGCTGTGCTATGTGCTCTCTCTCTCCCTTCCCCATCTTTCATCCCCCCATCTCGCTCCCATGTGTACGGTAGCGAACCGGTTAAGCTAAACTGGTTAACCTCCATTCCTTTCCTTCTCCACTTTTTACTTCCTTCCTTCCTGGCCTATGTTTCGTCAAAGACGAACATAGTTCCACCTATCGAAACGTAGGCCAGCCTTCCTGATGCACTTTATCCCTGTTTGTAGCTTTTATACCACAGTTTCCTGCATGCTTGTTCTCCAAGTAATCCTTTGCTAATTTATGGCTGAACATGTTCGTAGGTTTTCGTTCGTAAAAAGAAAGTAAAGGGCTACAATACATCACTGTTACATGGTGAAATATTCACTGAAAAACTTTCTTTCCGTTTATCTGTCGAGAAAAAGTTTAATTCTTGGCATATAATGAAGGCCAATACCTGTCTTGAAACTTGCCTGCAAAACCGGAACGCCAGCGCGTACGTTAGTGGCGAATTTTCGATTTAGGCCGTCAATTCTTTAAATACAATTTGCTAAATATCACAACTTTTTAGGAAACGTAGCTATGAAGTTAACAACTCTCTGACTCAGCAATGAAAAACGATATCACAATTCTGTAAATTGTATCTAATAGTGCATCTAAAGCGGAAAAAATTTGCAGAGGTGTCATAGCTGTTTTTGGTGCAGTGCTACGAATTTGTAAACTTCTTGCTTGTAGTTTTTTCAAATTGCATATTTTTGGAAATGCTTGTTAAAAAATTCAATCCTTAAATCTAGATTTTGCTTCCAACCAGGCATAGAATTTATATTTCTCTCTCAAGTGCAACAAATTTCATTAAAGTCGGCCCAGTGGTTATCTCAGAAAAGCGTTTCCGCGTTTTACGTGTGATTGAATACGCCGCGTTGGAGTTGGACCCGAGCTAAAGCTTCCTCTTAAAGGGACTGACAACCGATTTTTAAGGACCTCATTTTTTTTATGGCGCAACGCAAAACTCACCTTAGGTATTGTTTACATCTGCAGCGATTACATCCAAAAGCGCGTGAATATTTAGTAAGCAGAATTTTTCGATCTGAGCAGCCTCTAAAAAAAGTAATAGTCCCTCCTCCAGCAACACTGAAAAGTGAGAGCGATGTCGATAGCCCGCCTCGCAAATTGTGAAAGCCGCCCATTGTTCTGCTACCACAGGAATGAGTACAACTGTGGTTAACCACCCACATTTTGACCATT
Organism: Dermacentor variabilis; assembly: GCF_050947875.1. Classification (NCBI taxonomy): domain Eukaryota; kingdom Metazoa; phylum Arthropoda; class Arachnida; order Ixodida; family Ixodidae; genus Dermacentor; species Dermacentor variabilis. The sequence goes on from NC_134574.1 coordinate 155,817,668, forward strand.
CCAACCACTTTTGAAAACAAATAGCAGGTGCGTTGCTGTACAGACCTTTCTTACATTTTCACCGCGTTTTTTCTCAACTAGGCGCCTACGTCACGGCTAGCTTGACCCCGTCGTCGTTATTCTGTCCATAGACGAGTCAAGAGAACTCCTCAAAAACGAAGGCGAAGGCAGCGCCATTTTCCCACTCATTACGAACGAAGGCCTATCTGCACATAGTAAGTTAGACAAAAATTATAGCATAAAAAACGGGTACTACGTGTCAATACGAATAAAAAGACCAGGAACCACGTACACTATAGAAGGTCACCTGGTAGGCCTCTTATGCGTCTTCATGTTCTGCCGCGTGGGGCGCCATTGGTCACTTTTCGCGAAGTTTAGCGAATAATTCAATATATAAATCCACGTTTAATGAGAAAAAACGTTGCTCGTTTTCGCCACAACGATAGACAATCTTTCCATTATCGGTGTTATCTTGATTCATGTTCTGAGCAGTTGTCTGTCCCTTTAAGGACAAAATGGACGGCGCTAAGCAGACGAGGACGATGTGAGAGACAGACGACATATACGGGCGCCCGTAATGTCGCTTGTGTCTCACTTCGTCCTCGTCTGCTTAGCGCCGTACCTTTTGTCTTTGTGTAGTATATTCATTTTAACGACGAATATTATTTAGGTCCAAGCATGGCGCTGTCTAACTGTATGATGTCACGCAGGCCAGATATAGTGCAACAACTTCAAGGTCGCGCATCGTCATGTGCTCGCGGACAAATTTCTGTGGCAACATCCTCAAGGCTGGAGATTTGGAATCGGAGAAAATGGAGCTGAGCAGAAGAGGCACCCCCCAGGGGTCAGTCATCTCACCACTCCTCTTCAACATCGCAATGGTCGACCTCTCAAGGTATCTAGGCAAGGTCCAGGGCATCGGTCACACGATCTACGCGGACGACATCACTGTCTGGTGCGCGGGTGGCAGTGACGGACAAGTCGAAGCCGCTCTCCAAGAAGCTGTCGACACTACAGAGCGTTTTCTAACCGACACGGGACTCTGGTGCTCCCCAAAGAAATCGGAGCTCCTTCTCTACAGCCCAAGTAGAAAGGGCCGCAAGCCACAGAACTGGAAACCCCCCTCTGAAATTGACATTAATCTCTACACCAATTGCGGAGATCCCATTCTCAAAGTACCGTCCATTCGAATCTTGGGAATGACACTCGAAGGGGCGGGCTCGAATAACATCACCATTCAAAAACTAGCAAAAAAGACGGATAGCGTCATCGGTCTAATCAGGCGGGTAGCTAACAGAAGGAGAGGCCTGAGCGAAGAGAATCTGTTAAGGCTAGTCCACGCTTTCTTGTTGTGCCATTTTACGTACGTAGCGGCCATGCACGTCTGGAAGAGGGCCGAGCGAGACAAGCTAAATGCCATGATAAGGAGGGGGATCAAGAGCGCGCTCGGACTACCCAACTACACACGCACCGACCGACTCCTGCAGTTGGGTATTCATAATACCCTGGAAGAGATTGCAGAAGCACAAGACAGGGCACAGATTCTTAGGCTCTCGGGCACCAGGGCGGGCAGACGACTCCTAACTGAGATGGGCGTCCCTCCGGCTACTGTCGAAGATGCCTACCAGGGCCTTCCGAAAGAGCAGAAAGATAACATCATAATATCGCCCGCCCCGCGCAATATGCATCCCCAGCGCAACGTAGAAAGAAGGAAGGCCAGAGCGGTAGCGCTCCTACGCCGCGCAACCGAACTCCCTGGCGGCAGCTGCTTCGTTGACGCGGCCCAGTATGCAAACAGCAACAATTTCACGGTAGTTTCAATCAACCATAGAGGTTCGACCGTTAACGCCGCTTCGGTACGAAGCACGTCGTCGCATGCAGCCGAGCAAGTGGCCATTGCCTTGGCCCTCCTGGACGACGGACATGCCAATATCTTTAGCGACTCCAGGGCAGCCATCCGCGCCTTCAGCGTTGGCGCCGTGTGTAAGGAAGCCTGTCGCATCCTTGAAGGCAAAAGCATCGCCACCCACACTCTCACGTGGTTCCCCGCTCACATGGAATCCATCATGGGAGGCCCAATAAACCTCAACGAGCTGGCCCACTCCAAGGCGCGAGGTCTCGCTTTCCGCGACCATGGAGAACTCCAACGCCGGCCCGCAGGGGTGGAGAACAGAGATCAACCGACCACATACGACGAAATTGCGCAGCACTTTTATCTCGGCAGGAGAGACTTTCCCTTTCCACACAAGAAGTTAAATAGAGCGCAGGCATTGACCCTCAGATTATTGCAAACAGGTTCATATCCCAACCCGGCTTTATTCCACAAAATTTATCCCGACACCTATGCCACTAGTTCTTGCAGGCACTGCAATGACATCGCTAGCCTAGACCATATGCTCTGGCTTTGCCCCTCGTTACGAGGCACGAAACAAATCAATGTGGACAAGTGGCTCTCCGCTATCAAGAGCCCCGATGCCGGGGCGCAACTATGGGCTGTCCAGAGGGCCCACGATGCGGCGGTCGGGCAAGGCCTGACTGTCCCAACGTGGGAGCGGCCCGCAGCGCGCTGAGTCGTGTACCTCAGGACCTTATTAAAGTTTTGCATCCATCCATCCATCCAACAAAAAGAAGGCTGTATAGAGGGGCGGAGCTTCTGCACACGTGTCACGGCGCCAAGTAGTCCGGCAGAGTTTAACGGCGCTTTCGGTTTCTTGACGCAGTTACCGAATAAGCCTAGCTTCCATGTGTGACGGTGTGACGGTTTCGCATTTGCCCTTAGCGCGAAGGAGAAGAGCAGAAAAAATAAGTCACATTCAACACGAAGGGGAGTACGTTGTTTTATTTTCCTGCTCTAAATAATATCTTCTTGTTTTCTTTTTCCCGGCTTAAACTAACCCCGATTGAGAATGTGGAACTTTTTTTGTCAGAAGCTCTTTTACTTGTGCGCGCATTGTCTCCGTAGCCTTCCTTTTATTGCCACAGAAATTTGACCACGAGATGTAGTCTTTCGTTTTTTTTTAACCTTTTATGCCCGACTTCGCAAATCACCGGCTGCCGTAAGAACATTGCGGGAATGACAACGATCCCGGAGGGTGGAACCTCAAACAGCGCACACCTGAAATTTTCCGGAGAATTCAGACAAGTATATATATATATATATATATATATATATATATATATATATATATATATATATATATATATATATATATATATATATATATATATATATATATATATATATATATATATATATATATATATGTGTGTGTGTGTGTGTGTATACGAAGGCTAGCAGATATATGCGATTCATAAGCAAAACTTTGCATTTGATGCACTGTTGGAGGTGACTTGATGTGGTGATACCGATGTGTCAATGATGCAGGCGCCACACCGCAGTGAAGATAGCGCCACGTTACCGCCAGCCGGTGATCTACGTTCCTGACGCTTCGAAGAGTGTTGTCGTGGTAAGAGACAGATACTTAAGCGTTGTAATTAGGTCAATTTGTATTTAATCTTCTTGAATACGCTGGCACAGTGCGAGGTGCCAACAGTCGCATCGTAAAGGAACACTTTAGCTCAACACTAAGTCAGCCTATAGACTGGTGAAGCGTTTTTTTCGGCACTATTTGTTTTAATTTGGAGGGAAATAGTTCGTTACTACCGGAGAAAACTTCACTTTCACTAGAAAGTTTCACTTTCTAGATAGTCACTAGAAACTAGAAAGTCAGAAACTAGAAAGTCACTAGAAACTTCACTAGAAAGTTTCACTTTCCTCAACTGCGCGTCCGAACAGCCACAGACTGACGTCAGGCACTGACGTCACACAGACGTCAATGTGACGTCATTGTGACGTTAAGGATTTCAGAGCATTTTCTGTCGTATAGCCCTTTCTTTCCTTTCTTACACAGAAAACGTTTTCTTCTGGTCTTTGTGTTCTTAGAGATGCGATATAATCCTTGTTATAGCATAAACGATTAGCTAGTCCAAGAAAAGTGCTTTTTAGAAATCTTTGACGTCATGGCGTGGAGCGAGTGCACATACTATGAGGCGCCACCCTTACATAGCTTTGTGTGCCTTCTCCGGCTTAGCAAGGTGCCGTTTATTCGCGGAAGGGTTGATGTAGCTTTCTTGCATTCCATACGCGTAATTTTCCCATCCAGACTGACTGGCATTCCGCTGCATTAGAGAGTTTTAACTTGTCAGTATAACGCCTTACCCTTCGCAAAATATCGGGTTACTGGAGTGGTAAACGGGGGCAGCCGCGTTAGTGACGCCATCTGGTCGCGCCTACTTGAACGACGTAGGTCGTACCAACGCGCAGCCTGATCTCGGAGGCCATGGACACACATGTTATTGCAATGACCGGCCATCTTCAGATAAACTGCAGATAAACACCATCGGCATTGACGTTGCCTTTAACATGGGGTGCTTCTAGTTTTCCTTCGACGAGTACGCCTATGTAACGGAAGAATTTTTTTTGTAACGCACTGTGGTTGGACAAAGTGTCGCAAATAGCATGGAAGGATCCAGGGTGACCTCTAAGAGATGGAAGAGCGGGGCTTGAGGGGCACTGGGTTGGGAGGAAGTTCTTATATTAAAACGTACAGAGTTCGGGAAAGTGGGGGTGGGGAGGGCGTATTGCACGCTCAATTCTGTCAGCGCCGAGGTTCAAACACGTCTCAGGGGGCGTCAGAGACAATTAGTTTCGTATTAGAAATTTAGAGGGTTCGCACACTTACCGTATACAGCTGAAGAAAGTGAGTGGCCAGCGGTAGGCTGACGGATGCCCCTGTTGCAAATTGGGGGTTTTCATGCGACAAAAAGAGTGAGGGTTCGGTAAGGTAGGTCACGGCCGCTTGATCAAAACACGCAAGCTTGCGCCTTTGGATCGAGCGGCCGTCGGTACGCGTAACTAGACCCGGATAACACGAACGATAACTCCTATAGCTAGTCAGGAACGCCGTTTACAATGGTCATTCGCACATTAAGGATGTTACATTAATAGGCTTACGCTGTTATCAAAACACCTTCTTTAGCCTTGCGGAACAGTCCAGTGTTGAATAAATGTTAAGGCCAAACGAAGGCGCCACAGCAACTATAGCAAGTATATTAGAATTTCACGTAGCATTCCCGCCCTCGTGTAAATTATAAATTTTTTAGCGTGACATGTTGTTGGGCTAGTTGGTACATGCTACTTAAGGGAATTAGAGGCACAACATCAGAGAAAGGTTAACAAAAATAAAAAAATAAAACACCGATGGTAGGGTAGGGCGTCACTGACAAATATCGAGTCCTATACCGTCGGGTTCTGTCTTTTTTTTTTTTGCTTTCTCTGAGGCTGCGTGTCTAATTCACTTTATATATACGTTTTATGTTCTTGTGATTTTGTTCGGACCAGCAAAAAAAAAAGGAAAGGAAGAATTGACTTCGTTCTGAGCTGCAGTGCTACTATAGGGGGTACAACGTCTTTCCGTAAAGTAGGCAGCCTTCATTCATAAGCGCGCCGAGCACTTGAGCGTGTGTGTGCACATATGTGAAAGATCCCTATGGTAAAGAGTGATTGTGTGACGTGCGCTTGCCGTTCTATGGACTCCGAGGTCAAGCGGCGTGCCCAGGCTTTCACGGCACGCCACGCCATCTCAGAGGCTGTGTTCTAGTCATAGGGTTTTGCGCTAAAATTACTGTAGAGGGATATGTGACACTATAGCGTCTGCGGGCGCCGCTGGCACACACACAAGCACAGATGCGCGCGCACGTACGCACGCATGCATAGTGTTTCCTACAAAAATTCCTGTAGGAAACTCTGTGCACGCATGCACGAGAGTACGACTGATTCTTCAACGCATTCAGCAATAACTCGACTGTATAGAGCTGATGCAGCAACTGAATGTGCTTCTGGAGTGTTTCAAAGATAACGAATAGCTGCGATTCTTGTGTCCACAAGTCCAGCAGGCAGCGTAGTTTGTAGTTTGACGTGTCGCTGACACTTACTGCCCAGTGCACTTCCCTGCTGGACGATAACAGAAGAAGAGCACTTGTCGAGGACGTCGACGAGGAGTACGAAGAACTCAGGGAGGACTACATGGACTCGCAAAGGGTAACTTAATTTTGCACGTGCTACAACTTTGCGATAAATGTGCTGCTACTCAAGATGCCGTGCAAGTATACATATCTGCTTCAGACCCAAAGACAGCTCAGTGACATAATCGCTTTTAAGCTTGGTTGTTATTGGAGACTGATATGTTACGAAGCTGAAGAACTTGCATTTCAAAGACAGTGGTGTATACCTCAGTGGGCTGTCTCCACTTATTCTCATCGGGCATTTGGGTTTCCAGCCTTTTCTATATATTGTGGGCCGTTCCCATGGGTCTATAGAGATAGAGAAATGGGGGCCGATCTCGCAGATAGTGAAGTAAAAAAATAAATAATTAGTCCGACGCCACGGTGGGACGCTGAAATCAGCATTTTCATATTAGTTGACAAAGTGAGCATCTCTATCCTCACGTTCGTTTTCGTAAAAAGCGATTTTTAAATGCGTAAGCATTTCTATGCCTACCCAACGAGGAAACCCGTCCGTCCGTCACGTAAGACGATCGCTTTCAAGATAGGGCCCGCAGCAGTGAGCGATTTCACCTTCGTGCTGCCTCTCTTTTCAACGCGAACTCAGCAGCCAGAACACAGCGCACACGAAGCTATCAGCACTCGGCGCCCTCTGTCCCCATCGCAGATCGCTTTCAAGATAGGGCCCGCGCGGCTGCGCCATACGCAGCTGTCGCCGGAGTACGGTTGATCACGGTTGATAATGGTTCGACGCTGAAGAGTGATAACGGCTTATAATGATCGGAACGTCACCAGCGCACCTGGCGCCGCCACCTGCAGTAGTTTCCTTGCCTCATCAATTCACCTTGCGCCGCCGTCCGCAGCAGTTTGTGTCGCCGCAGCTCTGTCGTTTACATTGGCCGCATCAGGTTTCATAACATTGATAATGACAACGGGCCGCGTGGAGATGGGCAAAATGGCACAATGCTTACGTATAGTTAGACAACTCTCAGAGGCGTTTCTGCGTGAATTTTTTCTTTGCGTAAAATCAAAGATGGAGCAGTAACGTCGTCTGGTGGATCGGTGTGTCAACGCTGATTTCTGTATTGTTACACACACGCGCCATAATCGTGGTATTCTAAGCGCATTTCACGAGTGCTTTTCGTTGTCTGCCACGACAGAACGGTGTTTATCAACCTAGTGCTAAATTTTCTCGACCACATACTAGCACTAAGCCACTTCCATATGCAGTTAAGCATGCGTCCAACTTTATATGCGGGACGAACATTTTTACGTAAAGGTTTACGAGTTATGTTTCAGGATGATCGAAGGCAATGAGCATTATATTGCACAAAGGGTCTCATGAGGGGTCAACGAAGGCACCGTTAACCTTTCCGAGATACATTAGTATCAGTGAGTTAAAATCACATGTGAGGAAACAGACAATGAAGTTCTGTTGATATTCTGTCTCGTTTATTTATGTGCTTCTTTGGAGCCGGCCTACTTGTTACTATGTACTGTTTGTCCTGTTTGCTCGTTTATTTGTTTAAGCCGGTCAATCTTTGCTACGCCCTGTTTGTCTAAGAAAGAAAGGATAACGGGCATCACCCATGATGCAGACATCTTCTTACACACACGTTTAACTAAACAAATGAAAAGCTGGAGAAACATAGAGGGAATTAGCTTTTACAGTTCGTTGAAATGTAGAAATAATAAGGGAAAAAAGAGGAAATGAACCTAGACGGATATATAACTCGCCGCAAGTGGCCGAACCGAACCCACACCTTCCGCATCACGTGTCATGGTGCTTCACCGTTACAGGCTACCGCGGCATCCGTCCTCTCCCAGACATTGTTAGGTATTTCCTGTATGCGTTCATGGTTAGCTCTTGAAGTATCAGCGAGATCCGCTTACGACTATGCCAGTTGCACATCCTTTCAACCCGGAAGGCGTCGTGTAGAATGTGAGCCAGCTAATACTGACCAATAAATCCTCGTATTTAACACAACCTACGAGACTTGACACCTCTTGGTACCTCACGCCATCCAGGCTAATGAAGTAGAGGGATTCGCTATTCATTAAGCGAGAAGAATGAAGGGAACCGAGGGGCTCGATTATTTTTTTCAGGTATGGCCGTATGAATCAGACAGCTTCAATTGCACACGATAGTTGAATTCTTGCATATTTTGTCTCACTTCATTACCTGCTTCTCCTTATTCAACCTCGCCCGCCCTACTGTGAAAGACCCACAGGCCGCGTACCATAATCTTGTGCGATCGTGTGGGTTTATACGAGAGCACACGGAATTTCATACAGGATCCTGTAGGATCATATAGGATTATAGACACGCTGGATTTCTTTTCTTGATAGGGCGCTTAGTCTTAAACGAGATATTTGAATTGTTTTTATGTTGCGTATTGTGTTTTTTGTGTGTGCGTGTCGTGTGTATGTGATGTGCACTGTGCTTATCGTTTTCATTTCTCAATCATCTCATCCGGAGTAGCGTGCCAGGCGAATCTCTCCGGGATTCCTTAAAAAGCCGCCCCTGTCCCTCACGAGCATATACCTCTCCTTTTGGAAGGCGAAATTATAGAAACATGAAAGGCTCAGGTAGATTCGTAGTGCCATGTATATTCTTACGCTTGCTCACTGGTTGCATGATGCTGTCATTTAACGCAGTGGGTTGTGAAAAACTTTTACACTTGTATATTCTAAAAAATAGTGTATTCTGTATATGTGCCTTCCTAATTATACGGCTTTTTATTTGCTCTTGCATTTGTTTGAGTTTACCAAAATATATAGATTATATGCTCCGTTTGAATTCCAAAATTTAGATTAAATTTTTTTTTGTATACTAGTAACTAGTTATAGCTATGTCGATTTATATTGCGCCTCCCCCCCTCCCACCTACTTTTGGATGTAATGCTCGATAAGTACTAAGGCTCTCTAATGTACAATGAATGAATGAATGAATGAATGAATGAATGAATGAATGAATGAATGAATGAATGAATGAATGAATGAATGAATGAATGAATGTGCAAAGTTACAACCGTTGTAAATAAAAATGGTGACTTTAGCCATGTTAGTGCTTCCATAACGGAGGCTTATTTTCGAAAATAAAAGAACAATGCGCTTCGAAACGTTGCGGTATCGTAGAACATTTTTGTAATCATACGTATTTAATGCGATAGCTGAAGTCGCTTTACCGACGTCACTAGCAACGCCACTTCAAACTTGCAAAACAATTAGGTACGCATTATTCAGCTCGTAGCTATAATTAGTAACACTGTATCAAATAATCTCTGCGTCCGTTTTTTATGTATGCGAAAATGTTCTAGAAAGCGCTACAATTGTTATACTGCGAAAATTCGCAACTCAAAGAAAATAACACAGCCGCTAACCTGTTACCCCTACCTGAGAGTTGCGTCTCTTCTATTTCTAAACATTTCGCCATCAAAGCTCGCCAGGTTATAAATATTCCTCAAGAATCCATCCTTATTTTCTTCCTTCCTTCCCTTAGGAAAGAAAGTACGTCTCCCTGGAATACGCCAGGCAGAACAGACTTCGGCTGAACTGGAACACTGATTTCATCCCAAGTATGAATCATCAGATCACTTTCAAACGGCGTTGACGGTGGTCTAAAGCGCACATGAGGCTTTGTGTCACGTCAAAGTTTATTTAGACAGTTTATGTCTACAGAGGTTTCCTTTTTATCATTTTTTTTTCTTTGCGAGATCTGCAGAGTGTTTGTCGGGAGCCTGTAGATCAATGGGCACACTTTTTGTCGACTGGTGTCTACCTGTAAGCAACTCGTTTGGAAGTCTGTGTGCCACAATTGAGCTAATAAAATAGACATGCTACAGACTTTCACCTATAGAGAATTGGTAGATCGTGTATAAAGCAGAAAAACAATATAAAGAGAGACCGAAATAGAGAGAGAGAGAGAGAGAGAGAGAGAGAGAGAGAGAGAGAGAGAGAGAGAGAGAGAGAGAGAGAAAGAACGAAATGCAATGGGAAAGTCAGGAAGTAAAAAAGAAGTTTATGGTGCAGAAAGGACAAGTTCATATGAAAGGGAAACTGACCACGTTAAGTCCGTTAAGTCCGTAAAGACTCTCTAAATTTCTTTTCGTAAGGAATCCAGACCAGACAAGCCAAGCAGTCTTCCATGCAGGGAAGCATCCTGTGTCGTGCACTCGTAATTTCTTCTGCATTCTCAAGGAATTTCCCCCAACCTGTGCATAGGCAAAGGGTTCCTGGCTGACAATCTTAAGCCTATAGTACTACGTGCGGGCTAGAGCTTCGTCCGTGCAAGTTAAGTGCATCGTCCTGGGACCGGGAACAATACTTGTAAAGGTTCTTAATTACCCAGTAACGTTGAGTGGAATTAGAGCTCTGCTTGTACGATCGCTCCTGTAACATGCGAACTTCTGTAAGCCCAATGCGCTATCTCTCTCTCTCTCTCTCTCTCTCTCTCATTGCACGCTGGTAGGTGTGGTTTCTTTCTTTCAATTTTATTAGGTATTTCATCTCCAATCTGAGCACCCAAAATATATATGACATTACTTCTTTCAATTAAAAGACATGTGCGGTAGTATGTTTCTCTCAGTATTGATACTGCCTTGAAATCTTAATGCAGCATGCTTAAGCAAGCTGCCTCACATCTCGACAAACCTTTTCTAACGTACAACGCAGAGCAACATGGTCTTAGTAACGGTGTTCTTGTGTTCCCGAATGCACAGTAAGACCACAGTTCTTGGGCACGAAGATTTTCCACGACGTCGACGTTGGAGAGCTGGTGCCTTACATCGATTGGAAACCGTTTTTCGATGTGTGGCAGCTGAAAGGAAAATACCCGAACCAGCGCTACCCGAAGATTTTTGAAGACGGTGACGTGGGTGCGTAGTTCGTCGGAAAAACAGTACAATGAAACACATAGCGCTGTTTATAACCAAGTTGTCTCACGAAGTTAAGTTTTCTCAAAACACTAGAAATTATAAGGTATTCTCAAAGCGCATAATTTATTTAGGAAATATGTACTCTTTACAAAGCTTGTACATTAGAGAGCCGGTACATTGCGTTGATAGAGCTACTCGGGGAAAGACGGCGATAGCGGAGAGAGCCAACAGAGCGCGACGAGGAAAGCGGAGGAGGAGGGTACGTATGGCGAAAGCGTGAGAAGAAAAGCGTAGTGCCGCACAAAAGAGGCTCTGCGGCGACGACCGTATGGAAGACGACACCAGAATAGCACGCCGTCTTCTGTTCACCGATGACGCCATTGATAAGGCATGCGGCGAGCGCGTCGACCGATGCCATATGTGGAAACAAAGGGCTGCATGATCGGATGTCTGTCTGCGGCGGTTGCTATGAATCGCCCCCACGCTTCGCCCACGCGCTGCCTCTCGCGATCTCCCGATTAGCGAGGCACTCGCGCCACACTTTGCTCCATTTGCAACGTGCCGCACGAGACAGGTTGTCCGCGCAAGTCAACGTATCGCGAAATCAAAACTCCTATAGAGCTGCGCTCAAATTTCGCATGAGGGAGTATCTTAATCGCCGGTGAATTTTCGAAATAGGTGAACACCAGCAATTTTGTTCTTCACATAATTCAACCTATCGAAGCGAGTATATCTGCTCCGAAAATAGCTAACTTTTCAATCATCGCGGACTTGACGTCGCCTCCGCAGTTTGCAGTCGCATTCAGCGCCTGTAGAACGCAGAAGAAAGTTCTTCGAGATTGGTTTCTGTTTCAGTCGAACCAGAATAACGAACCCGCATAAATGGAAGCTTTCTCTAAACAAAACACTCAAAATTAGCTGCCCAATACTCATGTTAATCTAACTCCTTTTATAAGGATATGAACATTAGATATACGAACTCTGGGAGTACACTGTCAGTGCCTTATAGCTGCTTGCGTTATATTGTTTCAAGTTCGCTTTCTTGCTTTTATTCTCTATTGGAGATGAAAATCCCGTGTATAACAAACGCGTCACAGTTTAGTTAAAGTTTGTCTTAAACGAATTTGGGCATATCAAATTGCCTGATATGTTGGACTATCTCTAACGCGTAAGCCTGTTCGTTGTAACTGTGTTCGACTTCAAAGAAGCCGTCGCTTGGGAATGCAATGACGAGGTCGTCTGCGCTGCTAGTAGAAGTAGTTGGAGACGGTGCAATATCTTGGGTCAGGAGCTCAGTCAGGACAATTCAAACGCTAGGCAACAACCTGCTTATGGAATGTATGGCCTATCTTTGGCCAGGATAGGCTTCGCGAGATACACGGAACACTATTTAACCTGTCAGCGTTGGGGGGATATGAAAATTTCTGAAAGTGCGCTTTCCCACGCATCTCCCTTTTTTTACCAAACTAAGACGGCGGACGTCGTCCTAGAAGCGGAAACAAAGCTGGAACGCGCGATCTGAAGCCGCTGTTGCCGGCAGCATCTCTTCGTTACTACACGTTCGATGACTGCAAACCTAACCTTAGCTCAAATGCCGTGAGGACGAGGTCTGCCGTCTTGTGTAGGACAACCGGATACTTTGGAAAAGCTAGCTTCTAGCACTTCCTATATCCCATGTTGAGGTGAACTGACAGAATAGCAAAAAAAAAAAAAAAGCTTCAATCTCTCTCTCCCTCTTTTTCAGGCGAAGAAGCGAAGAGGTTGTTCGACGAAGCGAATCAGATGCTTAGGGAAATCGTTGACCGCAAGATTCTCCAAGCTCGTGGTGTTGTGGGTTTTTATTCAGCAAGCAGTGTCGGCGACGACATCTTCCTGTATGCAGACGACGGCTTTCCCGGGAGGCAAAGCGCCGGCACTTTGTTTGGACTTCGACAGCAGGTGCACTTTTCGACGGTTGCTTTGCCCTTTGTTGCTCGTTAAGCACGCTAGCTCATATACAGCTGACAGTTTTCACGTTTCTATAGGTAATTCGCGCTTGCAGATTCATGCTAGACATCGGTGGAGAGGACGATTTTCCCTTTCACGAACCTTCCTCCACCTTACGGGCTCTTGCAGAACTGACTTGCCAGTTTTGCCCAAAATAGCACCAAGTGTCTCGCTAGCTTGGATGTTTTGCTTATTTCTCGCGATACGGGAAAGTAGCATCGAGGTTAATAAAATTTTAGAGGCAATGCGTGCACAACTTAAATGCCAGGCGTCACTTTATGCATGCTCTTAACGTGACACCTGGCGCAGAAGCTGTGTTTCTTTAAGAAGCCATTTATGGCTCCCGCCAATTCTACTTCGTTTTGGGTAAACATTAGGCCTGACGTAAGATTAGGTCGCAAATTAGCATTGTTTAAGATATATTTTTCATGATTTAGGGAAGAGAGTGTCGGTTACTGATAAATAAGATCTGAGAATGTCGGCCGTCATAATATTTACCTTGTTTCGAGCGAAGTTGTGAATTAGGCCAGGCCGAACTCACAAAGCTATTCGTTCGTAAGTTCTCTTAACTATTGTCGTGCAGCCTGCCATAATGAGGTTTCCAGCTTGAAGATTGCCTGAGACTTTCTCTTAGGAAGAATTCTATTGTAAGAGATTTTTTTTTTGTACTACGGGTCCTGCACATTTTTCTTTGCTTTTACCAACGTTCTCTGACGTTCATGTTCGTATGTTTACCAGGCTGCGAAGGGTAAGGCTTCGCCATTCTGCTGCCTATCTGACTTCGTGGCGCCCCTGGAAAGCGACGTCCAAGACTACGTCGGCCTCTTCGCAGTGTCCGCAGGATTCGGATGTGAGGAAGCGTGCGCTAGGTATGCGTCGGCTGCGAATCCGCGGCCGTATTCACAATGCATTTAGTTCGTAGGAGCTCTTTGCTATTGGCCAGCAGCCATCACTAAAGACGAGTCCAACAGGAGGGTTACCTACAATATTCTTTCACGATAAGTTCTAGCGTCAGAGCATTTTGTGTACACGGGCACTGGGCCATCATTCACAGTTTCTTGTTCGTAAATGCTATTTGCCATTGGCCTGATCGCAAGTGATATATCAGTCGTCGCGAATGGCTGGAATCTGCTGTTACAAACAGCATTAGCGCAATATAAGTTCGCTCTGAATACCAGCCCTGCTCTTCATGCGTCAACAATAAAACAGGGAGCGCAAGGTAGTCGCGACCAGTTCCTCTTAGTGACTGCTTTCAAATATGTACGTGCCGTGTCCTTCTTGGGGTAGATTTTTCATTGCCTTGAAGATACCCGAGTTGCGTGTTCCTATAAAGCCGGAAATAACGTAAGAAAAGAAAAGTATGTCATTCCTTAAAATTTTCCGTCTTCATTCTTCCAGTTTCCGAAAGAACCACGACGATTTCAAGGTCATAATGATAGAGGCCCTCGCTGACAGACTGGCAGAGGTAATTTTTGTTTGACTACTGCTTGAACATTTATACTTCGCGTTTGCACCGGCTACGTTGTTAGAAATGAAACACGACAGCGCAGTAACGCAGGTAAACGCACGGTGATCACGAACAGGCTTATGCCCTAAAAACAGTTACAAACATCGTGTAATTTTATATACCCAAACTCGCCTATGACGAGCTTAAGCTAACTGTTCTGATGCGTCAGGTATAGACGCAAGTCTTCTCATCTTTAGTGAAGAAAACATGCGGGGGAAGAGTTGATTTACTGAAAACAAAACTCGCGCGTGCGGGGCAGGAATTCCGCCTTTGCCTCAGCTGTTTCTGAGCGTTGCTATATGAATGACGTTCCCGATGCCCGAGATGCCGTAGACGTGCTCCGGCCTATCTAGTTTAGTGTCAGCGCAGTAGTGACGCAGCCTCCACACAGCAGAAAAGGGCCTCCCGAGGCGTCGGGAGAGACAACTCCTCACTTTCAATGGTTTGATGGCGCTGCCAGTGGACGGGTGAGTTAGATATATGCACTTTCGATATAGTACGATGTAGCCGGCCAGTAAGTTTCGCGCGTTCGATATAGAGAATATTTTGCTTTATATTCGGGATCGATATATATATATATATATATATATATATATATATATATATATATATATATATATATATATATATATATATATATATATATATATAGTTTAGGAATACTGTAGCCCTCACTTGAGGGCCATTACAGGAGATGAATTGTCAAAATAAAAAGGTAAATTTCAGCACCGACAATACAACGTTATACACCATTGTCAAACACAAATTACAGGGAGGACGAACAAGTATACACAGTATACGCAGAATAACAGTAAGCGTGATCAATTCTTAATTATCCCGTTGCCCGTAATACAATTCTAGTTGAGCATAAAAATCGTTCGCATTTTGTGCTGTTACAGCGCAGTTCGGAAGGCCATTCCAATATAGTAATACACGAAGGAAAGAACGAGTATTGAAAACCACCAAAGCGTGTCTTATAAGGCTATACACAGTCACGACCAGTTCCTCTTAGTGACTGCTTTCTGATATGTACGTGCCGAGTATATGTTCGGCTTCGACTGTGTCGCTCAGCGTGTGGATCTGGCGTTGCAGGCGTTCGCTGAAATGTTACACGTCGAAGTAAGGAAAACTTACTGGGGCTACTCACCGCACGAAGCGCTGGAGCAAGCGGAGCTGCATTCAGCCAGATACAAGGCAAGTGAGCTGGTCAGGTCATCTATCGCCCGACTGCTTCGACTTGTCGTGTGCACACACACCATCAACGTCAAAGCATCTGAACAGCATGGTGGGGACGGTTTTGATGGTCATATTCGGTTGGTTACTACTGGCACTTGTCTAGATAAAGTATGATATTTTTTAGATTCAGTGCAGAGGTACGGGATTTGTTAACCTTGTGTTTCAGTTTTCTTTCGTTTGCCAATTTATGCCATTTTTTTAGTGAGGCCCTCAGCCAAAATTATACTTCCCATAGTTTTAGCTTTAGCAGGAAGCTTTAGCGCGCTCTAAATACATGGGAATGAGTAAATGGCGTTTCTCGGCAACCACGGCACCGAGTTTGACGAGGTTTGTTGCATTTAAATTAAGTTAAAACCTAGTAATGTAGAAAGCAACGACAACAGCCAAATAGCCAGAGACGTATTTCTGGTTTTAGCTTGGAATTATCCACTCATTTCTTGGGCAATTCCCCAGTGGGTATGAGCCACGTCTTCGCTGAACAACAACAACAGCAACAACAACAACAACAACGACGACAACGACGACGACAACAACAGCAACGACAACAGCAGCAACAACAATAAAAACGACGACAACAACAACAACAGCAACAACGAACTAGAAATAGCAACAAGACAGGGGCTGTTTGACGTTAGTTTCTAATCATTTAAATTGGGACAGTGTTCTTTCCGTGACTGTCGATCTCGAGACCCGGCGGTCAGGAACGCGGCGCCATTCCCTGCGTCCTCGAAATGGGCCACTCCGATTCGCAGGGCATCCGGCCGGCGCCCGGCTACCCTTGCCAGCCCGACCACTCTGAAAAGCTGACGCTGTGGCGCCTGATGAACGTCCGGGAGGCCGTGGGCATCGAGCTCACCGACACGCTGGCCATGCGTCCCGCCGCGTCCGTCTGCGGCCTCTACCTGGCGCACCCGCAGGCCGCTTACTTCGCTGTCGGTCGCGTCACGCGCGAACAGGTGGGTGTGCGGCGTACGCGTTTGGCGAAAGGGAGATCATGCGCGCGACAGAGAGAGAGAGAGAGAGAGAGAGAGAGAGAGAGAGAAGGAAAGAAAGAGAGAGAGAGGAAGAAAGAGACAAGGAAAGAAAGAGAGAGAGAGAGAGAGAGAGAGGAAGAAAGAGACAAGGAAAGAAAGAGAGAGAGAGAGAGGAAGAAAGAGACAAGGAAAGAAAGAAAGAGAGAGAGAGAAAGAGAGAGAGAGAGAGAGAGAGAGAGAGAGAGAGAGAGATTGACAGAGAGAGAAAGATACACAGAAAGGAAAAGAGGGAGGGAGAGATCATGAAGAGGAACAGGCGCTATATTTTGCGACCCTTTTGGGGGGCAAGACTCGGCGCTTTGGGGAAGGGGAAGGGGGGAGATATAGAGAAAATGAAAGAGATAGAAGCTCGGGGCGGGTCGCAGAGCCCTAGGCTGTCAGCGGTAGTCAGGGCGGCGCATTCACAAGTTACACGACAGCCCCGGTACCTCCAGAAACATGAGAAAAAAAAATATTAACCCCATATTCTAGGAAGCTCTTCACTCAGCCCTCCACCTCGGCCCGAGGAAATGTGTGGCAGCGCCACGCCTCGACTGTGTAGTGGTCACTGCTCTACGTTGAAACAATTCTTGAGAAGAGTAGTGTGGTTTGTAGTCGAAGCACGGCGCTACAGTGATCAACTCGGTTGAGTGAGGAGGAAAAGTTTCGAGTGCAGGATCGTTTGATAATACGGGGGTTAATGTTCGACTAATTTCTCAAAAGAGCGCATGCCTTAATTCCTAATGCCAAAAAGAGGTAAGGCGTGCAGACACGGATACAACAGAAGAGTACAACACGAACGCATTATGCATTATGAATCCTTACAAACTAGCTCAGCTCTCTGTCGTTCTAAGCTTAATTTCTAGTACTCTGAGCCCTTTTCCTTGTTCTCCTACTTACCTGCACAATGCTGCTTCTTTGCGGCGTTCGTGTTGTCCACTTCTTGTGTCCGTGTCTGCACGCCTCACCCCTATTTTTGCATTAAGAATCTTTACCAACTAGCTCAGCTTTATGTCGCTCTAAGCTCTAATTCCTACTTGACAACACTCGTTCTCACTTTCCATATGTTACCACGTTCTTGGCAGATCCCTCGCAGTAGGGGTCACTTTTCCCGAACGGCGACCACAATGACGCCAACAACAGCAACAGCTAGAGATGAAATGCAACAGCGCTTGTCCTCGTCATTTCCTGTCCTTGTCCCGGTGTGCGCTCTAATTCATAGTAACGGAAGACAACGCAGATTTTGGTTACCGTTTGTTGCTATTCGCTTAATTTCTCGATGCGTGGACAATCTCCTTTTTGGTATGTGCTACATGTATTTAGGAATCAACATCAGCATCAGCACAGTCAGGCTATGTTGGGTTAGATTAAGTTAGTGAGGGTGGCATATGGGAGAGAGTACTCCAGATCAAAGGTCAGTCTAGCCACGTGACAGGTCTCCCGCTCTCCCGCTCCAGATCATTAGAGTGAGAGACGAAAAAGCAAAATACAAGTAATACTTACAAATGGCAAGAATAATACAAAAACGACAAGTGCACAATATTAAGCACAACGTTCAATCACTTATTCAGTGAAAGAGAGTGCTTTCTTGACAAACAGATACGCGAAAAGAAAGAAATCTACAGGACTTGTTCCCGCGTAAGTCGCAAGCTGTGATTATATTGCAATACACATTCGGGAGTTGCTGTAAAGAAATTCATGGCGGCATTCTTTCGTGTCTTTTTTTTTTTTTCAGGTTGAAGACTACGCTAGAAGAAAAGGCACTACGTTCGACGAAATACGAAAGTGGTTGGGCACTATACTGGACACAGATTGAGGCATGAATTAGACCCCTGAATCATAGAATCAGCGGCTTGTTACGAAGCCGAGTGTAGTGGTTGCCTGTCGACTAGAAGTCAAGTGTTGCTAAAACGGAGACTCAGTGTGCGATAAGATGTTGTAGCATGCATGCACAAGCTGACATCTGAATGCATATGTTTACAGTTCATTGCCACTATCTCACTAATCACCTACCCTCCAGTCCATCAGCCAACTATTCATCCTTAGACTGACTTCTTTCAATCCTCGGTCGCTCGCCGGCTGGCTCGCCGGCTCGCTCGCTGACTCACTCACTCACTCACTCACTCACTCACTCACTCACTCACTCACTCACTCACTCACTCACTCACTCACTCACTCACTCACTCACTCACTCACTCACTCACTCACTCACTCACTCACTCACTCACTCACTCACTCACTCACTCACTCACTCACTCACTCACTCACTCACTCACTCACTCACTCACTCACTCACTCACTCACTCACTCACTCACTCACTCACTCACTCACTCACTCACTCACTCACTCACTCACTCACTCACTCACTCACTCACTCACTCACTCACTCACTCACTCACTCACTCACTCACTCACTCACTCACTCACTCACTCACTCACTCACTCACTCACTCACTCACTCACTCACTCACTCACTCACTCACTCACTCACTCACTCACTCACTCACTCACTCACTCACTCACTCACTCACTCACTCACTCACTCACTCACTCACTCACTCACTCACTCACTCTTACTCACATTCACTCTCGATCACTCACTTCTTCGCTTGCTGGCTGCCTGGCTCGCTCACTCGAAGTAAGCATTCACCCAATCGGCGAGTCAGTGAACCAGGTAATAGTTTTTTACCCACTAGATCGGTCGGTGTATAAGTTAACCACTGCACCAGTAGTTGACCTACGAACTACATGTTCGCTTTCTTTACCGTACCAATGCAGCAACACAGACATGTTCTCAAGAAATTTCTCCATGTTTCAATCGAAATGTCGTATTTACGTAGACCCTGTGTGTCCTACGCTTTTAATATACAGATATCGATGCTTTCCCGTCGTTCTGCCGAGGCTGAAACGTTTTGGCTGTATCAGCGCGACTATAGACCACACCTTACGAACTTAGAAACCCAGAATCACGCTAAGCTGGCACGTGATGCGAATTAAGTGGTTCTCCGACAGAGATGAGAGAGCAAGAAATAAAGGTTGTCCGTTCCCATTTGTAAGCGCAGACGTTGCGCTTCCTAATAGTTACCGCTTGCGGCAGCGTCGCACCAACTTCACCCTGTGCAGCTAATGCTACGGGTATCGTCAACCAGTTATGGACAGGGAGCGGGAGTGCGTTCCGGTCCATGTTTTTGCCGCAAATCTTTCCACATCGCGATGTTGGTTCGATATATCACAAGGGGATTACCGAAGGTTAAACGTGACAGCCGCACTTGGTTCAAGACACATTCGGCTTCTCCTCATACCTGGCTTACTGACGTGACCCCTTAGAGCAACTCTGGTGATTTTTCTATGTCCCGTGACCTTAATAAAACGTTGAATATGCGTTCTCTTTTGCACTCTGATTATCTGCGCCAACCGATATGACCGCAAGTCATTTATTTTTTCTGAAAATGCATTTCAAGGATTGATTGCGTGTTCCCGTCTTGTGTCCACGAATGAATACTTTTTACTGGAAGGAAGGAAGGAAGGAAGGAACGAAGGAAGGAAAGAAATAACTTTATTCAAGGTCCTGCAGGTCACAAGAGCTTTGGGGCTCTTATGGAGTGGGCGTCTCCCATGTGTTTGTGACGTCAGAGTCTACACCGTCACTTCGCCCGGGAACGACGAAGCCGGCTCCTTTTTTTCTACGGGGCGACGACCGACAATCATTTGAAAACGACAATATCCAAATATGATTAAAAAAAAACAAAGCTGGAGTTGCCCTTTCACTTTTCGTGCTGTACACGGTGAAGGTGGTGCAAAGTGCGCCCTACCTTCTGTCCACAAAGCTTGTATCCGCGACCTAAATTCCACCCTCTATCCTGCCCAAAATGCGGTGGCGCCACTTTCGATGAAGAAGCTTCATTGGCCGATGCTCCGCCGCAGACAAGCCCGTTCCTGCTCTTACCTGCGGTTTATTGGTCACTGAAACGTATATAGTGGGCGAGTGCCGTTAATAAAGAAAGACTGAAAACAAAAACAAATGAACTTATTCTTTAACAGATAAAGTTGACAGGCAGTGTAGAGCCCCGTACAGAGAAGTGATAGGAAGACGAGGCAGAAGAAGAAAAAATGGCCGATGAAGAGCAGCAGCTTGATCAGGCCGTCGGCAAACGGAAAAAGAAGATACACTTTGCCGTCGAACCATCCACGAGAGACGCTGGTAATCCTTTGCCTTCTCTCAATCGCCACGAAGGAATGTCGTTTGCGCGGCGCCAGCGTGATATCCGCGGCTCCATGTGTCAACGACGCGCTGTCAGTCCTGCCCGGTTTGAAGTTTTAAGATTCGGGGCTTCCGGTTTTGTAGAGTCTTGACAGCACAGCAGCGTTACAGTCTCTAACTCTGTAAACTCAGCGCCTCTGCCGCTTGCTTGTAGTGACGTCGTGATTAGTTAGTACAGCAGACCGAGTTTATCCAACGTAACAGACAGAAGCACAGACGAATGTGGAGTGATGATCGCCGTTGTCATTACTTTGTCGCACATGCATTTTGCCTGTGGCACCAAGTGTCTCGAAGTTTTAGCAGGCTTAATACAAAGTAGATTTTTCTCTAGCCTTAAAGAAAGATACGCAAGTCGAGTTGTTAGCAGGGGCTTTTGAAGCGACAATCTTCTTCAGCTCCGGTATCGTCTATTCCTATGAACATTGCAATGCTGGGTAATTTTAATACGATCGATGTTTAGCGGTGATGCTGCTCGTGTGGCAACGCGGTCCTTTCTTTTTGTCCTGATAACGGCGACAAGAAAGTCTGCGCAAGTTCCGCATTTTCAGTGGGCTTATTACAGTGTAGCTTATGCTTGCAAATAACAGACGTAACTTTTTCTCGGTGTTCTGTAAGCGCGACCTGTGTGATATCGTTCGAAACGAATGACTACGAACAAGCTACGAGTATTTTGGAGCATGGACAATCTACCGCGTCTCTGCCGCCGTCGTGCGAACATCTACAACTCTCACTGCCGACTACGTTTACTTGCAGAAGCAAGGGCAGCAGACGGCGCTCCAGCGCTTGACGGAGGTATGTCCTTTCTCGCGGTGTCTGCGAAGAATACGTTGTTGGTGCAAAGACTCGCGGATAATCGAAGGCTTACAAGCGAACGCTCTTAACGATGATATCAATTCTCTTGAACTTCCTCTTGATTGTGTTTCGCAATCCGTACACTTTACGCGTCACTTGTTCGCAGACCTCCGGAGCGTCGGTCGCCTCGTGTAAGTTGGTGCGCTCCCAACACGGGATTTCTTTCCGAACTGCACTTTGTCAATGGTACATAAAAAATAGTATAAATGGTGCGATTTAACAGCTATATAAAGTCAAAGTGTTTTGTCAAAGTGCTGGTCCACAAGCCGAAACGTCAGTGAAATATACCGTGCTAGTTCAACGCGCGTCGTACTCTCTTTTTCTTCATGTTTGCTACCGGGGCCAGTGCGATTTCCTCAGCCACAACTATATGTATATATATATATGCAGGGTGCTTTTTTTTAGCAGCACCAATTTTTTATAAAGATTGCCTATATGGCAGATAGCATAATTAATCCTAACCCTTGATATAAATTACTCGACCAGGCGGCCATGATTGCGAGAAATGAAAAATGTTCAATTGAATAGTTAACGTAATTACACTAAGTAACTTTTAAATTAATTACTTTGCGCTACATTATAATCTACGAATTATAGCCGCTGAGTTCGCAAGGCGTATGCACTTGGAACTAATTATCTGGACAGCACCAATTCCGGGATATTAATTTTCAACGTGTCCAACGATATCCATTGACGTTCCAGTTACTTTTTTTGTAAACAGCTGTTTCATGCATTGAAGCATAACCTGACTGAATTTCAAACTGCTCGACAATTTTTTTCACGGGGCACTTAGGCGGAGCGTTTTTTGCAGGAGAACGTAGACCAGACAAGACCGGTAATACTCGGAGCAACAGGGATTATGTTAAACAGCTGTTGCCTCGACTAAGTCTTCTCGTTGGAACGCTGGCGCTAAATAAATAAAGCCGTCTCCTTAAAGGCATGCAGCGGTCGTCAGACTTAATAAAAAAAATTGGCAGTGGCTTAGCTCGGCTATGCCAGGGTATACGTACGAAAGCTGAGGCATGGCATGATTAGCCTTGATTAATCTTGATTGCAAGTCCAGGTTAGTCTGGTTGTCTAGCTATGTTGCGGCGTTTAGCCAGTCGTTCGGCGCGCTGTTCGTCTGTTTCCTGGGCGGTTCGTTTCCTCTTCATCTCGTTCCGATGTCGATTACAGGCCTCCTCCTGCTTATCAGAATTGTCACCGTCCATACTGCCGCCTCAACTGTGGTTGCAGCGCACGCGAGCTCTCCTTTTCAATCCTCCCGCATGTTATCAGGAAGGCGACGCAGCTGGCGAAGCGAGCGGAGGCGAACGCAACGACGAGGAACGCGGTGTGACGTCATGTGCCTCCTCGGAGCACGGCGACGGCGAAATCGCAAGCTCGCGGCCAGTAAAGCTTTCGCTTTAAAATTCAGACATATAATGCTATCTTGGTACCCCTTTTCCTCACATATAACTTATTTCCCAATTTTTTTCCCCGGTATATAATCGTGCCATTTCAAAATAAAATTTAGTTGGATGTCAGCGCTTCTGCGTGTCTTGGTAGACGGGAAGGTTGGCAGACAGGAGCGTTTAGGTTACCGCCCACGTCGAGTGGGAATGCGGCCACCGTTGGCAGTAATCGCACCCGCGACCTGGTGCTCAACAACTTAATGCCACAGCCACCGAGTCACTGCAGCGAGTTCATCGTAAAGTGTGTTCAAACAAGCAATCAAATCTTATATGCATAGCATCGGGTCGTTTAGCATTTCTTGGGTTCGTTGCGTAGTCGTTGGCTTTAGACTTTGATTCAATTTGCATTGGGGAACTCATCACGTGCGCATACCCCGTATGCCATCCCAGTGTAGTGCCACCCCACCTGAGGCACAGGCATGGGGAAGGTGGCGCCCTGCAACCCCGGCTCTACGGCAAGTACCGGCTCTCACTGTGCCTCATCCCGCTCGGCTTCCTCGGCATCATCGGAGTAGCCTATTTGATGGCTATACCAGGTCAGTGTGTAGATGGAACGGGTCTAGTAATTGGCACCAGTCCCCGGTTGCTGCGCTCCCGCTAGCAACGCAGTAAAAAAAAAAAAAAAAAAAAAAAAAGTCGCCCGCTTAAGGGTGCTGGTTCGGCCCATGACTAACTGTTTTGCCACAATTTCCGGAAGCGTGTCTTTAAAGTGACCCCCCCAATAAAGTCGCTAAATCTCCGCTAAATCTCTCTAAAGTCGCTGATATTGTCGCTAAAGCTTGCGAGTAAATTTTGCGTAACGGAGGCGTTTTTGTAACACTTTAATGTACACTTTAGCATGGCCCCTAAGGGCCGAAATTTATTTAATGACGGGGTGAATTCAAGTTTTGTTTGTTGGCGGCTTTTTTGTTGCATGTAAACGCGATGAAACGGAAAGTGAATGAAATGGTTACTTAATAGCTACCGCGGTCATACTCTTGTGTTAGATATGCGCCCATTCAATTTGGTAGAATTAATACACATTTTTTCTACTACTGTTGCTCTAATCAGAGATATATGCTGAGCTAGATGTTGTCTGCAATATTTTTTTTACGGCCTTAAGGATAAAGGTGAGACAAAACAGGAGACAAACCATGACAAAATTTTTGCTGTGATGAGTGCGTTTATTGGCTCATTTTGCAGGAGCGAGGGTGATTCCTCATTTTGAAACAGACCTATCAAATTAGCGCAATTTTGTCTCATTACGTGGATTCTTGAAGAGGCGGAAGTTACTTCCACGCCAGATATCGGTGTAGTGTAATTTAAGAATCTAGCTTCACTGCTGAACTGTGCAGTTATTTACGGTGTACATGCCATTTGCGGAATCGAAGTCGAGTAGGGGTGAAGTTGTAGCCATTTGGCAGAAATCCAGTTTCGGCAACTGCCTCTTCAAGCTCAGTGGCACGGATATTCCAGTTAAAGATTATGAGCACTTGATTTTTTTTCTCGCAGCGATCATGAGTGTCAAGTGCAACTTTGATGCGGTTCGTTACGTTGTCTATACGATGCAAACCTGTTACTTAAAACGTTTATCTCGCAGACGAGTCAACTACGCTCACCGGTTTCCCTTTAAAATATTGCTACGTACTACTTGAAGACGACGATGTTGACTTGTTGATTTAGTGGAACATACCCATAAGCGGCCACATACTACTGATCTGATGGCGACTACGTGCTCGATTACTGGATGTTGGCTGGGTTCCATGTTTCCCAGTGCTTGCCATCCTTCTAAATACACCCTGTAAATAGTTTCGCTACTGTGCTTTCACGTAACAATGTGAATACACCTAGCTGCGCGCCTAAGATGAGCACCGTTGTCCTGCTCATCAGCTGAATATGGAAAAGTACTCCAGAGGAAGAGCGTGGTACAAAATCGAGGGATGTTTGCATCCATCAGCATGCGCGACCTGATGTCGCGCTCCAAATTTCTCGCAGTTTGGTAAGCTATGTCAACGCCGAAGGCAACGTTTCCCGCTTGCAATTTGTTTCCACATTGTTGTTTCCGAACACTAATAGCTGACAAGGGACCATATTCCTTTAGTTTCAAAGCAATCATGCTTACGAGGTAAACTTTAGCTTAATCTAAGCTTGAGCTTTCAGTTCGATTCAGAGTGAACATTTTGGTTTCTTTCTGGCAGAGTCGCGCACGCCATCTGGAACGCAGAACTCGACACCGTTGGCGGCATTCACGAGCGCTGTGCCACCTGCAGTCAGCCCAGGCAGGCCTTTCCCGCGTTACAGGTGTGCACCTTGCGAACGTGCGACGGCCACCTTGTTGGTTCAGTGTCAAAGCCTGTGTTCTCGCAAATAATCTACTACTAAGCCAACCGTTATTTTCCGTCGTCACGTGACGGCCAAAGCTACGCACACTCGCTCGCACGTGCGGATCGTCTGCTCTTGTCTTGCTATGCCGGATCGTCTGCTTTTGTCTTGCTATGCCGAGTAGGGTCGACGTTTTGCTGGCGGCTTGCAGGACCAGGTAAAGCAGACATGATGGATGCCCGAAAGCCAGACAATTGGGAGCAGTAAGAAAGGGAAATCATTTTCCTAATCAAGCTATTTGTTTGTTGCGAAAGAAATATTGAATAAAAAAATGTAAATATTCGATGCGGTTTGTATTACGCTGAGTAGCTTCCAGTTGCTTGCATTCGCGGACTACATGCAGATGCGCAGTAAATAAAAGTGTACTTTGGCGCCATAGTTTTCGCTGCGCTGCCACAGAAGTCAATTTTACATCCAGTCATTTTATTCGACCTTACTTCGACAACGCAGTCATGGACAATGGAGTGGCCTGTTTTTCTTAGGATATCTGCAAATAATCTTGGTTACAGAACCGAACATTGCCTATGTACCCGCTATAATTGCGACGAGGCGCGCGGAGGCTTGGTCACGTGTCGCAAATATAGTACAGTCAGAAGTCAATCAAGCAGCTTCATTTAGATTGGCCACTTGTTTGAGAAAACGCTTGACGATACGCAATCGGCATTGTTTGTGTACAGCTCGTTCAATCGCGATATCTCAGCGAAAAAGTTGAACTCCAGACGTTCGAAAATAGCACTCGTAGCGTACACATTACAGTTCGTTTACTTCCGAAGTTTAACGATTTGGCTTTTTTTTTATACGACAGGTATGTGGCTCGTCCAGGCATGTTCGACGCTCCACGTGTGCTCGTCACGACCATGCCACCGGACAACGGCATCACCACGTCGGAAGTCCCCAAGGTGTCCTGGGATGCACGTGAGGACACCTTAACATCTGTAGCTGAACTTTTTTTTCCCGAGAAACCAACGCATACAGTAGGCAGACTAACATGGTTCAACCGTGCCGCGAAGACAATGAGAGGCCAGCGTGCTCCTGACGCCAGCGTCTTGTCCAAGCATTTCGCCCTGGTCGACAATAATTTAGATAGCATGGATCTAACCAGCCTCCTGAGGTCAATAGAAAAAAAAACAGCATCAGCTGAAGAGGAGTGCACTGTCATTTCCACTATAGGTGTAGGATGGTTTGGCGGTCGTGCTTTATACAGTGGGTCTAGCCATAGTGACCTCTCGTTTGAATAGATCAACCCAACGCCTAGTTTTCGCGTCAGTAGCGTTGTGTACATTCCGAAGAAGGTTTTCAATGTGCTCTTTTTTGTGCCAGATTGTTTACTTTAGCACTGTTCCAAAGAAGCACACCAATATATCCGCTTGAACTTGTCCATATGTCCGAGTTTCGCTCAAATTGTGCATTTATTATATATACCGAAAAATTATCAAATCTTCATCTACATATGTGCGACCACGCACTGCACTACTTTTCACTCCTGCTATTATAGTGATTCCACGTGCTGTTATTGTTACTTTCCGAGCAATTCAGCTAAGCAGTGAAATTAAACTCAAAGAGAGGGGCAGGTCTTAGCATTATACTCATATCGGCTTCTTTTTTATATTTCCCTCTGAAGCTTGCTTCGATGTGAATTTGTCTTTTGCCGAGGATAAAGATTCAGCACGCGAATTGGGGTGTCTATTTCCTGATGATGGCTAGTAGACAGCAATGCCCTCGGCTTTATAGATATACCTACTTTTCTTTTGTTTACATGTGCTAACTTGTGTCTGAATAAAGTTCGGATATGCTTTCTTTCTTTGCTATTTAGCGACCTGTTTCTGCTTCCCCGCGCCTGCGTATTCCCTCGCAGTCAGTGTCATACGCCATGTTTTTCGGAATTCATGCGCGCAAAGTGGCTGTGTACACAACTTCGTGTCCTGCGCGGACATTTCTACGTCACAATAAATAGCGTGGGGCGAAAAGCAATGTAGTTAAAAAGATACACCGGAGGAGGTCCATCAATGGGCTGCTAAAGACAAAGGACCATATTTTTGCGCTAGCGGTGGTCAGCGAAGTGTACGTGTTGGTGCACGATATAATTTACTGCTGTGCGGCCCTTGGGTAAAACTCAACAGGTTCCGGCCCAGTCCGCACATTCGTGGGGGTACAGTGAATTAACTGGTGCAGATATTTCGGAAACCAGCCGCTAGAGGGGCCTGCTATCGTACGACCAAATGGCACACTCTGACTGAAGCACATAACCTCTGGCTTCGAGACGGCACTGAAGAATAACAGCGCTATTTTGTTTTCTGACAAAAAAGTAACTACTAATTATGCTTTCAGATGGCTGAAAGAATACGTCTAGCATAAAACTAAGCATGCATGTCCTGAAAATCACGAGTGCGGGTCACACGAATCGTCGCTCGCACATTAGTGTGGGTTGGGCACATGTGACTACGAAGATGGCGAACGCCGATTCGAAGTTTCATATTTCCATTAAAAAAAAATGCTTATCGTCGTCGCTTGCACCGCTACAAGAATTTTGCCTGCTGCTTAATGAAGCGCCTTGTATTTCACAAAAAGAAAAAAAAGAAGAAAAAAAGACACCGTTCTGACAAAGATGGTGAAGTCGGCATTCCTGGAGTTCATGCCGGCAAAGCCCTCATTGTAACGAGAATTCTTGGTGTCGATATGCGCGCCGACGATTTTGTTCACTTTCAAACAGTTGACACTGTATAAAATGCAAGATGCTGCAGACTACTTAGATGCCATTCATTCGAGAAGCCGTACTCGCTGCATTCTATGTGACGCCTTCCTTTGACTAGCGAGCGAATTTTTTCCGAAACCTTCCATGCTAAACTTTTAGGTAGTCGAGAATGCAATCCTGATGACTTTTGTTTCAAAGTTAATTCAAAAGCTTTTATATTAAGTTTTAAGTAGACTAGAATTTAGGCTTAACTCTTTTTCACGTTGTGAATGCCACTAAATTAAAAGACCAGCTCACACACGCGTGTGGATTCATTTGCGAAATTAAGGAGTGAACATTTCGATTTGTTGCTGCTCGGGAATAATGTCGGGTATCACCACAGAGAAATAGTTCCGTGAAATAACTGCTCTTCCTGATCAGCTCATGCTTGGCCAGGCGAGCTAGGGTTAAGCATGTTCTTGAACTGACCGTGAATTTCGTCGTTACAGAGTCGGACCACGTAAGGGAAAAGGCGCTGGATGGAAAGATGTTCCAGCCAGAAATCTAGCGCCGACGAATAGGATGCCTCGGCGGCCTTTCAAATTTTTTTAACTGTTTGGCTCTGTGTAGAAGAAGCGCACACGGGGAGATTTCAGGGCTGAGGGGTCGCCTTGCTGCGTAGAATGCTCTTTTCTTGAATCTATCAGCAGCACAATACGTGGGGCAATATGCTGCGTACTCAGAGTTGCAGTCCTGTCGCCTGAAAGACCCTAAACAGACGAACAAATTGAGCTGTGTAAGTAAGTTACACTTCTAAAACACACACACACACACAAGAAAGGAAACCCACTCTTAGCGTGAGAAGAATCTTGATAAACCAGATATCACACGAAATCGAAAGACGGGTGACGAGTTCCCGCACCAGTTACCCGTGGTGACATGCATTTTGACAGCGTCTCCATGGGCCTAGGCACTTTTTGTCGGCAAAGATGGACTACATTGTATTCTGGAGGTGCCAGTGACTGAACTTCGCAAGTTCCGAGAAATTCGCAAGTGCCTAAGTATTAGAAGGTACCTTGAAATACGTGGCGTCATGTGGATGTACCGGCGCTGCTTATTCGACGTGAAATTAGAAAAAAAAAAGTTTCTCCTGTATGTCTTTATATTATAAACAGCGCCTTACCTTAAAATTAACAAAAATATAATTCTAAAAGAACATTTTGTCATTCTGTACTGATTTAGTCTATCACTACCCGTCGGGTTTGCTCAGTGGCTATGGTGTTGGGCTGCTGAGCACGAGGTCGCGTGATGGAATCCCGGCCACGACAGCCGCATTTCGATGGGGGCGAAATGCGAAAACACCCGTGTACTTAGATTTAGGTGCACGTTAAACAACCCCAGGTGGTCGCAATTTCCGGAGTCCTCCACTACGGCGTGCCTCATAATTAGATAGTGGTTTTGGCACGTAAAACCCCATAATTTTTTTAGTCTAGAACTTTAGTGTGTCTCTATCTTTTTGGCAGCTGCTGCTGGAGAAAGGTGTTTCTTTCCGGCATTCTGTAAGCTAGCAAACACTGGAGCCGCGTTCACTTGATATTTCCAGCATGTTTAAGAAAGAGAGCAGGGAATATACAACCACAGTAACGTTATGTAGCAACCAAAGTTCGTACTGTCGGCCTGTCCAAGTTTTCAACCGTATTGCGCATTGACATGCCTGTTGTTTGGGATCGCACCGCTGGTACGATCTGTTGTTGGGAACTCGGCGCTGACGCCCGTGGTTGTACCTGGGTCGCAAGCCCCAAGGGTAGCGTTGGCCTGGCGGCCTGGGGTACAACTGGAAGCATCCGAAGGTCCCGGCAAAGCATGAGTCGACTGGTAACAACAAAACAACTTGTTTATTTTAACATCGCAAAGAGTTGGCGGTCAGGTTGACCGAAGTAGAGAGACGGGAGAGCACTTCACTCAACAGAAGAAATCGGAGCCCTCTTTTTGGCGTCCGGGGGCAGCTGTTTTTATACTCTCGCAGTTGAGGGCAAGAAGGAACCCCTCAAAAGACGAGCACGTGAATGTACAATGGGCTAATGGTGACGCACACTGTCGTAGCGATGCCGTAGCACCATGACGAGCACGATCTCGTAGCACCCTGTCGAGCACGATCTCGTAGCACCCTGTTGTAGCGCTGCCGTAGCACCATGTCGAGCACGATCTCGTAGCACCCTGTTGTAGCGCTGCCGGTCGGGCACAATGACTGTAATGAGAGGATGATCCCTGCTTTGGCATCGCCTGTTTCGGGCACAATGACTGGAATGAGAGGATGATCCCTGCTTTGGCATCGCCTGTTTCGGGCACAATGACTGGAATGAGAGGATGATCCCTGCTTTGGCATCGCCTGTTTCGGGCACAATGACTGGAATGAGAGGGTGATCCTTTGCGGTCGCATCGCCGCAGTCGCGCCTGGAAACACCTGCCGATGAGTGTTGCGGCGACGACGATCGGGCCAAAATGTCTGCCGCCCCGCCGCAGTCGCGCCGGCAAAACCACGTGTCGCAGGCGAAACGCAACAGACCGCCCCGCCGGGGGAAGGAGATCCCGATGGACAGGGGACTGCATCCGCTGTCCGGAGGGATGTCGCTCGATGATGCTCATAACCGAAGTCGGGCGTCCCTCGACGTTTCTTGAGCGCAGCGCACAGAGAAGGCCTCGTTCTCTCGTTCAGGTTCGCACGGGACACTGCAAAGTGACTTCGGGAGAGTTCACATTTTTGTTCTCGTTCCCGGCAAGCGTTAGAACTACGCTGAAACTCAACCGCTCAGTCAGCAAGCACGGCACAACCCTCACTAAGCCCTGCCAGGCTCTTTCCCCTTTTTATACCACTGCCTAGTTCCTTACAGTAGTCTAGCATCACTCAGAACGCGTCCACAAATTGAAAAATTGCACTAGAAAGCATATCATCACTTTGAAACACTAAACAAAAGCAATATGTTAAAAAAAATCCTGCCTCAGGAAGAAAAACATCAGTAACAAACAATTTTGAGGCTGATTCCTACGTTAGGGGCTTCGACTTAAGCCATCGGCGTTACCGTTGAGACTCCCCTTTTTGTAACGCACCTCAAAGGAATATTGTTGTAAAGCGAGGCTCCAGCGCAGGAGGCGGCCATTTTTGGGAGAGATGGTCTGCAGCCATTGGAGAGGGCAGTGATCCGTCTCAATGATAAACCTCGAGCCGGCTAGATAGCATGACAATTTCTGAACGGCCCACACGAGACACGCACACTCTTTCTCGGTGGCGCTATACGCCTGCTCACGACTGGTCAGCTTACGACTAGCATACAGGACGGGGTGTTCTACTTCTCCATTTTCCCGTTGGCACAGTACAACGCCCATGCCTCGCTCACTAGCATCGCACTGAACAATGAACCCTTTTGTATAGTCTGGCGATCGTAGCACAGGCTGGCTTGTTAGGGCACTCTTTAGGGCGCTAAAAGCTCTTTCCTTGGTCTCGTCCCAGACGACTGTTTGAGGCTCTGTCTTTCTTAGAGCATCCGTCAGGGGAGCCGCGATATCAGAGTACCTAGGGATGTACCTCTGATAGTAGCCGGCGACACCCAAGAACGACCGAATATCGGTCTTTGTGCGCGGTTGCGGAAAGTCTCGCACAGCGGCCACTTTTATTTCAGAGGGGCGGCGACGACCCTGACCAATCACGTGACCGAGGTAGACAACCTCGGCCTGTGCTAACTGGCACTTAGGAGCCTTGACTGTCAAGCCCGCTTCGCGCAGGCGGGTTAGCACTGCCCGCAAGTGTGCCATATGCTCAGACCAGGATGCGGAGAATATCGCTACGTCGTCTAGATACGGTAAAGCGAATTCTTGCTGTCCCCGCAACACTTTATCCATGAGACTTGAAAAACAGTATGGCGCGTTCTTCAAACCAAAACTCAACACTTTAGGACGGAATGTTCCCATTGGTGAAATGAACGCCGCATACCTACTAGCCTCTTCTGTAAGTGGAACCTGCCAATAACCCCTGACAAGATCTAGGGTGGAAATAAACTGAGCGCTACTAACTTTCTCAAGGCGCTCCTCGATGTTAGGGATCGGATAAATTTGATCCTTAGTGATGGAATTAAGCCTGCGGTAGTCGACGCAAGGACGAGGTTCCTTGCCCGGTACCTCAACTAAAATCAAAGGGGAGGTATAATCACTCTCACCTGCCTCAATAACACCGAGCTGTAGCATTTTCTTTACCTCAGCCTCCATAATATCGCTCTGGCGGGGTGACACCCGATACGCCTTGGATCGTACTGGCTCTGGGGAGGTAAGTTCTATGTCATGAGTAAGGACAGAAGTCCTACCAGGCCTCTCAGAGAACAGACCTTGAAACTCTTGTAATAGCTGGTGTAGTTCGGTTTTCTGCTCGGGCGACAGCGGTGCTTTACTGATAAGGTCACTAATGACTTGACCGGTGTCTTCCCTGTTCGTCACTGAGCCTAGTCCCGGAAGCTCGACCGGAAGCTCTTCAGGAACGTTTACCATCATGCACACCACTGCTTCCCTTTGTCTATAAGGTTTGAGCAGATTACAGTGGTAAACTTGCTGTGCTTTCCGCTTTCCTGGCAGACTTACCACGTAGTTAACGTCCGACAGTTTCTGAACAATTCGTGCTGGGCCCTCCCACTGCACGTCTAGTTTGTTGTTTAGCGATGTGCGCAATATCATGACCTCATCGCCAACCTCAAAACGACGGGCCCTGGCTGTCCGATCATAATAAACCTTGGCCCTCTGCTGGGCCTTTGTCATTGCTTCACCTGACAACTCCTGTGCCCTTCTTAAGCGTTCGAGGAGCTTAAGCACGTACTCCACCACGACTGGGTCGTCGCCCCTACCTTCCCATGATTCTCGAAGCATGCGAAGCGGAGATCGAAGCGAGCGACCGTACACCAGTTCAGCTGGCGAAAACCCCGTAGCCGCATGCGGCGCGGTCCTTAAAGCAAACATCACCCCAGGCAGACACAGCTCCCAGTCAGTTCGATGTTCAAAACACAACGCTCTCAACACGCGCTTCATGACGGAGTGGAGCTTCTCAACGGAATTCGACTGTGGGTGGTACACTGAGCTGTGTAACAGCTTTACCCCACACCTTTCGAGAAAAGTTGTCGTCAAAGCGCTAGTAAACACTGTGCCCTGATCTGATTGAATTTCTGCAGGAAAACCAACTCGCGCAAATATGGACAGTAGTGCATTGACTATCTCCACTGAGCTGAGTTCTTTAAGCGGCACTGCTTCAGGGAACTTTGTCGCTGGGCAGATCACAGTCAAAATGTGTCTGTACCCTGTGGCTGTTACCGGCAGAGGTCCCACTGTATCAATAACGAGCCGTCTAAAAGGCTCCGTAATGATAGGTACCAATTTCAACGGCGCCCTCGATTTGTCCCCTGGTTTGCCCACCCGCTGACAAGTGTCACATGTCCTCACGAAATGGTCTGCGTCCCGAAAACACCCTGGCCAATAGTACTCTTGCAAGAGACGGTCCTTAGTTTTCTTAACTCCTAGGTGTCCGGACCACGAACCCCCGTGTGACAAGCGCAACAGATCCTGACGATAGCATTGAGGCACGACCAGCTGATCGAACTCCACTCCTCTGCGGTCTAGATACTTCCGGTACAGGACTCCACCTCTTTCCACAAAACGCGCAGTTTTCCTGGCGATACCTTCTTTGACATTGCAGCGCACGTTTTCCAGGCTGCCATCCTTTTTTTGCTCGGCTATCAAAGCCGACCGGCTGACTTTTAGCAACCTATCAAGTCCGTCTGACGTAGGCGCGATGAGCAAATCAGTAGATAGCTCTTCTAACTTTCCCGTGTCGGGCGTTTCCTCTCCAGTATCTGGCGCCTTTAACGTTACAGACTCAAGTTTATTCAGTTCGGGCGTGCTCGGAATATCAGCTTGCTGCGCCTCTGACCCTTTTTCGTTGTTTGATAACGTCGGCCCCGCAACTACCGCCTTTGCAGCGAGCTCCCGAACCTTCGATCTGGTTAAGGCCTGAACACTAGCTTCACCAAACAAAAGCCCCTTCTTGCGCAGGAGGTGATCGGACCTGTTTGAAAATAGGTACGGGTACTGGGGTGGCAGCATAGATGACACTGCGGCCTCCGTCTCAAGCGCTCCGAAAGGTCCTTCAATAAGCACTTTTGCTACCGGCAGACACACGCTATGAGCTTCCACGGCTTGCTTGATCCATGCGCACTCGCCCGTGAACATATGGGGTTCTACGTAAGACGGGTGAACTACATCCATCGTTGCTGCGGAATCGCGAAGCACTCGGCACTCTTTCCCGTTCACGAGGAGGTCTCGCATGTAAGGCTCGAGAAGCTTCATGTTCTCGTCAGTGCTGCCTATTGAAAAAAACACAACTTTTGGTGTTGTTTCCGGACACTGCGCCGAAAAGTGACCCGGCTTCTGGCACGTATAACAAACGCGCGCTTGCCTCATCTCGAACCGCTTTCTGCGTTCGGCTTCGGCTGCCGCCGTCTCCTTAGGTTCGGTCGCACTGCTTCCACTCGCATCCGCACTACGCGTGTTCCCCTTTGCTCTCATGGGTGTGAACTTCGACCTCTCAAACTTCGAGCCAAATTCACCCTTTTGACCGTCCTTAGCTCCGCGAGCCCGACGCGTCACAAACTCCTCGGCTAGCTCAGCGGCTTTAGCCACCGTACAAACGTCTGGCCTATCCAAGACCCAGTATCGCACGTTCTCCGGTAACCGACTATAAAACTGTTCTAGCCCGAAGCACTGCAGAACTTTATCGTGGTCACCAAACGCTTTCTCTTCTTTGAGCCACTCCTGCATGTTCGACATAAGCCTATACGCAAACTCTGTATATGACTCACTTCTGCCTTTCTCATTTTCCCGAAACTTCCGACGGAACGCCTCCGCAGACAGCCGGTACTTTTTTAGCAGACTCGATTTTACTTTGTCGAAATCCTCTGCTTCCTCTCTATCCAAGCGAGCGACTACGTCGGCCGCCTCGCCGGGTAACAAAGTGAGCAAGCGCTGTGGCCACGTTTCCCGAGAGAACCCCTGCTTCTCGCACGTTCGCTCAAAGTTAACCAGGAACAAACCAATGTCCTCTCCAAGCTTAAACGGCCGCATTAGGTCAGTCATTTTGAACAATACGCGTTCTCCTGCACCGTGTGCCTGACTTCCATTACGAGCGCGTTCCATCTCTACCTCAAGACGCTTCATTTCCAAAGCGTGTTGACGGTCACGCTCTTGTTGCTCTCGCTCTTTCTGTTCTTTACGTTCACGCTCTTCTTTTTCTTTCTGTTCTTTACGTTCACGCTCTTCTCTTTTTGCAGTCTCCCTCTCTTCAATGGTCTCAAGGCATTCCGACAGCTCGTCATCCTCAGCCTCTAACTCAAGAATAGCCTTTAGCAGTTCAGGTTTTCTGAGTTTGTCCGAGACATCCAGACCCAACTCTCTTGCAAGCTCCAACAATTTCGGTTTGCGCAACGACTTCAAATCCATGGCTGCTCTGAATGCTGCTTTCTCTACTGCTTACTATTGTCTTGCCGCAAACTAACCCGGCAGCAACGACAACCACAATTACCAGCTCTGTTTCTGACACTAACAAAAGCCTGGCAAAGCTCAGAAGAAGAAAGTCCCGCACTCACCAAACCTCGCAGGCAGGAATTCCGCGCAGTCGTTCCGCTGCAGGCAACCAGTCGTCACACAGGGCTCGTTGCACTGCTTCCGGATCGTCGTTGAGCTGCTCAGCATACAGTCAACTGCATATCTTCGCTGCTGGCCTCCGTTGTCGCGATCTCACCGCTGGCAGACAGTTGTTTGAAGTCGGAGGCGATCTCACCGCTGCCAACCAGATGTTTTGATCGCACCGCTGGTACGATCTGTTGTTGGGAACTCGGCGCTGACGCCCGTGGTTGTACCTGGGTCGCAAGCCCCAAGGGTAGCGTTGGCCTGGCGGCCTGGGGTACAACTGGAAGCATCCGAAGGTCCCGGCAAAGCATGAGTCGACTGGTAACAACAAAACAACTTGTTTATTTTAACATCGCAAAGAGTTGGCGGTCAGGTTGACCGAAGTAGAGAGACGGGAGAGCACTTCACTCAACAGAAGAAATCGGAGCCCTCTTTTTGGCGTCCGGGGGCAGCTGTTTTTATACTCTCGCAGTTGAGGGCAAGAAGGAACCCCTCAAAAGACGAGCACGTGAATGTACAATGGGCTAATGGTGACGCACACTGTCGTAGCGATGCCGTAGCACCATGACGAGCACGATCTCGTAGCACCCTGTCGAGCACGATCTCGTAGCACCCTGTTGTAGCGCTGCCGTAGCACCATGTCGAGCACGATCTCGTAGCACCCTGTTGTAGCGCTGCCGGTCGGGCACAATGACTGTAATGAGAGGATGATCCCTGCTTTGGCATCGCCTGTTTCGGGCACAATGACTGGAATGAGAGGATGATCCCTGCTTTGGCATCGCCTGTTTCGGGCACAATGACTGGAATGAGAGGATGATCCCTGCTTTGGCATCGCCTGTTTCGGGCACAATGACTGGAATGAGAGGGTGATCCTTTGCGGTCGCATCGCCGCAGTCGCGCCTGGAAACACCTGCCGATGAGTGTTGCGGCGACGACGATCGGGCCAAAATGTCTGCCGCCCCGCCGCAGTCGCGCCGGCAAAACCACGTGTCGCAGGCGAAACGCAACACTGTCCGTTAGGGTCACTATGAGCGCTTGACACTGAGAAGGGGCCGGTTTGTTTGCTTTCTTATTAATTTATTTATTTGTTTATTTATTTCTTTATTTATTTATTTATTTATTTATTTATTTCACAATAACCCTAAAGGCCCTCTAGGGAGGTTATTACATAGGGTAAAGGTTGCATGGTGAGGCAAAGAACAGTGCGTAAATGTAAATGCAATATAAAAACAAAACTGGGACAAAATTAATTACAGTGCATCAACGTTCGACGTGGGTTGACTTGCCGATTAGTCGTAATAGACGTACGTACGCGCGCCTCTCTGCTGCAGACGTCCCCAGGAAGCCCATGTGGTGCTTCTTTGACTCCAAGGATTTCACCTACACGGTGAACAGCCTGCCGCTGGAACTGTGCTCCGCTATCATCTTTTGCTGTCTCGATCTCTCGCCAGGAGGAGACAGCGTCGCTGTCTTGGCGGCTGACGAAGGTTGGTGCTTGTTTTGCGAATTTCGCGTTACTTTTGGCCTCTCCCTTGGAGAGCCTCATAGATAGCCGAAAAGCAGTGCAATGTTAAAAAAAGAAAAGCAGGAAAAAAATAAGGTTGTTTGGTGCTTAGCAAGCACGCGTACTCGTTAGATTAACCGATTAGCCTCGACGTGCAACGGGCTTAAACTACAGCCACGAAGTGGTCAGGCAGCCACATTCTGGGTCGCCATCTGCTCTTTCAGAATTCGCCGCAAAATTTTTATATAGTTTATACATCGATCATATTCCAGCGAACCTTTTTTTGCCTGAAGTAAATGGGCTTTCTCACTTACTGATATAGTTGTTCTCTGTATTCATTGCTCGCTTACGTTTTCTCAGGAACACCGACATTCACACACTCTCTCACAACAGCTCGCTCTCACCCACCCACCCATCTCATCACTTCCTGAATCACTCGCGGTCACTTACCCGTTCTTTTGGTTGCTCATTCGCTCTATGAGCTCTCTCAATCACTGGCTCTCTCTTTCAGCTTCAGTTTAACTCTCACTCACTCACTCACTCACTCACTCACTCACTCACTCACTCACTCACTCACTCACTCACTCACTCACACTCACTCACTCACTCACTCACTCACTCACTCACTCACTCACTCACTCACTGACCGACTGACTGACTGACTGACTGACTGACTGACTCACTCACTCACTCACTCACTCACTCAATCACTCTCGCCCGCTCACTGACCGACTGACTGACTGACTGACTCACTCACTCACTCACTCACTCACTCACTCACTCACTCACTCACTCACTCACTCACTCACTCACTCACTCACTCACTCACTCACTCACTCACTCACTCACTCCTGCCGCGTGCAGAGAGGTACCGCGACATCGCCGAGCGCCGCAAGGCGTACCCGTGGGTGCGGCTGTTCGTGGGCGTCGGAGGCCCACGGGCCATGGAGGAGGGTTTCCGCGTCCTCAGCTCGCCCAACGTGACCAACATGACCGTGGTGCGCCTCTGCCGCAGCCTGCACAAGTTCGCCGAGCGCATGGGAGGCGAAGGCGTTCTTTTCCACCCGCCGGCTAGCACCGATGGGGCCTACCACCAGTTCATCGTGGTGAGAAATTTCGCGCACAGCGCTTGCCGTCTATGTCGATGGACTTTTGAATGAACGGTCCACCAGATAAGCGCTGACAATGCAAGCGTTAGCAGTGCAGACCTCGAAGGACTGATTTGGTCCGTATTATTTTTTTCTCGTGGAAATACAGCTACACGCAGAAAACACCAGCCGCACGCTGGAAATAGCCAATCTCACCTCAAGCAGGAAGTGAACATACGTCCGCCAGCTGAGAAGCTGGTGATATATCGGAACTTCGTACTGCAACACTCGGCTTCCGGCATTTTTGTCACTATGGATGCATGACTGGATTCTTTTGAAAGCACTTGTAATTAACACTTCAATTAGTACGCGTTGCTCAGTTTATAGGTACAGCGCGAAGCAATTTGCCAGGTTCTGACAAATAAAGCGCCGTCACCCCTGCAAACAGTCATAGCATTTGACAGTCAGCAGTAACGTCAGTCACAACACATGCCCAACATAGTCACAACATAGTCTGATCGCATCTGAATCCGTGGCGTTTTCTAATGAGACAGATTCAGCGTCACCATTCAGCGACACTTACATTATCTATATTTATAATTTTCATTTGAAAAGCAACCACTCTGCAACGCCTCCTTTGTATTCTTTATACGAAGCACATTCATACTTAAGGTTTTCAACGGAAATAAGTTTGTACTTTACACATTCGACATTCCCGTGATCTTGTTCAATTCTCTTCATTTTTTTTCCCTTCAGAACCTTCAAGAATGTCTTGGTGCATTTGACATTGAGGTTAGCGTTGTGATCCCTGAAGACGCCATCGACGACAGGGCATTCGTGAAGTACGAGGCTTACTACAGGTAAACAGGTTTTTTGTCACTTGGGCGGATATGCTTGAATCTTCAAATATATCTTCTCAAGTGGACAGTTCTCAAGTCGAAGATCCAGTGCGTATAAGAACCTGAAAGAGAGAAGCCACATGTCATGTTCATTAAGGCAGGCCAAAATTATCCGTCTTCAATCAGTCACCCATGTTTTGTCTAAATAGGCACGTCTACAGTGTCAGGGATGTAGGTCGCTGCTCACGCTCTTAACGTGGAAATGCATCTGAGTTGGGCAACTATTCATGGTTATAAAGGAGACATAGAAATTATAGAAAGGCGATAGAAATAGAGTCAGGATAGACTTAACTTTGAAGGCAAGCTTCAAATCATGCTCGCCTGATGAGCATTCGTGTTCACAGTTTACAGGTTTTTTGATCACATACTACTTTCGATCGAAATGAAAGAATCAAAAGCCGACTTCTTGGTGTGTACTTGGACTCTGTGGCTTGTTAGCTGCAAGGACATGCGTATCAAGAGTAGTTAAGTTTCACTTTAGCAATTTACTCAGCGCTTGCATTTTCTCCTAACCAGATTGCTTAAGAACGTCGTCGTGTGGGCGCACGTTCCAAACATGAGCCACGTGACCTGCTCCTTCGATGGAAGCTTCTTTGTGAGTATTTCGTGCGCTAACTGCCCTCTCGATACTGCTATGGGTTTAGCTACAGGAAATGAAAATCGAAGTTCCCATAAGGTTGTCGTGAGTGTGGCAAACAAATTTTCGAGGGAAAGCGGCCAAACATATTCGAGGCATTTGACAGATGGTCGATTCCTCGCTGTTTGCCTCGAAACCGCTGAAACTAACCACAGTGCTCCACGCTCGCAGCCGGTGTGCACGTGGAAGCGTAGGAGGCTGTTTGCAGGCAATGGCTTTGCAGACTGTTTGCTGTATAGAATAAAATGAAGCATCCAAAATTAGCTGCGGGGATGGTGAAGACAGCTCAGTGCAGAAATATGTAGATTGGCGCAGGACAGGGGTAATTGGAGATCTCAGGGAGAGGCCTTCGTCCTGCAGTGGACATAATATAGGATGATGATGATGATGATGATGATGATGACGATGACGGTGATGCTGTATAGACCTTCTGTTCTAATGTCTGTACTCGCTGATAACCTTACAATTCAGTGCAAGTTCCGCTCACAAGGCCGAAATGCACCGGTTCATTGCGCCCCATACGCTTCAAGACACACGTTCCCGAGAGACGCTCCTATTGAAAAAAGTTCGCTCCCGTAGTTACGCCATGGAATCGAGCGAGTGTAATTGGATGGAGCATATACGCAAGGTATATTTGACTTGGGCAGCGGTGTGCTTGCCACTCCATTTTAGCTTGTCAGTGACCAGAGATCCAGTTATCCATTTTATTAGCGATTCACCTATGGCCAGATCACACAAGCTTTGCCTCTTCTGTCCTCTTTGCCACAAGCTTTGCCTCTTCTGTACATTCATGCCGGCTTCACTGCACGATTGCAGCGCCGCCAAACGCATTTACAGCTGCTCTCGACGCAAACCCAATGGTGCATGAACAGATACGGTGAATGAGTTTTATAGTGTACTCGTGCACCCGCACGTGCCAGACTGCGCACAGTAAAGTCACGACATTTTCTCTCTTGAGGGTGCGGCTTGTCTCAGCGAGGTTCTAAACGAGTAAGTTAGGTTTCGGTCTTAGACAAGTGTAAATGGAACCAACTGGAGGAACACATACAGATCAGAACCACACGAAGCGTATAGCATACAGCCGTATAACGTAGTAAGGCTCGCCGAAATCCTCAACACGTACGTTTCACTCCTATTCGTGTAGTCACGTGTATTCGGCAAGGCGCATAAGCACACTGTACACAGGTTCTTGCGGCAATGAAGGAGAGCGAACAAAGACAATCCCAAGGGAAGTTACGAAGAAAAAGCGCGTGCTTCGTCTGATCCCGGGTGTACTTGAGCTAAGTTGGCATTGTAGTGTGTCTGAGAGCGTAAAGTCATCACTGAGTCCAACTGCCGGTACGTCACTCCAGAATTCATTCAAGCAGGCCTCGAGTTACGTCACCGATAACGTCGGTTTTCCTCGCTGCTTGGCGCAGGAGCCGTGGTTCGAGTGGCTAAAGCGCAAGCCTCTGTCCGTTGCCACCAAGAGTCTTCTGTCGCTGAGCCTGGCGCCGCTTCGCTACCCGATGCCATCCGCCCTGGCAGGCCGGAACTGCTTCCGCAAGGAGTCGGCGATGAATCCTCAGAGGGTTCCTTTCGCCCAGGTGGTCACTCCGCATTTCTGTGCCCATGGTTCACTGCCACTAACCTTCTGTGTCATCATCATCCCTCATGACACCTTTATGACCCCGTCTCCCCTCCCCCTGTGCAGAGTAGCAGGCTAGAAGGCATTAGCTCGGGCCGACCTCTCTGCCTTCAGTCAAATTAATTATCTCGATTTCTTTGCGTCTGCAATGAAGAAATCACAGGGAGAGCGGAGGCGAAGCAAAGGGACAGCCATACTGAGTGACAGGTTGAGAATCCAAGTGAAACTGCTCCTATAGAAAAGTCATGCTGCGCCCGCTATTTGTCCCTGGGCCTGCTCTTTATCCTTCCGCGCTCCGCGAAATAGTTCCCGTAGGGACGACTTACGCTCCATCCGCACGACCTTCCGCACTCGTGCGGACGTGCGGGTAAACTGCACGCGTCCCGCGAATGTGCGCAAGTTTCGGTTTACAATGGGTCTGCACGAGCAGTGTGAACCGTAGTTATGCGTCTGTGTGAGACTTTGTGCAACTTCGTGCACGTCCGCGCGCTTGTGGACGGTGCGCGGAAGGCGCGTGCAGATAAGTCGGGCCCTTACAGATGCCGCCGGCACCAAGAGGTGCCCTGCTGTTCAGTACCACTAGCGCAGTCATTCTTTTTTGCACTGTATTCACGAGACAATAAAAGCGCTCGTTGGGGGCGGGTTTCTTAAATAGGTGCATTGATCTTGTTCTGCCTTTGAAGTATGCGAGATGTATATATAAGTCAATGTAAGATATATCCGTGTACAACGTTGATGTAAAACGTATGTTGTAAAATGTTTGTCGAATATATGTAAAGAGACCTAGGTATGATCAAATGTAACGGCGCCTGCGTGTCGGATGTCAACGTAAGCAGGAGCCACTGCCTTTAGCTCCTGCTCATCTTTCTGCATAAGAAAATAAGCACAATAAAATGAAGCATCCAAAATCAGCTGTGGGGATAGTGAAGACAGCTCAGTGCAGGAATAGGTAGATTAAATAGGATACTACAAGAGGAATTTATCTCTCCTCGTGCGCAAAGTATCTTCTTGTGGCCGAATGTACGGCTCGGGCAGGCTTTTGTGCTTACGATATTGAACGGCGCTTCGCGTAGTTCCAAACCGAGTCAATACGCAGCGGTGACTCGTTGAATTGTGCCACTTAGTCTAAAACTTTATATATGGCTCTCAACATGGCTGCGTTCGGATGCTCTCCATAGAGGGATAAATAGACAGCTAAATGGGTAGCAGCCATTTTACATTTCGTTCCAATCCTGACAAAGCCGGCAAAATAGGCAGCTTCATGAACACGGTATCGAAGTAAAAAAAGAACGACTGAGGTCACTTTGCTGTTCGATCAAGTTGGCGACTGCGCAGCACGCTTGAAAATTCGACGGGAAGGTGACTGCACTAGAAAACGTTGTCAAGCTTTCTTGTTCTCCTAATGTAAGCTACGTTGCATATTTCGAACGTTCAAATACAGCTACAATGTGTGTCTGTTAACTTAATGTCACTCCCGCACATTGTTGTCCGTTTCTTCGTCTAACCTCTATCGACTGCGCAGGTGCATCTTGACGTCATATGTTTTTGTATCGGCTTACATAGCGCCTAATTCGGAACGTACATCCTGCATCCTTTCCGCACCCTTTACTCTCCTTAACATCTAATCAGTCCCGGTTTACTGTGGCGCTTGGCAAAAGATTGTGTGCTACGTGGATTCTTAGTTCACTCACATATGACTTACGGCACATGTGCATAGTAGCAAGCAATTCAAGTGTGCGCAAATAGTCAGCACATATTTTTTTCGGCAGTAGCAAGATCGAATGCGCTTCACAAATAAATTAAAAAAAGGTAATCTGAACTGCTGAACAATCAAAAAGAAGCAATTGACGTCATCAGACGTACGTGAAAGAAGTGTAGAAGTCCCTTTCTCTCAGTTTTGAATGGCGCTCCCCTTGGAAGATTGAGACAGCTGCGGAAGAGGAAAAGTAAACAAAACATCCCGGAACCAAGGATAAGTCGCATTCTGTAAACAAAGAGGACTGCTCATTGTACATTTTATGTGTTGTGTTTCAATGCACCGTTGTTCTCAAATAAAAAAAACTTTGCTTACATGAACATAAATCCAGTATGTGTTCCACCTAATTTCTCTTTTCTTAGCTTTTCCTTGTCGACACGAGGAGGCGCTAGTCGTAAAGATTTCTTTGAGATGCATTCTATTACTTGCACTTGAAGTTGTCTTCTTAGCCATCAACGTGGACTGTCTCCTATGCTGGCCTTAAGGGAACCCACCCCGTGTTTTCTGCATTCTTGTTCCGTGCGAATGGTTCAGGTGTGCCTCAGGGTTGCGGACATGACGGCGGAGGAACCGCTGCCGAGGACCGCGTGTCACGTGTACCACGACCTACACGACTGCTACGTCACCTTCTCCTCCAAG
This sequence comes from Dermacentor variabilis, assembly GCF_050947875.1. Classification (NCBI taxonomy): domain Eukaryota; kingdom Metazoa; phylum Arthropoda; class Arachnida; order Ixodida; family Ixodidae; genus Dermacentor; species Dermacentor variabilis. The sequence goes on from NC_134574.1 coordinate 155,861,816, forward strand.
GCACTGAGCGCCATTGTGAGTAGCACTGCATGTTACTTAAGTACTAAAGCGCCAGCAGACGACACAAGAAGGGACACGGACGAGCGCTCGTCCGTGTCCCTTCTTGCGTCGTCTGTTTGGCGCTTTAGTATTTCAGTAACATGCACCAATTAGCCCAACAAAAAGTTCTACTGGAGCACTGCATGTGTAGGTTTTCATCGTGGTAGCCAAAGTGGTGGCTTTGCCGAACAACCGCGAGATGCAGTTGTTTGCGTGAAAGGAAGGATTTGTCATACACGCGGCTTGAGCGGAAAGCCTCTCGTGGTGTCGCTGCGGGCGCTGGCCTCTAGAAATTTGATTTAAACTCGCTGAACTAATTTCTATGTGAAGGCTTTAGATTTTCTATAAGAGCCCTTAGGCATGCGGCATTGCTTTTTTTTTCTTTTTCGCTAGCGCTTGTAGGCTTCCCTAACACGGCCCACCCGCGGGCCTGCGGATCAGAGTAGGACATATGGAAAATGGGCTTGTTCACGATAAAAAATGCCGTACAGCGCGAAGGACAAGGACTGCGAGAGACGACATACACTGCGCAGTGTATGTCGTCTCTCGCAGTCCTTGTCCTTCGCTGCATGTCATTTTTTTATCATGAATTACCAGCTAGCCCAAGCAACCACCTTAGTTCACTTGTTAATGACTTTTGTTCCGTAGGAAATATGTGGGATTTATATGGCGAATGTGACAAGCCTTGACGAGATAAAACGGTCTGTAAAAAAGGCGTCCAGATGGTATGAATGATTGACGTTTTTATAAGAACAGGATATTACCGTTACGGCGAAGTCGACTACAGGGAGCAGGCATGTGTGGTTGGCACCGAACTGAATCTGTCGCCTATAGACTCAATATCTGCGCACTCAGATGACAGTGCAGAGTGATGCGCATTGACCGCAACTAATTGTCACCTGTTGACGCACACTGCCAATGCGCTACCTATTCAAGTGACATGGATATACTGCCATCTTGTATCGTGAACAACTGTTCCATGCGGGAGCCAAAATGCCTGTGATATCGTTTTCCTTGAATTTTTCAGTAATTTAGACTTCACCTTTCTCGTATGAAATTTAAGCTTGCTATTTTATAGCCGTTAAATGTCAATTACATGACATTGATATAAGTTGTTAAATATCGTAGTTGTTTTTTTTTTTCACAGGAGACCTCAGTACAGTCTTTGACTATGAAACCTCCTTTTGTACACCAAATACTGGAATTATGACCGAACATTTAAAAAAAAGAAAATCGCACTTTCGCCCGAAAGGCGAAGCATCGATTGCGATAGCATATTAGTGGACAGCTATACAGAGTATGGATAGCAGTTTCATCGGTCATATAAACTTGTAAACAAAGGCATACAATTCTCGCGGGCAACTTTCTGTGGCTATGAAGGGAAAGCTACGGGCGCGTGCCTACTGCACATGTGTTACTGTGCCAAGTAGTCCGGCAGCATTTGACAGTGTTATTGGCTATTCGGAAAAAACGCAGCTTCCGTGTACGTGCGATGGTTTCGCTTTTCCCCAGACGCGGAAGGGAGACGCCGCAAAATGAATAAACATTTACACTCAGTGATGTGTTCTCTATTATTTAACAGTTGCGAATGAGGTGTTGATGTTTTGTCTTCGCCGACATAAAATAGTGTGGATTAGAACGCCGAACTCTTTTCAGAAGCGCTCTCAATTGTGCGCGCTTTGCCCCCGTAGCTTTCCCTTCATAGCCACAGAAAGTTCTCTGCGAGCATAACTAAATTAACAAGCGTGTTGTCATGCGCCATCTCATCTCAGTCGATCACATCTCAGTCGCTTTTCCCCAGACGCGGAAGGGAGACGCCGCAAAATGAATAAACATTTACACTCAGTGATGTGTTCTCTATTATTTAACAGTTGCGAATGAGGTGTTGATGTTTTGTCTTCGCCGACATAAAATAGTGTGGATTAGAACGCCGAACTCTTTTCAGAAGCGCTCTCAATTGTGCGCGCTTTGCCCCCGTAGCTTTCCCTTCATAGCCTCAGAAAGTTCTCCGCGAGCATAACTAAATTAACAAGCGTGTTGTCATGCGCCATCTCATCTCAGTCGATCACATCTCAGTCGATGACCGCGGAAACTCGCTTTCAGCACGCTGTAGTGAGGAAACGCGGCAGCAGCAGCGAGCGAATTGATTTTCGTGCAGCAGCTCCCGTCAGCGCAAACCACTCTGTACCCGTCCCAGATGACTTTCAAGATACAGCGGCCCGACCAGACGCGCGCGGCCACCTGGGTCGGCCTGTGTCGAACGCGCCCCACTTCCCTACGCTCCCCCCGAAGCCTTGCGCGCGACGGAAGGCGGCGCGCTTCCTCCCCGCTTTCCTCGCTTGCATGAGCGACATTGTGCCGCGATCGCCGGCTCACCCTTGCACGCGTTCACTCGCAATACAGCATACGGCGCGCGGCGACGATTTTATCGCCCTTGGACTTTATACGGAGCGTCATGGCGTCGCCGACGCCAAAGGTAGAAATGCGCCTGGAGTGTCCGTAAAATTGCTATCGCAAAAATAAATTTGTGATTCTTCGCGTTGCTGAAGAGCTCGGATTTCACGAACCAACTACAGGCCGTCAAGAGTGCCCGCGACGTCGCGGAGAGTCACCACCTCTCTATCCCGTCGTGGGCGGAGCCACCGACTTGATTGGGGAGCCTTCGGTTCCCCCCAATCCTCAGTACACTCTAGTAAAATTCTTGTCACTGTCATTCTGATAATGAGTTCTGAGCAATTGGACAGGCTATCGAAGGTAGATAGGAATGCATGCAGGGATTACAGGAGAACGTTTAATTGGGTGGGGTCGAGTGATGCTTGGAACAGATAACCGATGGCCTATCGCAGTACACAGAGCTTGTGTCCAGGAAAGGTAACTGTTACCGTGTGTGGCGAAGAAGGGATTGAAGCTACGAGATTACAGAAAGTGGAGGCATAGCGCTAGATTGACAGACGGCAGAACGGGAATATTCCTTCAGTAGGGTTAAAATCTGCTGCCGACGAACTAAGCGTAGCAGGGATGCATCGAGACAGGGTTGACCAGAGCGCATGTGGCTCTCTCGCCTCCCGACTGCAGGGCGAAGTGGTGAATCGACACTTCCAGAACGGCTTGGCAGTGGTCGATCTCAACTTTGACGACTACCTCGGCGTCTGCGGCGAGCGCCACCGGCTCTTCAACGCACTGTATAACATCGTCGATGGGTCATGAACTCTCGCGGCTAAAAGTGCGGGCTCGACCTGGACGTGGCACAGCCCGGAGGTCTTCCTCACAAAGTTCACGAAGCGGGGTGTCCTGGAAGGCCGAAATAAAATTCCGTGTCTTGATCCAGAAATACGGTGCTAGCTTGGCCGTAGGAAGAGAATAATAAGTTGGAGCTATACACGGCGATCGTGTGACTGTGTAATGTAATATAATGGAGTGCATTCACTTGCTGCGCGGCTGTGATAGTGTAGAATATGCCAGCCACGCTTGAAACAACCGCGGTAGTCTTCGATATTCTGCTGAGTACGGGGCCGTGGGTTAGATTCTCGATCGCGCTGGACGGATGGTGATTGAAGCGGAGTTTGAAAAAAACATGTCTGGTGCATGGCATATTGGGTGAACGATAAAAAGGCCCCAGGAAGGGAAAATTACTTTAAATCCTCATCTACAGCGCCTCTATAGCCCCTGTGCTGCTCTTGAATGTTTAACCCCAACCTTTTTAAAATCATGCAAATCCGCAACGAGTTATGTATGAGACATGTACTGCAACGGGATTCCTCTTTCGCGCTTTCCTAGTAACACTCGCCGCCATCTAGCGCCGCCGCCGCGAAGCTTGCCCGTAGCCTCCGAGAGGCATGGCGCACTGCGGTGCGTGCGAACGCTGAGAAACGCGCCATGTGGCAACCGGGCTCCTCTCTCTCGCTTCTTTTTTGACACGCTGCGCCATGTAGCGGCGCTGCCGAGAAGTCCGTGCGTGGCCTCCGAGACAAGAAGTGTGGCGCGTCGGTGCGTGATGAGAATTGTTGGCTCGCTTGCCGTACACTCGGCGGCACATACTCAACTAAGCCAAGTTGGCGAGGCCTTCACTGAATATCGGCACGTACCCGTTGCATTCATGGCGCATCTCGCTAAAGCGTTGTCCTGATGGATCCTGTTCCTGGGGGCGGAAACTTTTTTATGGCTACTTTAATAAACGTTTTGACAACAACAGAGCGTTGTCGTTCATTGAAAAGTGGCACTCAGCTAGAATATTTGTGGCAGAGCCTGCTGATGCGTTGGGTTGCTGTTCTTGAGGAACCTTTGTGACGCGAGTTAGATTCCGCTCAGCATAGGAGAAATTTAAGGGTTCTTTTTCATCATTATAGAGCGGCACATTTCCAGTTGCACATACTCCCACCGTGTGACACCGACCTCCCTGGCGGCCTAGCGCGCTGGGAAGTGGTCTTGCTACGAAGGTAACTCCTCCGTGTCGCCCTTATCACTGCGGTAACCTGGTCGTCGTCGGCACAGTACCGTGCCTCCGTCAGCGATTCCTGCCCCTTCTGCCCCGCTCCTGTCTGTGTGGTGGACACTGGGCACCTTTCTACACGCCCTCCGCCAGAAACACCTGCTTCGATGTGAACCATCCCAGGTCAGCCGCCAGGTGCAGACAGTTGGATCTTGGGGCCCCAACACCGGACACGGCTGGACTTCCTCCGGGAATCCGGCTTGTATCTACACTTGTAAATAAGTCTTTGTGCCAGAAGGCACGCTGTCGCAATAATAATATAAAAAACATACCTAGTTACCTAATTTGGAGTTAAAGACGTTCAATGAAAAGCGTCCCACATGTACTGGCAGTTTTCCTTTCACCTAAGTTGACATCAAAGAGGTTCACGGAGAGCAGCACGGACTGAGTGGGACATACTCAGTGCTCCAAGTCGGCGTCAAAGAGTACCTACCCATTCCGGATCTAGTGACCTATGTCGACGTGAAATACTTCATTGAAGAAAGGCAACTCAGTGACCTCAGTTGATCCGCTGGATCATATCGAAACCTGTTACCTCAGCACAAGATCCCGATGCGCTACTCCTTCGACCGGTGACTACCCAGTGACTCAGATAGGTTGAAAAGCGGTTAGATACAAATGTAAAAACGTAGATAGGTAGGTAAATAGCCCCCACAAAGTGCCTGAAATACCCTAAGAATGTTAACGCATTAAAAACCGCTCACCGCGTGTTGAACGAAGCCAACGTCAAGCCGCTAGTCTAACAATATAACTGTGACGCAATGTTTATGTGGTCATTAACGATACTAAAGTAATCAGTGCAACGTCCCCGAAAATGTGACCAGAATTCGGATTCGCTTACCGCTCTGATGACTGCATGCATGACGTTGCTTATTAGTCTAGTTGATGTCAGCGGCGAGTGCTTGTGCAGCCAGTATCATCCTTTTAATATAAAGCAAAAGGTAGGTGAATGGAAAATTGCTTGATCCGACGGAAATGCTTCAGTATTAAACCTTCGCAAGCCGGTCGTTAGCGACACGGCATCCATTTTAAATTGTACTCAAAGACACGTGCTATCAGAAGATATGTCCGAACCTGTCAGAAGTCGGAGGCAATGTGACAAGTCCGTCGCAGCGCGATTCGCTCGTCCCCCTTGGTGGTCTGCCCGCTGTGACAACGCCTTCTAGATAGCAGGCCTGTGCGCTCTGCTTCATGAAGTCATGCTACTTGGACTCAAATTTCCGCTGTCAACCTTAACGTGACGAAAGCGATGACATCAAAATCACCGTGGCTTACTCGGGAGCATCCCCATAAGATTCTATGGCAGTCGGATAAGTAGCATGACGTCATGGATTGAAGTGCCCAGGCCTTGTGCTATCTAGGAGGAGTTCGTTGTGAGCGCCGAAGCGCGACGTCACGAGCCACCCGTATTCCTATTGGGTCCTATGGTGTGCCGTCACACCAGCCTCTCTCGTCTCCTCTTCCTCCTTTGTTACTTCTCATCACTCGTAACGTCACAGTCCTTCCTCCTCTCTCACGCCACGAGGTGATCGACAGACGCCACTGGGTTTTCGTTAGCATGAGAGTTCGAATGCTGACTCATTAATAGCGGTTTGGATGAGTTGTTACAAGTTCGTGATGTGATTGCAGCGCTCAAACGTGATCGAGGTTAGCGGAAAGAAGAACAATTTCAAATTAAATTTTGTAGTTTCTCGGGCCAAAACTACGGCATGATAATGAAGCACGCCGTAGTGGTCGAATCCTCGTTAATTTCGACCAGCTGGGGCACTTTGGCGTGCACTCCATGCACTGCATAGTCAGAAGAACAAATACAAGCGCTGGCTTCAGCTGGACACGTTTTGTGGCCGCACGAGCCACGTCGCTGTTTGTCTTTCAGCACTTGGGTGCTTTGCGCTGCAATCATGCCATCTAGGGAAAATAATAATAATAATATTTCGGGTTTTACGTGCCAAAACCACTTTCTGATTATGAGGCACGCCGTAGTGGAGGACTCCGGAAATTTTGACCACCTGGGGTTCTTTAACGTGCACCTAAATCTAAGCACACGGGTGTTTTCGCATTTCGCCCCCATCGAAAATGCGGCCGCCGTGGCGGGGATTCGATCCCGCGACCTCGTGCTCATCTAGGGAAAATAGGTAAACACAGGAGTGCTCGTGGGGCGTTGCGTTTCATTGTCCTCGTCTGTTTTAGCGCTGTTTTGTCTAGTTTGAACTTCTCCTGCACTATCTTCGGTAATTTCATCGATAAGAGGCACTATCTGCAAGGGGCAATGCTTGGAAACGATTGCATTCCTACATGTACTTTTGTGGCATATTTACGATTGTGTTGCGCCTCGCCGTTGTCCGGTGTATTTAGTGATGCGTTAAATGGCGTTGCCGCTCACTCGGATAAACTAGCGCACGCTTTCAGCCGCACCCTTTGCTACTGCTGCACGTATTTCTACTGTGCGCCTCAAAAATGATACGTAAACAAAACGAAAAGATCCTCTGTTGTCGTGGCTCTCCGGGCGCTGTCCCTCTCGGCCGCATTTTAGCCAGCTCTATCCTAAAGGTTTATTTAGAATAGTGTTTAGGGTAGAGGCAACTCTGGCTTAAACGGGATCAAATCCCTGCCGTGGTTGCCGCATTTCGATGGGGGCGAAATGCAAAAACGGGGTATGGTAAATGGGGGCACCTTAAAGATCCCTTGGTGGTCAAAATGAATCCTCCCCCACCCCCTACTGCGTGCCTCATAATAACGTCGTGGTTTCGGCACGTAAACCCCCATAATCAAATTCGATTCGATACACTTCTTAAAGAAACAAGTGTTGTGTCGATGCCCACACAAAAAAATAGTTAAGTGCATCAACTTTGCAATAAGATACATGCCACGTGTCTCAGCCAACACTTTCAAAATTTGTTTAAAATTGCCTGTAGTAGGTAGCACAATTCTTGTCCATGAGCTGGTCTACTCGAAGAGGCGGAAAAGTTCTTGCAGAAAATATTAAAATGTATAACCGAATAATTAACCAAAATTCACTAATTACGTTTTAAACTAATTATCTTATGGTACGTATTGCCATCTATCGATTCTCGCCGGAGAGTTCGCAAGGTGGATCCACTTGGAACGAGTTCTCGGGATGACACCAATTTCGAGATATTGATTCCCGAACTTTATGAAGAAGTGCATCGGCGTTCCACTTACTTTTGTGGTTCGATGCATAAGACGACGTTTTGATAAGAAAGTAAGCGGAATGACAGAGCATTTTTTACCGCAGTTTTGACGGCACATATCTCGCAAATATTGTTATTCACACAATTCTTTGCAAGTAGATATGCATTGCAGTCTTACCCGCTAGAATTTGCAAATAGCAATATGGGCCATAAGGTAATTAGTTAGTGATTGTAACTTAATTAGTGATTTGCTGTTAATTAGTCAATTATGCATTTAAGCTTTTTGTGCAAGTAATGTCCGGCTCTTCGAGTAGGCCAGCTCATGGAGTAGAATCGTTCTATCTGCCACAGGCAATATTTAAAAAAAAATGTTTGAATGTGTTCCCTGAAACGCCCTGTATATTGAACGTTAATTGCACTATCTGTCCAGCAATCAGGGTTCAGTGAGCGTGTAGGTTATGCCTAGCGCACATGGCGATAGCTATTAATTGATGTTTCTTTGCGTCACTTGAGTCCGTAGCCTGTGATCACTTGCGAAGGCTGTAAAGACGCCTTTAAGGCCTACGTATCTATTAATGGCAGTACGCGTGCCACTGCGCATAATAAGGACATCATTAATAGCTTCATGACCACCATATCTAGCGTTACGCTCTCTTTACGCATCGCAGTGATAAGCCCCACGATGAAGGAGAAAAGAAATAGAGGAAGGGAAGGCTGGCGACCAGTGTGACCACCACTCATATAACGGCAAAATAAATGTGAACTCTTCATTTGAAACAGGCAAGTCGCTCAGTTCACTCATTTCAAACATATAGCAATGTCCTGCGTTCTCATGCAGCAATCTGCCAATTTTTCTTTTTAATGAAAGGCAGAATTGAACAAGCACAACGTAAACCGGCAATTTGAGGGGGATAGCGCAACGACGTGGTGTTGCTGTGGGACGATGTGGTCACTGATATCGAATTGAGATAACGCATAGCACGGTACCGCTATGTGTGCCTTCTCGAGTAAGTGTCCCCACGCTGCCCTGAAATTCATTCCGAGAAAAATCGAAACGACCAAAAAGGCACTTCCGAGCCGGCGAGGTTGACGCCGGCGGGCGTTGGTAAAGTCTTCGAGACCACCGAACCATTGCCATTGTTGAAGAGGATGCGCACTGTTATCAAACATAGGGGGCGTGACAAGCGCATAACCTGTCCTCGTCCACAGGGGGCGACGCCATCGCGGGTGTGGCGCCACCTATCGGGGGCTCTCGGACGAGATCAAGTGACGTACGCCCGACGACACAGACGGGGTCAGGCGGGAGTCGCCGGTCAGACGAGCTGCTGCCGCACGCACCGCCGGTCGCCGCATCGCGTCTCCTCGCAGCACATCAGTCCGGCGGGGCAGTCGTCGGTGCCGTCGGCGTTGACGCGGCAGGCGTCCGGCTGCCTCAGCAGAGAGACGCACACCAGCCGATTGGAAAGCAGGCAGCGACGGAACCGCGCTGCGCAAACGGAGCGAGAACGCGGCGAGTTTTAGAAGTGGCGTCCCCGAGCGGTTTGCGTATCGAAATTTCGATTGCATTAGTGCGCATTTACTTTTCGTCCTTTTGTTACACCTGGCTTGTACCGTTCCTAATATTTGTGTCCCGTGTTGATGCGTTAGCGTTTTTAGGTTACTGCGCGCACTTTCCAGGGCTATCTATCTACAGCCGAATCTGGATATATGGAATCTGAAGGGGATCACAAAAAAAGCTCGTTATATAGATAATTTAATATATAAAATAAAAATATTATACAAAGATTTTCGAGGGAATATTACAGCTGTTCGTTGTACACAATATTTCGTTATATGTGGGTTCGACATATCCGGGTTCGAATCTATCTATCTATCTATCTATCTATCTATCTATCTATCTATCTATCTATCTATCTATCTATCTATCTATCTATCTATCTATCTATCTATCTATCTATCTATCTATCTATCTATCTATCTATCTATCTATCTATCTATCTATCTATCTATCTATCTATCTATCTATCTATCTATCTATCTATCTATCTATCTAATTAACTATAACTAACTAACCGTTCGCCGGCTACCTGTGTCACTGTGCAGTCAGTGGCCGAATGGGTTGGTAGCCCATCGGGCTGCGGTGTTGAGGTGACAGTGTTCGAAACCAACTATCGGACCAACTTGGCTCAGTGAGTATGTGGCAATGTGTACATACGTACTACTCTTCAACGAGCCACCTCTTTCACGCGTATATGGGTAACTGTAGATTCGGGAGTGGGTAGGGAATGGGTAGAAAGCCGCCGGGCACCCACTGATACAAACGGGCACAAGCGTATACCCCGCCCTGGAGTTCGGATTTCTTCAGGGGTGACGCGCTCGAGGAAAGGTGCCTGCGCCCAAAATTCTCGTCGAAACCCTCGTCAGCCTCAAAGGAGGCTCACGAGTGTTTCGAGTACTGGGTATGCGCCACTCACTCTGTGCTTGTCTTCGATGAACCTCTTCGATGCCACTTGGGTCGATGAGTATGTGCCGGTAGGTGGGTGCCACTCTTCAATGAACGCCTGTGACGCCGACTAGTGTAACTAGCTATGTGCTACTGGGAATGCGCCGTTCTACAATGACGAAAAAGGTCCCCTAAATTTATCCGATGCTGAGCGGAACTGAATCCACGTGACACGTTTTCCTCAAGGTCAGAAACCTGACGCACAAGGAGCAGGAGAAGATTTTAATGAAGAGAAAGGAGGAGAGGTCGGCCTGGAGAGCGTGTCTCTAGCCTGCTACTCCTCACTGGGGAAAGGGCAAGTGGGAAATACAGAGAAAGGTAGGTGGCTGGTGATCACGTTATAGCACAATGAGCTACTATATACACGCTATCTGCGGATGCGCGCTGTAGGCTATAGCGCATATAGCGTCGCTACAGCCTGCTAGGGCTGTAGAGAAGCACTAGCAGGCTCCGCCACAAGTAAACTGGGTATGTCCCGTTCTTGAATCAACCTCTAGCTGACTTGGGTCAGTCAACACACGTCACTGAGTGTGCGGCCAAACGAGGCAACAACTCTCGGCGCTCACAGGCACAGGTAGGCCACGCTTCTCGTCTTGGAGGCCACGCGCGAACTTTTCGGCGGCGCCACTGGATGGCGCGGCGTGTCCAGGAAGGAGCTCGAGAGAGAGGAGCCCGGTTGCCGCATGAAGCGTTTCTCAGCGTTCGCACGCGCTGGTCCGCCATGCATTTCGGGGGCCACGCGCAGGCTTCGCGGCGGCGGCGCAAGATGGTGCCACCGAAAGAAGCGCGAAAGAGGAGTCCTGCTGCATTATAATTCGTTTCGACGGTGGCAATACGCTGCGTCGCGATATTGATTCAGTGCTAACGGATTGCCGTGGACAGCCATCTTGAGATTGGTTCTACCGCAGTTCTTCTCTAAAAGTAATCGATAGGAAGTTTCAGAAGTGGCATGCGCAAGTGGTTGGTGTGACTCTGCTAGGGTTGTTTTGTACTCTTGCATTTTCGGATGCTGGGGTTTCAGGTGCCAGAATCACGATCTGATTATAAGGCACGTCGTGGTGGGGGACTCCGGTTTAATTTTGAACAACTGGGGTTCTTTAACGTGCACCCAATGCGCGGTACACGAGTGTTCTTGCATTTAGACCCCATCGAAATGAGGCCGCTGCGGACAGAATTTGATCCCGCAGCCTCGTTCTTATAGCAGCGCAAAGCCATATCCAGTGCTGTTGCATCTTGTTTGTATATCTTCGGCCAATAGCGAGCCCTAACGTTGGATCACCAATTTTTAAACTTTCCTGAAAGGGATTTGTAAAAAACTGTGGTCCCGAAGTTAGGCGGCGCTATGGGCCGAGCAATAAAAATAAAAATAAATAAATAAAATAAAAAAGCGCTACAGGACCACAAAGGAACGCAAGCAGGGTTCGGACATTAAGCTAAGCATCGCCAAGTCAAACCAAGCCGCTTGGCGTTGCTATTTCTAAAACTGTGCATCAGATAGAAACTTAGCGTGGCCTCGATTATTATACCATTGCCTCCTAAATCAGCTGTAAGACTGTAGAACGTAAAACTAAGCCGAGCACGATTATAAAGACGACAACAGGCAGTGTAGTTACTCTTTTAGTGCGAGAGCAGCTAAATGCTCCAAAGTGGGGGGCAGGGGTGTGGGAAAGTTTGAAATTTTCGAGTTATGAATCGAATATTGTCTTCTTAGAGTCTGTCTTCGAATCGTATAGTCACTCCTTGTAAATACAAATATTTTTCTAATAGACCTGGAATACTTCTAATCACCAGCTGTGCGATAAATTCCGTCTCGGTGGACATAAGAAACGACAAGTCACGCGGCTGAGCACGCTGTGTGTCAGTCATGCCATTACCAGTCATGCCTTACCATTCGCACTCACCAATGAAATCGTAGTTCTGGCATGTAAAACTCCTGAAGTTAGTTAAATTTAATTCGTAATTACCACAACGCAAACAGCGAAGACGGAGGGTAGACACGACTTGACAGGACCAAACAAAAGGACCATGCAGTTGGAATCGATACCAACAAGCCCAAATCGCAGTTATCCAAAATTTAAATATGAGGAAAGTAAAAAAATCGTCGCTCACGTTTCATCGGTCGCGCGGTTGTCGGAGCCACCAGCAATGTCAGAACCAGCAGAGGAACGGCGAGTCGAAGCATTCCCGAGCTTAGCCGAATGGTCATCACAGGTGCTTCAGTATCGGAGAGAAAAAAAATTCATTCATTCATTAAGTGCTTAACATATACTTCTTCGTTCGCAGCCATAGTAATTGCTGCAACTCGTCATGGAGTACCGCCTATCCAGCTCGCCTAATGCCACTGCAATCCATGCAGAACCAAGCCTTTGGATTACTATCATTCCATACACACCTTCTAATGTTTCGCACCTACTCCAAGGCTTCGGAGTACTCAATATGCGGATATTCGTCCAGTTTAAACTTGCAATTTTCTCATTCTCGTCTAGAGATTAGTTTATTCCACCCAATACTTTATGGAATAATAGTCTGCTATGGGCTAAATTTAACCATATTTGACTCTAGTGGAAATATTTTGTTTTCCTACGATACACTCAAAGTATGGAAGGCACACCGCCTACTTTTGTGCACTAGCAATATGGAATGACCTCGCTTCTTATATTAAGCATTTTTCCACATTAGTCATCTCCAAGGAGGAGTTGCTATAATTTTTTTCATCGATACCTAACGCTTCAAATCCGATGAGGTACTTGTTTTTGTGTTGTAGAGTTTCTTTTGACTTAACTTTGTTTTTGGGGAATTATTTGAGTGCATTTTCTGTGCACTGCCCTTGTACTCCAAATTAATTGTTTATATATCTCCTTCCGTAAACATAGACGTATATTTTCTACCTAGTAAATAAAAAAGACATTCATTCATTCATTCATTCATTCATTCATTCATTCATTCATTCATTCATTCATTCATTCATTCATTCATTCATTCATTCATTCATTTGAGTTGAGCGTCCCAAAGCAACAAAAGGATGGTGAGAACAGCAGTAATGTGGTGTTCCATGGGTTAATTTTGACAAGAATGAAGGAGTTGCTGCCGTATGCCCCCTTAGCTGCTGTTTTCTAAATAACTCCATTTCAAGCACGCACGGTTAGAGGATTTTTCAAGAGTCGTTTCAGCAACGAGAGACGAAGAAGACGCGATTATCTGCTAACTTAAGGAGTGTCCGAAGGACATCAGTGGTAACTGAATTTGCGAGCTCTGAATGGCAACTTAAAGAGCTAGCGTAACAAGACAACCGTTCGATATCGGGAAGACAGTCGTGGACTAGAAAACGGCTGTTCCGGTTACCTAAAACGAGCAGAGGGGAACGCAAATATAGGCCAACGCTTACGGATTGGTATTTACCAAGTTTGCAAGAAATACATTTCCAATATTGCTATCTTCTAATGCAAATAAATGCGGACAGGACACAGCGCAGTCTGGCTTACCCAAGCCAGCTTCTTCTTCCTCCTCCTCCTCTTCGTGCAGTTCGAGTTTCTGTGATAAGTTCCGCTTATATTATGTGCCATTGGCCGCGACTCACCATATCAAGCAACAAATTTACCCTGACTTGCGTTTCGATACCAGTTTAATTAGGTGCAACAAACAATAAAAAAAAACGAAGAAGAGGGTGCGATGGTAGACCTCGAAGAAAGTAAGAAAAGTGAGAAAGCTCAGACGCTTATTAATCCGATTCCTCTGGGTTCGAGTTTCGTAACGTTTCATTTCGTACCCATCGCGGCGGTCGCAATTCGATGGGCGCGAAATGCAAAAACACTCGCTCGTGTTCCGTGCATGGGGTGCAGGTTGAATAATCCCCGGGTGGGCAAAATTAATCCGGGAGTCTAGCTAGGTTAGACAGGACGCAAGCAGTACACTTCAGACAATTACAAACAGACTCTTACAGAAACCCCAGACTCATGCACGCCATGTATCCAGACGTGTACACTACAAACAGATGCACATCGTGTGGCGAGGTTGCCACACTAAATCACATGTTATGGGAGCGTCGGGACCTAACAAACAAGCCGGGCAGTGCCGACCCCTCCGTCTCTTCCACCGCCAGCCTCCGGTCACGCTGGATGACCGCACTGCTCAGCTCTGACCTGACAGCACAACGCTGGGCCGTCCAGCGAGCCGAGGAAGCCGCTTCGAGACAAGGTCTCGGAACCGCGTCCGCGGCGGGTGCCCAAGACCCACTAAAAAGACGCCGGACTCAAATCTTGTTGATTTGAAATAAAAGGTTACGCTCTCTCTCCCGACTACGGTTCGGCTCATAATCAGTTGACGGTTTTCGGCCGCTATATAGTGCCCAGAGACGAGTGCTGTGCAGAGTACTGGACCAGTTGGACAATCGTCCGCTATCAGAAATCAAAGCTTTAGGTCAGTACTCCCACAGAACACCCATGCTGAAGGCCTCGCTCTCGTTAAGGCCTTACTCCTGCGGTCATCGGAGCTTCACGATAGACTGTAAGACCGCCGCCCCCTACCACTCTGTAGTGTACGCGGTTTGTTCGTGACCCGCCGTGGTTGCTCAGTGGCTATGGTGTTGGGCTGCTGAGCACGAGGTCGCGGGATCGAATCCCGGCCACGGCGGCCGCATTTCGATGGGGGCGAAATGCGAAAACACCCGTGTGCTTAGATTTAGGTGCACGTTAAAGAACCCCAGGTGGTCAAAATTTCCGGAGTCCTCCACTACGGCGTGCCTCATAATCAGAAAGTGGTTTTGGCACGTAAAACCCCAAATATTATTATTATTTGTTCGTGCTCGTCCCTATTTCTATCTATCTCCCCCCTTCCGCTGTCTTTCTCTTTTGATTCCCCTTCACCCTACCCCCGGTGCAGGGTAGCCAACCGGAACTGCCTCTGGTTAACCTCCCTGCCTTTCTATACATCCTTTTCTTTCTCTCTCTCTCTCTGTCGCCCGTAATACCCCGGCATTCAATAAAATAAATAACGACTCAATTACTTATTTTTCCTCGTTCTTTATTACGTTACAAGCCGAATGATCGTTCCAGGTAGCGCGACCCAACGGCATGCAAGTCATCTTCAATTGAAGGTCCATGTGTGTGCTTTACGTAAAAAAAAAAAGAAACGCTAAGTATAGCGACAACCTTTGAAGTGCCGCCGAAGAATCCTATTCGTCGGCGCAGGATTTCCCCGCTTGAACCTGTTTCCATCCGTCATGTTCTTTCCACCGTGCAAATGCGTGCGCAAATATATGCGCAGGCCCGCAATTCACAGCCGAAACTATGCACCTCAGTTACCTGCTATGTGCTAAGGTGCGCAACAGTCTGATAATATTACTTGGGGTGTTATCCTTGACATTGTCAACTTCCGCCGTATCGTCGAATTCTCTGAGGGCGTTGCATTTTGAGTCAATCGCTGAGAGTCCGTAGCAGCCACCTGGGTAAATCAGAGCTTAGAAGATGGCGAATTCGACAGTAGGGCGACACGCACCGCGGTGGCTTATTTAGCGGTTAATGGTGTTGCGCTTCTAAGCACGAGGTCGCGGGATCGAATCCCGGCCGCGGAGGCCGCATTTCGCCCAAGGCGTAATCCAAAAAACGTCCGTGTCCCGTTCGTGTCCCGCACTTTAAATATCCCTAGGTGGTCAAAATTAACCCGGAGTCCCCCACTACGGTGCGCCTCATAATCGAAGTGTGGTTTTGGCGCATAAAAACCGCTGAATTCAATATCTTTCAGTAATACCGCTTGCAGGTCAAGTCTTGTAACACGCTTATACGCAAGGTATGTTGGAAATGCGAGTTCTGGGGACAGTGTCGCAGTAGGGGATTGCTCCGCGCGTGCGAAGAAATCCAAACGGAGCAGCGGTTTATTTTCTTTGTTCTTGCAAGAGCCGGCCGAGGGAAGAGAGGTCTTTGCCTCTCTTTCCCTCGCTATCACAATTGATGCCGCCCCCCTCCCCCCGCGCTCGCGTTCAAGCTTTGGCTCCCGCGAGATTTCTTGTCCGATCGCTCAATAAGATGCGGCATCACCGAAAAGAAAGACATAGAAACGCATTGTCGCAACAATTATGATAATCACGGACCAACTCTCCCTTCAAGCCGTTCTTCCTGACGGCGGTGGCCAGGTATACAAGTAGTACATACGGGCGTCCCTGGAACGTTCTGCCAGTTCTTCGCACTCTGTCCCAGGTATCCGGCATGAAGTCATCGCTTATACGTTACCTTCCGCGTGTTTAATATTGGTTGACATGACGGCAAAGTGTGCTTCATCCAATTCGTTGTCGTCGTCGTCGTCGCCACTATTATCATCCTCATCATCATTACCGCCGCCACCACCACCACCACCACCACCACCACCACCACCACCACCACCACCACCACCACCACCACCACCACCACCACCACCACCACCACCACCACCACCACCACCACCATCATCATCATCATCATCATCGTCGTCGTCGTCGTCGTCGTCGTCGTCGGTAGACGTGACGAAGATAGGAAGAAGCACTCTTTATCCGAATCCTGGATTTGGCTGATTGGTCGGTCAGGACATGATGCTGGGCTTCCAACGTCACACCGACGGTTCCCCTCAGCAGACTGAAATAACTCTAGAGAGAGAGAGAGAGAGAGAGAGCTTAAATTTAAAAGAATCTATGGAACATTTGGGAGTTCCACTATGTGACGCGTGGTTAGCAATGAAACTCTGTTCACTGCAAGAGGAACAACGATAACACGAATTTCGAAGTTTGCATTTCTTTAGCTAAAGGAGAAATAAAGAAGGAGGAACGTGGCTCCTTCGTTCACACTTACGTTGTCGATGTCCCGCAGGGAAGAGGCTTAATATGAGAGAGAGAAAGAACGTGGGGTAGGGAGAGAAAGAAGCTGGAATAACATAAACATATCCCGCACACGGGTTCAGGAGACGGAGCGCATATAGAGTCAGATGATGATGTTCCAGTTGAAAGGATTTTCGTGTCCCTGCTGACTGCCCCTTCTTTCGCATGCTTCGGACGAGATGTATGGTATGTTTGAGAATGCCGAGAGAGGAGGTGGAGAACGAGGCGCAAGGAGGGCCAGTTTTCATATATATATATATGGGTCGATATAACGCGTCGTTCACAGACGCTCACCCTTTCTTCAAGTTTCGCTGAAAAAAAAGGCGATGTTCTTTGCGAGTGTCCTCTCACTTTACAGCCCGCTTGTGTTGCGTACGAACGTGTTGCGAGCCGGAGACAGTGTCGCCCTCAGCAACTTGTACTCGCGTACAGCAAGTGTGCGCGTCGTCAAATATGGGCGGCGCAGTTACTCGTCGACGTCATTCGTCTACGCGAACATGGTATCGTATGCTTGAAGAGAAAGGTAAAGATTAGATAAAAGGACGTATCTAGGTTCTTCGCATTAAATTCCTATAGTGAAAGAACTTGCGATACCAAGTTCACGTCTCCCGAGCACGGTGCTGATGACGTACAGTCGAGCGCAAAAGTTTGCGGTACGACACAGCATTTTCGGAAAAGCTCAGTTCGAGTCGGTTGCCCGGGCAACCTTGAATTCAATAGTTTTAATCTGTAGTTGGTCAATCTGGTAGTTTCAATGTGTAGTGTTGAATGAGAGGGGGGAGGGGGAGCACCGGGGTACTAACACAGAAATTTCGGGGGGGGGGGGGGAAGGTGAGGAAGGGGCACGTGCCCGTTATGCCCACCGTCGAGTATACGCCACAGTCTCAACACACACACACACATTGCCGCGGACAGTTCAGCTCTCTTCAACGGATGCTCTTGGCAACAGCCTCCTTTGAAGTGTTTCTGCCCGCCACTCTTCGAGATGTGTGCCGGACACTGCCACAGCCTGCACATCATCCGAACAGTCTTCAAAGCTGAGCACTACTGTTTGCGTTATCTTGTTCTGGCCCCTAGGCACGTGACCGCAAATCGCCAAGCTCGCCACAATGGGGGCGGCACGCTACTGTGGTGCCATCTAGAAGAGCCATGAATTAGGCTAGTTGGCGTGCGTTCATTTTTTTTTTTTCGCTGTGTACTGAAAGACGCTAACAGGGACGAAATGAACACCGGTGGTTAAAAGGACACGGGGAAGTGCAAATTATACCAACCATGGTTTATTGTCACGACAAAGCACAATTTTAAAAGAACACAATGACGCACTGCGGCTGCGTGAACTATGGTCGTAACCGATCCTCTCAGATCGCGTTCTCACGTTTCTACTCGCTATTATTCTAGCATAGTGTGTTGTGTGTGTGTGTACGCGTCCCTTGCGTAAATGATTTCAGCATTGGTAAGCACGATCGAAGGCGTGCTCACTCTGTTGACTTTGTCTTCGTCTATTTCTAAAGCCTCTCCGATTTCCGTGGTCATTTCTTTTTCGTTTTATTTAGCGACGACTGTCGCCTTGTCAAATCTATAGGCACTCATTTGCACGTTCTGCAGTGCATGGCCAGATTTCTGCAGATACAGATATCTGCTGGCATGTCTACCGATGTGCTCTAAGCCTGTCGTTAAGACAGCGTCCCGTTCGACCCACGTATACTTTGCCGCATGCAAGAATGCTTGTTTGGTTAAACAGGCAATTCTTCGTTATAGGGAGGTTCGATCTGAGTGCAGGCGTGCGATAGAAAGCGGGCCAGGTGGGGTGGTTTCCGTTATACAGTCATTTCGTACTAAAGGTGTTCATTGTAACGACATGCAACTGCGCCTGCCCTCTTCCGGGGACCACAGAAACCACACAGAAATGAACTGGAAACTATTCATAACAGCGCGAACTTTCTTTTCTACATTGTCCACTTGTGCATGTTGCACTAGCCCGAGTTATCCACAGGCGTTCCGCGTTTAGATTATAGCACATGTACGATAGTGCCTGCATCTTACGTCACGATCAAGAGTTGCAGTGTCAAGTATTAAGAGTAAGACGTGTTTTGCTTGTTTGCTCTTTTTTACCTCGCTTCGTGTTCGATTTTGGCGTGATAGCGTATACCTAGTTTGAAGACTGATTATCCTTGATGCAGCTGGCGCAAGCCGTATTAGAGAAGTGAATTTTGATCCCAATCGGCACAATTTCAACAGCCTTCATTTCCGTTTCCCCGGGGTGTTATACGCGAACATTTCGCCACTTTGGCGCACAGTCAAAAGGAGTTACCAGGGTAAATAAACAGAGAGTGCGTCTATGCGGCTACTACGACTCATAAACATGAACCACATAGTATACTGTGGATCCATCGTTATGCAGTAAGACAATGCCTGCGTTAACTTCAAGCTTGTCTTGTTTGACTATAGACTCCAACGTTCCCGTAACATGGTCTATACAGTTCGACCCACAGGCTATGCTCCTCGTCAGAGGATCTAGGTGTTCACTCGCTTCTCGTTATCGCACGTTGTGTCCCCAATTTTTTTCCTCCTTTCCTACCTATACTGTCCCTGTTAAGGAGATCCTCTTCTCAAGCTAGCTACCAACCTCCATTCCCCTCTCCTCCCCACACGCCGCCTCTCTCACACCGCGCTTTTCTTCAAAGTCCTCAGTCATGCATGCATGCACTCCGCGGCGGCAGTGACCGTTCGAGCGGCCCGACCGATCGCGCGACTTTCCTTTTTCCCCCACTAGCATTCTTCCCGATTTTCCCCATTCTTTTCCTTCCCTATGCCGTCGAGAGGGCGCCCCTACTCGTTGATGCCCCGGCGAGATTATGCAAGCCCGCGCTCGTGCACGCAAGACCGAGTATAGAAGCGAGCGAACCCCACTGCGCTCGTGCGCGTACGCGCATAGCAGCATCGTCGATTGCCAGAGCGGTGCGGGGGAGGTGGGGTGAGGTGGAGGCATGTCATTGGATAAATAATGATGCGCCCCTTGTCCGAGAAGTAAAACACCCTCCGGTATAGGGAGCTCGTCTTGTCCGCGTCGCTGCCCTATTGAAGGCGGCGGCACGGACTCACGTCGCTGCTTGCCATGACCGCGGTGCCCTGTTCTGCCGCTTTAATTCGGTGCAGCAGCAGCGGAAGCCGAAACGTGGGAATGTCACATCCGTGGCCGCAGCTTGTGTGCTGTATAGGACAAGACGTAGCAGTCGTGCGTCCTGAATAGTTCCGAGAGAGCGCCTTCCTGGACACCTACAAAGCTATAGCTGCACGGGCGGCGCACTTGGAAAACCGTAGCCTAGCGCAAATAACACACAGTACAGAACTGAACTCTCTGGGTGGTAGCCGAAGCGGAGAGAGAGAGTAATATAGGAAGGCAGGGATGTTAACCAGTCAATAGTCTGGTTGGCTACCCTAAGCTGGGGGAAGGGAGAAGGGGAAGCGAGAGAAGGGAGAGAGAAGGTGTAGATACGTGCACGGACAACACTTCAGTTAAAGACGCTAGCGCAAACCAGAAGTTCTGAGAAAGCGTAAAAGTGCCTTCACTGCCTTCTGAGCCGATGATCGGTCGGGACGGTGCTCTAGTAACGTCTGTTCACTCAGAGGACGATCATCTAATTTCCTCAATGTGTAGGACAAAGATTTTCTTTGTACTTGAAATTTAGGACAATGGCACAATAAGTGTTCAATGTTCTCCTCGCATCCGCAAACATCACATGCAGGACTATCAGCCATTCCAATTAGAACCGAAGCGGAGAGTTTTCATGTGGTTTGGACGTGGTAGCGCTGACGTATGCCTAAAAACCGTGACGATGTTCCGGGGATAACAAGGTTGGTGACGGCTCCCTGGCGACGCTGTAATCAGCCATGCGTTTGAAACATGAAAAAAAAAAAATCAGAAGCGGAGAGTTTTCATGTGGTTTGGACGTGGTAGCGCTGACGTATGCCTAAATACCGGGGCGATATACCGGGGATAACAAGGTTGGTGACGGCTCCCTGGCGACGCTGCAATCAGCCATGCGTTAGAAACATTATTTAAATTGGACGACACCTCTCTTCGGAAGTGAAAAGCCACAGACTTCTCCGTCCTACTGACGTTTACGCCATGAGATAAACAGAGCATTGTCTATCGTTGCAATAAAAATCAGATTTGCGCGTCCCGGTATATGGCTCCGCATTGTAAGTTGTTGCAATGATCGCTGACATTTGTCTCTACTCCTCTGTGTTTTTTTCTGTATACTTATATGCGATATTGCGTCTTACGCTATATACTGCCAACCGTGCTGATACACCGCGTCGCAAAAGTGCACACTGACTGCCTTTTTCGTGTAACACTGGTACGTGTAGCATCGTACCGACGTATAGGCGCAGTTCCTCTTCTTAAACATATCACTACAGAGCGTTTCACCATGCTGTAACCACTCCATACCGCTAGCGTCCTCCTTACAGGGAGGAATTGCGGCGTTTTAAGATGCCGTTATCGCACTACCATTAGCGCCACGGCAGCTGCCTAGCGCCAGAATGGCGGGTGCTGGCTAATTTACACGCGCATGCGCAGGCAGAAGCTGGCAGTGGCGGTAATAGCAACGGTAAGCCAGTAACTATATGCTAATATATATAGTTATAGCCTGTCCGCAAATATATTGCAGATTGCGTAATATATTCGGTTACCGGAGACGCTTGTGTGAGCGCGCGACCACATTGCTGACGCCATCTTGTGGTGCGTAGCATAACCATAGAAGACAACAGCAGCCAACCATATCATACTCAGCTACTGGTGTAAACTGCCGACAGCGACATAATCATTAGAATGCAAACCATTTTTATTTTCCCTTCGACGAGAACACCCCCGAAAAAGAAAGAAACAGTGTTTGGAAAAACACAAGAGTGGCTGGACAAAGCGTCACAAAATGTCACTACCATTGTTGCTACGCTGCCGTCCATGACTCCGGTGAGCTGATATTCCTCAAACGGTAATTCATTTACACAGAAGCTAAGTCATTACAATATACTTTCTAGTGAACTCGCACGCACTTGCTATTCGGCGGCGTTCATGAATCAGAGGGCTACCGTTAGCCACGCCGTGTTCGCGTACAGAAAAGCACCTGGCGCTGCGGTAAATCTTTCCTCCCGCGTAATAGCGAGATTTAGCCACGCTGCGTTACCGTGCGGAAACACCGCCTTACCGCACGGCAATTTCTTCCGTCAGCCAACGAGCAACATGTATATATATGCAAGGCAGAGCAATACCGTGTTTGCGTGCGTACGGCTGGCTGCGGCCATAGGCGGCGCCCAAAACATGGCGTTCGTGACGTGTTTCCGGCTTATGAATTTGCTTCCGGCGTACAGCAACCATTAAGAGATTCGAGATTTCATTTTTGCTACTCACACACAGCCGTCAGTGGAGCGTGGATTTGTTGCGAAGCTAAAGCTTCCTATTGTCAAGGTACTTCGCCAGACTGCTGCAAGCAGTCTGGCGATTACAATAATCGTATATCAAAGACTTGGATAAGTAACGGTACTTTAAGACGCTTTGTTAGTTGCTCTGGTATTCTATCGAGACACCAACTAAGCCGTCTACAAACGTCAAAGGAGTGCAAAGTGACAACGTTGTGTACTGTTTCGAGTGCCTGCTCTCCTATGGCTTAGTCCAGTGGACTGACTGGCCTTACTCGTATATAGGCATCATCGCCACTGCTGCACGCAACTACGCGAGACGGTGAGTGGGTCTCCCCAATTCTTCCCATTGTTCCCTTCTCTCCTCGCCACCATTCCGGGCCATGCAAAATAGCCCGCGCTCGTCTCCCCTATTTTGCGTATAGCGCTCGCGTTCCTTCCTGTGTTGGCGGCCGTATACCGATATCTCCTTTTACAGGGTGGCGCGTTTTCTTTCTTTCGCTTCTTGCGCGGTCTCTGCTCAGACGTTATTGCTAGCTCGGACAAGTCAGACCTTTTTTGTTTTCTTTTTTGCCTCCTACTTTGGGGACAGCTTGCAGTAGTAAACTAGCCAGACAAGGAGGTAGAGAGAAAGAGAGAGGGTAAAAAAGAAAAATGACGCGATGACGGTGAGTTCCAAGGCATAACAGGAAGTGCCTCAGCAAGACGCGATGGTGCATGTGTAGTCCCCTTGTATATTATAGCGAAATGTTTGGCGACTTTGTTGGGAGAAAGAAACGTGCCGCCAGGGGAAATTTGTTTGCCTCACGCGGCTTATCCTTATATACAGGTTGCGTGCAGTGATTGATGAGTGTCTGCAAAAAAATAAAAATTCGGCAGACTGCGGCGATTCCTCTTTTATACTCGTATATCCTGCATGCAAACTCATTTTACTGCGACAGCAGCCCGCTCTCGCGGTGGACACTGCCCCATCTTCTCGAGAACGGCGTTATTGTTTGTAGTGCTCGCATAACCTCGTCTAACTATAGCACAAACCCACGCTCCACTGAAAGGAAAAAAAAATAATTTCCCCGATGATATGCTTAAAACCTAACGAACTGGATTACTCATTCGTGGAGCATGAAAGGGAAATAGTTAATTGATTTAAAAAGGCCGTAGTGGCTAAACGCATATGCCCCCCTTCCTCCCCCCCCCCTCGCCGCAAAAACGCAAGAAGTAAAAAACGAGACCAAATGTCCATCGGGAATGCTTTTTGTTACATACTAAATGTGGCAGTATTCGAATTTAAACATCAGTAGTGGTTATTGCTTAAAAGCGAATTCGATGCCACCTCTCATATTTTTTACTCACTGTATACATATTTCAAACAAAGTAGCATTCAAGTGCTGGAAAATTATTTCTGGATGTAAAGTTCCAGATCTGAACCTTAACATACGCGAACATATGCGATGCCCTTGCGCGCGCAATAAAATAGCGTTGCCAAAAATACTCATGCTCACAACCCCATGAAGAGTATTGCAGGTTCGGTACAGTGACCTGGCTTTATCTCTTAAGAACATTAAAAAAAAGAAAAACTAAATTTCTGAGTCAGCCCTGCTTTTTTTTTTTTGTATTCTCGAACCGAGTATGAAACGACATCCGATCCGCATTCGGAATTTCGAACGTTCGGCATGTGGTCAGCTCGGGGCCACATACCACTATATCGTTAGGTGGCGAATGCTTTTCTTTCAGGAAGCGAAGATATACCAGAAGAAATGATCACTCGTTTAGACCTAATGAGCTTAAGGAAATGGGCACACAATCACAAGGTAAAAGTTTACTACGGGTACGTGGCAGCATAATCTTGTAAAAAGAATGGAAAGAGAATATATGAGATGTCAGGCAGAGAATGTTTACAAGAATCACCGAAGCTTGAAGTACAAAGTATGCCACGTCGTAGCTCATGTTAAAAGAAATACAAATAAAGAAGCTTTCAGTAATAAGTCTACCGTGCCAAAGGAGTAATATGTGGCGATAGCCAAAGGTTCCATTATCCAAACATAAAAAATTATGGGTCCAATATTAAGGGATATAAAGGCACGTATGGGCATTAAGTATAGAATGCAGGTCTATATTATTCTCTTTTAGATTCTAGGACGAAGGGATGAGGCTGGGGCAGGCCATACACATGTGAAGAACGGATAAGTGTTGGTATTAGATAATACAAGAATGCGCGTACCATTTGGGGGATGGAAACTAAGTAAGAAAAGCGAATTATGCCAGATCGAATAAGATTAAGGAAATTTCAGACATATAGGATTGATGCGACTGATGCAGAGACGTTGATGCGATTGGAGGTCTCCGGGCGCGGGATCATCTCCCCGAAGTAGACTTATATAGGCCGATAATATTGCCAAAGTACTTTCCCGGCACGAACACGGTCAGCGCTGCGAGTATCCATTCTTGTTTGTCCGTGTGTGCTGGGCTGGGAAATATTTTTTTTGGGTGATGACATTGGTAATGCAAATAATTTCCGCCGACATACGCAGAGTGGAAGAAATGGACAAAAAGTGGTCCTGATGTGTGGGGATGCGCGACTCTCACGCGTCCCCTGATATGTTGTTTTCTCACATAGCTCCCGTCTCCTGTAATACGGCTTCGCCGCGTGGCTTTACTGCGCAGTCGGTATGCTTGCAGGGTAGTACGAGAGGTGGCGCGAGTGTTGCTCTGCTAACGCCACCTAACGGTGGGGTTACTTGGGTGTAAGGAGGAGAAGGCTCTTCGTCTTTGGCTCGGCATCGGCAAGCGGCGCGGACGTTCTGCGCGTGCGCCAATCCATGTTTCTGCGAGACCGTCTCGCGAGGCCTACCCCGGAATGGACGAACACGATCGTTCGAACGCGCCACCGTTCGCGTGACCATACGCGCGACCGACCAGGCTTTGGTGTCCAGCATTGGGGCGAACATATTCGCTCGTTATCCGGTCGCGGCGAGTCGGACTTCCGTGATTTGTTGCTCGCCGATTGGCATGTTTTGTGTATAGTAACTCGGATAGCAGGCATTAGTCTGTGAAAGGTGCAATAAGTGCCCTTGCGATTGTTTGCACTACTGTGTTGTTGTTCCTTTGTCCCAAGAGCGTGGGTGAGAACGTCACAAATGACATGTCGATAATGATGACAACGACGGTCATAAACCACGAGACACCCACGTCAAGCACCCAGCCTTTCCTTCTTTTTTCCCCAATATTTTCTTTCACACTTCCTCTCTGTGACACCTGCAGATGTGGTTTCCACGCTACTTGCTCGTGTGCACACAACTCCAGCGAGAGAACGGATAAAACTGGCTCGCAAAACCAATGCGGACTGGCAGGCTAGGCGCTGACGCCACGTTCAACCCTACACCGTCGAAACCGGGTTGCCTCGTTCTTTTCTTTATGTGTTTCTCGTAGCGAACGCCGCGCTTTCTCCTAATACGAGCATAAAGTATGACGATAGAAGAGGGAATGGGAAAAAAAAAAGAAAAGAGAAAGAGACAGACAGACGCGGTCACAAAAAGACTACCGCACATCAACGCCACCGCGCGCATTGCTCATCGTCGTTTCCGAACCAGCTATCAGTGTCGCGCCACGCATGCATCTTTTCGCTATAGGGGGGGCCGTGCCGCCCAAAAAAGAGTGCGCACGCGCGAGGCAAGCAAGGAAGCCCCCGGAATGAAATCGGCGACTCGCGTTGTGGAGGTAACGGAGCCTGCGACAGCGGAGAAGTAAGAAAGAAAAAAAGAAAGAAAAACCAGGAATCAAACAATGGCAACAAAGGGGTTCCACTCCTTTCGATGCCTTGGGAGTCAAAATAAACAAGCGTAGACCTGTTTAGGAAGGCACGGCACGGTCCACAACTTACGGCGCGGCGGCGCAGGGGATAGAAGGGTTTTCTTCGCCTGTGCGCTTTCCAGACGTGCGACGCTGAAGGCGCGGTGTTGGTCTGGGGCCTGATTTTTATCCTTCCCTGGGTATTTCCCCCCCCCCCCTTTTTTTTTTCGTTTTCTGATCGAAAAGGCAAAGCTCGATCTCGCTCCTCGAGTCTTGTGGAAGGAAGCCAGTGGCGAGAAGAAAACAGAAACAATAAAGGAAGTAAGACTGCCGGAACGGCCAATCGGCCGCGACAGTGCGAGGCGTGCCCACACTTTCTGTTGAAGCTTCGCGACCCCCTCCCCCCCCCCCCCCAATCCCGTATGTGTAGCATGCATAGTAGTTGCGCGCTGTCTCTAAATACAGCTGCCGTACTTTCCCGCTTCGCCACCGTAGGTGTCTGCTGTGGGTCGTCGCTAAGCCTAACGAGAGAGGAGGATGGTGAGTCCAATATCGCCCGCGAGCAGACGACGCGCATGCATGCCGCTACTGGAACCAGCAGCTCAGGCGGCTGAAAAGGCACGGAAGGTTGGGAGCCGACTGGAGCCCGGCCGAAGTTGAAGCCAGCTGTATAGTAGACACGCTCAGGCGTTCGAGCGTGGTGAAAGGGATGAGAAAAAGGTTGAGAGGCGGAAAGGCGCCGCCTGCGGTCCGCGCACCTTCGCTTCGCTTTGAGGCTGGCTCTCTTGTGCATATTTTGTTTGTCACGCAGCCGGATGTGGCCGTGGCCGTAGCAGCAGTTGCGTGTGGCTGCTTGGATTGAACCCTTTCTTCTCGCGGCAATGTAGAAGAGAAAAAGAAAAGGACAAAAGGATCGGTGGGGAAACAAGCGGAAGCGAAGGACTAGAGAGGCAACGCAAGGGCGTGCTGGGTGTCGTGTGGGTAGCATCTGCTACACGGTGCTTGGAGACCTCTCAAAGGGGACGCAATATAGGAACGTCTATAAGCAGGGCTGGCGTCTCAAAATGCGGTGAAGAAAGGGGAAGAGGAACGTGGAGAGGTCTTCCTTCGTGAAAGGTCGGAGGGTATGAGGAGGGTGGCAGTGGTATAGGAAGTAGGGGGCGCCACAAGACGACACCGGGTAGGCGAGCAGCAAGCGCGCTAGTGTGTACAGCGTGTGCTCGTTATAGGGGGTTACGCGCCGCTATGGCTCGCCTTCTCCGGGACCTCCCCCCCCCCCTTTTTTTTTTCTTTCTCTGGCGCCCACTGCCTTTATAACGGCCAAGGCGGGAGGGACGCGAAAAGGAGCAGCGGCGGCGCGTTGAAGTGAAGGGCAAGAAAGGAGGATGCGTAGCTTCTCCGCAGGCTGGCGCTGCGTTCGCGTGCGGTGCGACAACAGCAGACGACGCGCGAGAGTGCACGACAAACGAAACTAAAAGAACGACGCGCGGCAGCCGTCCGTCCGTCCCTCTCTTATCCCTCATCGTTCCTTTCCTCCCGGCTCCATTCCAACTGCCGTCCCCATCATTTCCCTTTCTGGATGTAACGCGGCGGCGTCTTGCCCAACACACTATGGCTAAAAAAAAGGAGGGCAAGCAGACGAAACGCAGACGAAAAACAGATCACAAAGCAGGCGAAAAAGAAAGGGTAACAACGAAAATGAGACAGAAAGGAACGCGTCGTTGATGGAATTTGCATGTTCGGGGACCTGCCGGCCTGGCCGGCCTTTTTTCTGTGCTTGTCAGTCTCTACAGAGCCTTTTCTTTATATTTATTTCGTGTATCGGAGGAAAGGGGAACAGTGTAAGTCGGGAACAGGGAGGTCCCCAAATTCTTCTTCTCGTCTGGATTGATAAAGGTGGGGTGGTAAAGGGGAACCGATCGGAAAAGGAGGGATGCTATGTGAAAGAGACGCGTCCACTGGTGGCTGTTCGTAGGGCGAATGTGTTGCGGGAGAGAGAGAGAGATAGGGAAAAAAAGGAAAACCCTTTCTGTCGTTCGAACCGAGGCTGATGTCGCGAGATATCCAGCAGAACGCCACCGCTGTTGCAGCCCGACGCTACCGCCGAGCTTTCCTCACAGGAAGAGCTTTTATTTTATTTTTTAAAATGCAAAGCTCTTTCATTTTATTCCCTGTTTGTAACATATTTCTCTTCTTTTTTTTTTCTCGCAGCCATTCCGTCATAGCTCGCTCGCCCGTTCGACGTTCCAATTCGCTTCTTTCTGTCTTTCATTATAAACTGCGTCTCGCACTATTGATCGGCGACGGGGGCGTATTGGCTTGACTCGGCCAGACTTGGCCATGTCGGATACGTCGCTTTGCTATCCGGCCGTATAGAACGAGTAGCGCTAATATGTATCGACATCTTGGTCTTCTTCGCTCGTCCGCTTAAGTTATTGCCTGCAACTGTTTGACCTCGGTATTTCACTCTGTGCACTTTAAGTGTCGCAGTTGACGACACTGTATGCAGACGAAATACCCGTTCGTTTTATTACGAAGACCGGATAAGCGATCTCCAAGTTTCCCAGTTGAGGTCTGCAGACCAGAAGGCAGTGAAGGAGCTTTTGGGCTTTCTCAGAAAATCTAGTTTGCCCGAGCGGCTATGACTCAAGTACTGTCCGTGCACGTCTCTATACTCTCTCTCTCTCTCTCTCTATCCCCACTCTTTCTTTCCCTTCTCCCTTCCCCCAGCGTAGGGTAGCCAAGCAGACTCTTGAGTTGTTAACATCTCTGCCTTCCTTATACCCCCCCCCCCCCCCCTCTCTGTCAGTTGAGGCGGCACTCGCGAAATTGGCTTGTTTATAACGCGTAACCGCGCTGCATCATTGTTGGTAATATTCTCAAATCTGGTCAAACTAGAGTCGTTTAATGCCCCAAGGCAACACTGGTGCTCTGAGAGACGCCGTGGTAGTGATCGCCGGATTAATTTTCACCACCTGGAAATTTTACAGGCCAACCGCAACAATATTGCGGACCCTGTAAGAAGCCTAATTTCAGATGGCGTAGATAACGAAAGGCTTTTCTGACGAATTTTATGTTTGAAATGCGAGTAGATGCGTAAGAAAAAAGTCGCAAAACTAGCTCTTTTTGATACCGAAACTATTGCAAAAAATTTGGAAGACGCTTTAAACTTCGTCTTTAAGAGTGGAACGCGATAGCATTCAAAGATCCCTGACTGCTTGTCACGCTTCCCGATAACCGCAACTTTCTTGCGCATGCGCGGAGGCCAGCGCCATCTGAATGGTGGTGCTGCAAAGAACCGAGCGAAACGCGCCGCTCTACGAATGGTAGAAACACTGGAAAAGGGGGTTTGCGTTTGAGTTTCCGCGTAACAGAACTACGTTTTCTGGTGTATTCAAATTACAGTCCGACGCTATGATGTCTGTAGGTTGCGGTTAGGGCGTACTTTACGATTTCCCTGACGCATCCTACTTTGAGGAATTCAATTAGTTCAGTAACGCCTCTGCACCACACGGAGGACCTGCGTGGTTGTCGTTCTGGATGATATCTCGCGAGACGATGTCCGATGCCGACACCGATTTTTTTTTGCGATATGGGGGCATTGACGCAGTCACCGCTCGCCGGAAGTGACGCATGACCTAGAAATCGGGGGTCTTCGGCATGACCTCCAAGATTACGCGGCATTCGTTTGCGTTTGCATGCACGAGCGTTCGTTCGCGTTCTGCATCCATCAGGCTAAAATGACTGACTTTCGCCAATGGACACAAACAATACAAGGAAAAATGTACGGCATGGGCTCTCACGCTTTTCATGTTTACGAGTGCGGTTCATGTTTATTCGTGGAGTCGGTCGTGTTAACAAAAACGCACCGACTGGCCCCTCAAAATGGCCCGGAGAATTATGCTTTATTTATGTTATGGAAGTCATGTACATACGCCTGTCATGCGCTGGAGCCCCCTATTTCCTCTACTATGAACTAATCGAGCTCTCTTCCGATTACAGAGGTCGCCGCTAATAGCGCTAGCCGCACTGAAGTTGTAGAGCTTGAATTTACAGATAATTTATTCCTGAAACCGGGCATACACTCACAGGTTAAAATTGAATCATTGAGAGTTGAATGTCTACCCGATTCGTACCTCGGAAGCGAACCTAAGCTAAAGCTCCTATCAAAACTTGCACTTCCTCACAACGTGAGGTACTAATTAACATAGCAAAAGCAGTCCTTCAGCATACCGTGCGCCGAAAACTGCAGATTATTTGTGTATGTGTGCTTCGGAGGGTACACGTCTGTGTTCACCTTTCTTTTTTTCCTTTTTCTATTTGCGTGTGTGAGTATATGCCTGTGCGTGGAGTTTGCATATGGCCTGAGAAGCGCGAATAAAATGCAGTATTGTGCATGCTATTACGCTATTCATCTTATTTTCTTCTTTTCACTTCTTTTTTCTTTCACTCTAAAGTACTTCAGGCTCACGCGAGGTCATAAAAAATTGCGAACGAAGCGACGCTTACTGTGAATAATCACCGACACAGCTCCACTCGTTTCTTTCTTTCTTTTTTTTAAATGAAACTCCTGAGACAGTTTGAAACAAATGGAAATTGGACATGTCGGACCAGGAACTGTAAGTGGAAAGCTATGAGCCATCAAGCAATGCTTGACGAGCTCTCTAAAGCGAAGGGGAACAATCCATTGCCTCGCTATAATGAAAAACCTTTCGATAGCGCGACCTCGACATGCAGACGGCAAGTTTTTAATGCGATTACCAAGCCCAGTACAAATTTCTTCGAGCTCTCATTTTCTGTCTTTCTTTAAAATTATTTTTTTTAAAAGTAGTTTTGTACAGCCGGTCTCTTTAGGGTCTCCGTTTTATTTTGACTGCTTATTTAATTTCGTCTTTACTTTTTTCTTATTTTTAATGTGCACAGGATGGGATTGGATAAACTTTATTTAAGGTCGGGCAGGACACGCATCAGCGCTCCGCGGGCGTCTCCCACGCAGGGACCTAAAAAAAAATAGAATGTCCGGCGTGCGTAAAAAAAAAAAAAAAGCTGGAACTACGTAACAATAAGAAAAAGAAAGAAAGAAAAACACAGAGAACGGAAAACAGAGTGGAAAAATCGACAAGAAAGGCTTAGCTTTAAAACAATAGAGAAACCACTCCCTCTGGTGGCCATTTTTGGTACCAGACCCCTTGCTCAGTTTTAAATTGTTCGGTAAGTGGCTTCGCTGCGGCGTTGGGACCGTGTCATTCTTTTTTATCTCACCAAGACTTGTCCCGTGACATTTTCGTTCATTTTATTTTCTTTGCACCGTCCTTGCGCAAACCGAGAACCGGGTGCATATATTTGTTCTTTAATTGGCTCGTTATAATTCAGCCCTTAGTCCGTGGCCTGATCTCTTCCCCTAATCCTTTTGTGTTATCGTTTTCGCTTTTAAATCCAAGACTGGGGTCGACTGGCGCTCACACTTTAAAAGAATAGAAGGGAATCTAACGACCAGATAATCGCTGCTGGAGATTTTCGCTATCTGAAATAAAGGCATGTATGCGCGGGTATATTTGTGCAGTTGCAGAGCGGAAAAAAGTACATTGAGATTGCTACGAAGCAGATTAGAAGAAGATTGAAGGAAGAAAACTCGGCTGTTAACGTGTTTCAATCGTCCTCGACGCTAATGCGATTAAGAGCACAGAGGTACTGCGTAGAGGGTTAGCTAGCTACCGTATGTTTCACTTCTAAAGTTGCGCTCGCGACTGAATTTTGTTTCTTTAGGTTCTGGTTCTGCGAGATCGTTTGCATATTTCACGCATGTAGGAGGTCGGATTGGTTGGGAAAGAAAAGAAACGGAAATGTTTGACGTCGTTCATTGTCGTCTGCAATGGCTCATGGATTCCATCTGCTCGTACAAGTGCAGTCGCTGTAATCGATTGAGACTTCCCTCACTCGTGCGCGTGTTGTTGTTTTACTTTCTGTGAGTTTTTTTATTACTTGTAAGTCTTCAATATTCGTTCACGTTAAATGTTCTTTGCAGCTGCCCTCACTTGGAATTTTTGTGTCTTAGTGCGAAGCTTTTTGCTTTGACGATCGTACTCTTGCACGGCAACTTTCACGGGTGATTAACGATTTGTCTCATTTAACGAGTGCAGCGGTAGATAAAGAAAACGCAGACAGAAGTATGCTTCTCATATCTTATGTTTAGGTGAGCTTGTTTTTGCTTCTCGTTAACATATTACTTTGCCACGCGCTACGTTAATTTTGCTGATGCTCAGTCCAAGAATGAAATATGTTGATCTTTTACTGGCTGTATAGAAAATGGACGGAACAAAGAAATTTTAAAACCCACGCGTCATGGCTGCTGTTCTCGTATTGCGAAGACGTCTGTAAGCGCACATCGAACGAGACATTTCATAAGTTCCAACTGGGAAAATGGAAAGCAAAAATGTCAACAACCGAAAAACCGAATGACACAGAATAATAATAATAATAATAATAATAATAATAATAATAATAATAATAATAATAATAATAATAATAATAATAATAATAATAATAATAATAATAATAATAATAATAATAATAATAATAATGTTATTATTATTATTATTATTATTATTATTATTATTATTATTATTCGTACTTTTTGTAACAGTGCAAGGGAGACGGACAAAAGGAAGGAACGCAACAACACAGGCGCTGACTCACAAGTGATATTTTATTCAGGAAGCTCACACACATACATATAAACCGACCGAAGTCCAAAAAGCCGGTACATGCGCAGGAAATATACCATGCTTCGATGTAATTATCAGTACTGATCTAAATAACGAAATTATATCCCGTGAAAAGTTACCAACGCTTCACTTATACATAAGCCCCCCCCCCCCCCCCCACATTGCGTTGTATGCTTCTGCCATTTCTCTTGCCATCTGGCTTGCGTGTATGCAGATAATGAAAGTTTCCTTAAACAGGACACACAACTACATCATTTACAATTGAAAAGATGCCAGTTTCCTCTGTGAGAGCCCGCTGTTGTCGCAATAAATGAGTTCTCAGCCAAGGTAATCGCGAAAGTGTGCTGATAATGTTTTCACATTCAGATTTTGAAGTCTGTTTATGGCACGATACTTCTATGATACAGTGCGCTTGCTACCGGCGACACGCAAGCCTTTTCTAGAGTCAAACTAAAGTGCTTACGTGCTTGCATCAGCACCGTAAAAGAAAAGTAAGAAAAAAAAAGCGAAAACGTGTACAACATGCAGAAAGTTGCTGCGTCACTATTAAAAGACGGAAACAAACGTGGAAAAATTTTTCTCCAGCTTCGGTTGGGCCAATAGCGCACGTGTCATCTCGGTCATGCAGACGATATTGAATTTCATGGCTGGAATGTCGTCTGCTGCTTCCGCTGCCGATTCTTCTGCTGCTCGTCTGCTCGCATCGACAAAGCATATGTAGAGAGAGGGGAGGACAGGCGGGACGGGGATGGTACAAACGGGAGGATAAGTCTCGCCACCTAGCGGATGACATGTCAATTGCATTTGCTGCGGACTCTTTTTCCCATCGCTCATACATGCGACGATATAGACGTGTCGGTTCGTGCGGCTGCAGTCGGCACTTCAACGCCAGTGAGAGAGAGAAAAAGTGCACCGAACGAATTTTGTACGAGTCTCGTAGTCGGGCTTCTGCGATATCACAATCCCTTCACGTATTGTCTTATAAGACGCCCTCTTGTTTCTGGCGACTGCCGTTGGCGTGACGCGGTTTCTTGAGAAAATGCAACTCGGCAACTGGAAGCCGCTTTCCACCTATAGCTCTGGCCATACTTAGTGAATTTGGGTGTTTTGAAGTCGTCGCACCTTTAGCAAATATCACGGACGTGAGTTTATCTTGAAGCGGCTTGAGAAACTCTTTGTGTAACCTAAGAAATTTTTTTACGTCCCCCCTCAACATCTCAGTGATGGCGAACGCGTCTGCGCAGGGCTCCGCGTCCTCTTTTTTGATCGTCGGAAGTTTTGCAGCATATCATGGGAAGAGGGAGCGAAATGTTTAACGATAAGAAAGGCTCAGAGGTCGACCTGAGGCAAGTGCCTTTAGGGAACTACGTAGTTCACGTGAAAATTTTAAAGAAAATGTCAGCGACACCTTCCTACGAGGTAGAGAGTCTCATTCCTCCGCACCATTTACACCTTCAAAATGCAGCAGATTCGAAATAGTGACGGTGCGATTGTGAAGAGCTTTGCGACATCTGTTTGATAATTTTCTTTTAATCGGCTCATTAGCTTGCCTATCACTGAATCTGCGTATTTCTCTTGCTTTTGCACCTTATCGCCCCTTTTTGTCTCAGGATTTATTTTATACCTTTGTACTAGGGGTGTGCAAACATGAAAATTGTCGAATAGGAATCGAATACGAATACTTAGCGTCGAATATCGAATCGAGTATCAAATAATTATATGCACATGCATTTATTAGCAAGTTGGTTTATTTGAACATCTTGGAACATTGCAATTACATGCTCATTGGTAAAAAGCCTTGGTAAAAATTAGTAAGCCGTTATACTACAAGATTGTGTATTTGGCTCATGTTAGCTTTGGAAAATTCATTTCCGCTAGTTGTCTGTTCTCCCCAACCCTTATTATATCGCATCAAGTTCCCGTAAGTTCAGAGGCATTTGACTCGGTACTAAGCGTCAGTCATCGTGTTTGCTGTCAAGCAATAAGCTCAGGACTGGGGATAGAACCTGCGTAAGACTGCAACCTCGCTGTGCATGCATGCCTCTTGCTACTGAGAGGCTGGCATTTTTGCATATTTTATCTGTCAGTGGCTAAGCGCGCTTTACAGGAGAAATTTCGCCAGCAGCATAGAATTATCGCAAAATTCAGCACACAAACTTGGAGGACGCCTAAGCTTCGCCTTTAAGAGTGGAACGCGATAGCATTCAAAGATACCTGGCTGCTTCTCACGCTTCCCGGCAACTGCATTTTTTGTAACCGTAATGTTTACCGGGAAACGCTGGCGGCGAACGCTATGTACGAAGGCGAGCTTTCTGGTAGAAACGCGACCTCTTGGGTAGGCCCGATGGTTGCATGGATGGATGTTATGAGCGTCCCCTTTGGAAAGGAGTGGTGGTTTGCGGCGCCAAGCTCCTGTTATTATATTGCCTAATGTCCTACCTATGTTAAAAAGAAGAAAGAAAAAGGAATGAAAACAACAACAACAACAACGATGAATTCCCATAATCAAATTTTTGAACCCCTATTGTGAATTGTGTTTTTGCACGCCTCCGTTGTTTGTTGTTTCCCTACTTTTCTTCCACCAATCTTCTAATCGCTGCTTACTGATCTCTACTGCGGGCATGTTTACTTTCCCTCTGCTCCCTCTGGACCAAAAGGCTTCAACGAGACCAGAGATGCCTAAAGCGATCACTGGGCCGATAACTTCACATTCTCATAAAACAGGCTCCGTCGTTTCGCTAGCTTTAACGCAGCAAACATACGCTTCTTCTTCCTCCTGATATCTCGTTTTATACGTGCGTCTTCTAAGGCATCCTGATTTCGCTTCGCAAAGTAATCTACTTCCCTTTGAGTTCTCATAAATTGTCTCTTTCCTGATTTTGTGTTTTCCTCTTAAGTAGTTACTCATAATAGATTTCTTTTCCATTGCCGCCACCAATGGGATTATCTCAGCCTCTCTGGCTTTCCGCTTGATGTTTTTTGTTGCCACGTTACTCACCATACAGGTCGCATACATGCTGGTAAGCTTCCTAGTTCTTTTTCTCCACTGTTAATCAATGTATTTGCTGTACAAATGCCTGAAAACTCTCCCAGCCCATTTAAGTTCTTCCATATTTCCCCGTCGCTCTACATAATCAATTTTACTGTGAGCTTTTCTCACTTCAAAGCTTGTCCAGCCCATATCACCCTGCACAAATTCATTTGTAGTCTTCCCGTGAGCGGCCAATGCGGTGCGTCCCTCTGACCTTTAGTTGCCGTCGAGTCCTGATTGTTCACCCGATTTCAAGCAAGCAACCGCACTTCCAAATGAAAGTCCTGGAACCATTACACCTTCCCACGTACCCCGGAGCACCTAGTACTTATTGTGTCCCCATAGCTCTCTGTGTTTCATTATGGCCGCATTTCTCTCCCCATTTGCTGTAATTGTTTTTTACTGTGTTTCCAGATATCTATGGCCTTCGTTTATCCATACACCAAGGTATTTATATTTTTTTACCCAAGGTATTTCCTGGCGTTGTATTACCACTCTCTGTTCACTGTTTTCATTGAATACCATAACACCTGATTTTCTAACACTAAATTTAAAACCTAAATTGTTGCCTTCCTGCCCACAGATATTAGCCAGGCGTTGCAAATCACTTTGCTTGTTAGCTAGCAACACAATGTCGTCCGCATAAAATAAACCTGGGCGCTGCTGCTCTGTTACTGTACCCGCCTGTTTGTGTGAGAGATTGAACCCGATATTATTTCCTTCTAGCGCCCTCTCCATCCTCAACATGTACATCATAAACAGCAGGGGGGATAAAGGGCACCCCTGCCTCAGTCCCTCGTCCATATCAACTTTCTCATCGCTCCTCATCCCTTCCCATTCAGCGCAAACGGTACGTTCTAGGAAAATCTCTCTCAAAAACAGCATACAATTGTCGCCCGAGCCTTCCCCTTCCAGAGTATCCCACAATATGTTGCGGTCTACGTTGTCATACGCTCGTGTAATGTCTAAAAAAGCCACATATAACTGTCTCCTTTATACTCTGGATAGTTCAATAGACTGAGTAAGGACAAATAAGATATAATCCAGACGCCTACCTATTCTGAAGCCATTCTGAAGTTCTCCCATAATGCCATTATTCTCTGCCATGTTTGCAGCGCCCATGCTTGATGCGGCGGAGGCGAGCGCCATCTGGACGTGTTGCAAGGAACCAGGCGCGCCGTTCCGCAGCTTCCGAGATTTGCGCGTGCCGGCGCGCACAAATTACGGACGCCGTGGCTGGTCTATGAATGGTAGAAACGCTGGAAAGGGGTTTGTGTTTAAGTTTCGGCGTAACAGAATTATGTTTTCTCTTACATTCAAATTACGATCCGCCAGTATCATGGCTGTTGGTTGTATGTAAGTAGTACTTTACGATTTTTTGACGTATTTCTTCGCGCTAGACGAAGGGTCCGCGTGGTTGGGTATGCGTGCTTGAGTTTTCATCATTCGGAATTATTTGTGCTAAAACGGTGGTCGACCCTGGACGCGGGGCACCGACGCCGTGTTTTCTACAACCCGGGGCCCTTAACCGCCTATTGTATTAAACTCACGCACACTTTTTCTAGATTAGGTAGAAATGAACGCTAAGAACCGTGCTTGCTCCCCCACAGCCAGCAATATATTAGATTTGTTTCGAATATTCCTGTCCAATAAAATATCCTAAATTTTTTTAATCGAATGCGAATATTAAAAATATAATATTCGATAATACTCGAAATTTTCGAATATTCGCGCACACCTACTTCAAACATGTTACTGCGGTAACAGTTGCGGCATGAAATTGGGTTAGCTCTTTCTGTCCATACATCCGACTTCGTTATACGTCGTTGGCTGTTGTGCCCTGATTTATACATCGCTAGGTTAGTGTAGTATACGGTCACTACAGGCAACATTTGTATGTAGTAGAAGCATTTGCATGCAGCATGCAGAAAAACATAAAGCGGAAAGAAGCGGAAAGCGGCAGTCAAACTCTGCCGAACTAATTGGCTGTGTAAGACTTGCGAACAAGTCCCGCCCCCGTAGCTTTCCCTTCGCGGCCGCAGAAAGCGGTCCCCGCGAGTATATTTATCCATGTTGTAGTATAGGTGTGTTCTATATAGGGGGCAAGTCTGGCAATGCGCCCAAGTAGAGCCGGTGATTTCGTATAACACGTCAGCCTACAAAATTCGGGCGGAATTCGTACTCTGTTTCTCTCTCTATCTCTTTAGAAGTTCGACACAGCATGCTCTCGTTGCAAGATACTGTAGCCGTGGTGAAGGAGTAGGCACAAACTACGCCGCCACTCAAGTTCCCGCGAGGAATGCGTGTTTAACGCACTAAAGAAATGTCCCAGTCTTATTCGTGAAATCGAACTCGATCACTGACGTGCCACGAAGTGCTCTTTGTTTCCTGGGATTTTGCCCAGCAAAACCAGATCTGTGTGGTAATCCACAAAGTAAAAGGAGTTTCACGAAAACAAGTGAGTGGGTGAAAATTTTATTGAAAGAAAAGAAGAAAAATTAGCATTCCCCTGTAAGCAGCATAATACTACAAAACAACATTTCTTTATTATCGCCAAACGAACGAACGAGCGAATGAGGGAATTAGTGAAGAAACGATCAAACAAATAAATGAATGAATGAATGAATGAATGAATGAATGAATGAATGAATGAATGAATGAATGAATGAATGAATGGACTCTTCCAATGTGGAGAATCTTCCCCTGCGCACTGCACTACACTACGCTGACATTCGGACCGTTATTAGCCTTTTCCAATCTCGAATTAGATATGCGTCTTGAAACATACTGCACCAGGATGTCCGAGCCAGCTGGCCTCCGTTTTGAGAATTTGTAACCACCGCGGTTCAGACGTCCGTGTAACGAAGCACCCAGCGTGCTGCGGTAATTGGCTTTCCATGTTCGGCCTTGCTCCCCGAGATACCGCTGGGACGCGCCTTCCACCCTAACTCCAGCTTCGAGTTGTCAAAGACCGCCGCCGGCCACGCTGCTAATGGAGTCCCTAGCATGCGTATGAACGAACCGTATCGAACAGCTATTTGTTCAGCGTGTACTGCCACTTTGGGCTTGGTGGCTACGGGGCTTTCTATCTCTGAAGTCGAGGTCCCGGGTTTGATTCTTCATCGCGGCGGCCCCCTTTCGATGGGGGCTAAATGTGAAGCTGCTCTCAGTGCACACGGGTGTACGTTAAAGATAACCAGAAAGTCAGAAGCATGATCTGCAAAAAAAAAAAAAAAACGATGCATGATGAAGCGTCGCCGGCGTCTCGCTCTCTAAATGTGCGGTACGCAAGCCTTCGCTACATAGATGACGTCGCGTCACGCGACGTGCAGGCTTGAGAAAAAGACATACGAGGCACAGTTTCTCTCAGTGCGCTGTATGAAGGTGATAGCTAAGAGGGTTCTCTTTGGTGTCCTTGTATGTCTCACTAAGTCATTTTGTTTTGGTGCCTCCCCGCCCCCTAGCTTCACAGTATACTGATTACGAAATTGCCCAAGAAACAGTGCAGAGCTTGTTCTCGGTATGCACGAAGTCGCGCTTTCGATTCCCTGTCGAGGTGGCCGCATTCCGATGAGAGCGGAGCGGAAGAAAAAAAAAATGCTCATGCACTCAAGTTTACGTGCTCTCATAACCGTCGTGTTGCTTCGGGCTAATATCATTATTATCATTATTATTATTACAAACCCCACACAAATGGCGCTTTGTATTCGTTATACTTGTTTTGTATTGCTGATTGTACCCACTGCTGCAGGGACCCGAAGGGGGCCTACAGTATATGTAAATAAGTAAATAAAGATATGAAGCGAAAAGAGAAGCGGGGTAGCAATGCTCCCTTGGAAGGGGCATCACGCTTACCCAGGATAATTCAATCAATCAATCAATCAATCAATCAATCAATCAATCAATCAATCAATCAATCAATCAATCAATCAATCAATCAATCAATGAATCAATCAATCAATCAAAGTGAGCCCTGTCGATCCCGGCTGAGGCACCATTCTTTGGTACTTACTCACCGATAACGTGACGCTTTATGTCACGGGCAAAGCGATCACGTTCTTCGAAACTAACGCGTCATCGGCCGCGACAAACTAAGATACCTCGGTATCGAAAGGCACGCGCACGTATTCGAATACATCCCACAAAACGGAAACGGGTGCCGCCGCTTGGTACGGCGGTGTTTATACTGTACCGTGGGAGCTTCTCGACTTGTGCCGTGTATGGGGGAGCACACTGTGTTGTTTGGCCACAAAATGCGTTTCCGAAACCCGCCGCTGGCTGTAACGGGGAGCGTCTGCGTGTCTCACAATGTAAGCATGCCTCGAGAAATGCTTCCCGGTGTATTTGTTTGCTAGCGTCGTCTGTGTTTGCCCGCCCTGGCAGCAGTAGTAGTGTCGCATTTTACCGTAGTAAGTACACGGCTGCACATTTATTCGGCGTTTTCAGCTAACTCTTTTTAGCTGGAAAGGTAAAAAAAAAAAAGATTACAACATAAGCTGAAGCACAATGGCTTGCAGTATACCAAGCCGCCATATCGGGCTGTTTGCAAATGGTGTTATGCCACCGGGTTTCTTTATTTCTTTTTTATTCTCTTTTGCCGGGAGACGGTAAACAAGCCAGAACCAAATGTTGTTCGGACGCATCATCGCGCATGTGTGCCGACCTCCTGCATAGGTGCACGCCGTCTTGTTTATGCTCCTCATACTCCTTCCGGTACGTGGAGATACGCATGTATATGCTTGCACAGGCTTCAACCTCCCACGAGCTCCTATTTCACCGTAGCTTCTTTCTTTCTTTCTTTCTTTCTTCCTTTCTTTCTTTCTTTCTTTCTTTCTTTCTTTCTTTCTTTGCTTTGCTTTTCTTTGCCACGAGCCCCATA
The DNA here is from genome assembly GCF_050947875.1 of Dermacentor variabilis. Classification (NCBI taxonomy): domain Eukaryota; kingdom Metazoa; phylum Arthropoda; class Arachnida; order Ixodida; family Ixodidae; genus Dermacentor; species Dermacentor variabilis. The sequence continues at coordinate 155,902,682 of NC_134574.1, forward strand.
TCATAAGTTGAGTGCAGCATTACGCGAGTGTATCCGCAGAAACACACACGTGCGCGCTAATTCTCGCGAGAAATAAAGTGGTCCCTCGTTTTGACACACTCGTATTGACATACATTCGTTCCGTATGCACTGCGGCAACTTACAATGAAAAAAGAAGGACGTCTGGAGACATCCATCTGCAAACGCGTCTGCCAGACGTACTACGTCGGGATGTCGGCTTCGATATAAAGTTGGCTAATTTATCTTTGCGAAGCCTTACGCACCAACCGCGCGTCGATACGTGATGAATGTAAATATTTCGTTTATCGTGAGTGAACGAGACGAGACAAAGTTTAATGATATCTTGAGAGGTTAGCTGTGCGGCGGGCTTGGAATGCTACTGCAGGTTAAATGGTGAGGGATGAAAGATAGCAAGTGAGACAAAAACACAAGCACATACACGCACACGCCCGAGAAATGCAATAGCACAAAATTTGTTCACAAAGTCTCATCGAGGCCTGTATCCCGCAGGAATGGGCTTTAGTGGGGCTCAGTTCCGATCCCGGACGTAGCCACGATCCAAGAATGAGCGAACCAGGTGGTAATTTTCAGTGATCGATAGAGCCGTAGTACGTAACGCACTAAACCTTCGCCACACTGCACGGAAATGCTGCGAGAAAACAGACGACTGCGAACAATGTTGTCGTCGGCTTGGCTTGCTCGTTGACTTCGTCTTATCTTTTTAGATTTTTTTTCTCAGGCTTCATGCACTTCCAGATATTTTACCCTTCTGCTTCACTCCGCCTTGCGGCCATATTGTTGGGGTCCTGCAGTAGCCCCACCACGTTTAACTCTGCTCTTTTACTCATGCGTCATCTGCTTTTATGTCTGCTCATTTTTTTGCCTCCCTTTCTTGTCGTCTGCTTTGATAAACACGTAAACAAGAAGCGTTTGCTCGCCTCCCACAAAGTGGGGCACACTGGCCTGAGGGGACTCAGGGGTGGAAAGAAAAAAAGGGTTTTAGATTTCAACCTCACCCGCTTCGTTCCACCTCGTTTCCCATAGCCCGTTCGGGGGTGTTTACGGTCGCAGATACGATTTGTCGTTGTTGCTTCTAGAGTTGTTACTCTTGTTGTTGTTGTTGTTTTTTCGCTGTGTTTGTCGCTCGGGGTGCCTGCGAGCTGCCTTCTCAACCCGACCATGTCATATCGTCTGTTCCATGAGGCTCCATGCTCGTCGGCTCCATGACGCTGCGGGCGATGGTGTCTTTTAGTGGCGCCGGCGTTCAAAATAATAAAGTCAGGGAGAAGGGCTGGCGGGGAAGAACTGTTCGGTGGTTTCAAGCGTGGTTTCGCATCGCATCAGCTCTGTCCCTATCCGGGCGGCGCCGCTCAGCCTGCTTTAACCGGAGGCAGTACAGTGCTTAGACGATGTGACTGTTGCTATCGTTTTTATACGTGCCACATGACCCAGGCAGCTGCGACTACTGAGTTTGCTTCGTTGCGACAAGATTTCGCCTGCATTTTAAAATGGTCATCTTCACTGAATTGAGGGGTGGCACTTTAGAGTCGCCGAAGTTACCACGTACGCAAGACCAACTAGTGGCTGGCATCAACTACCTGCATACTGACTTTTGTGTAAATATAACCAGGTATACATGGATCTTGCTGCTGATCTGCAGGCTCGTTCACGTTCGAGTTTTGCACGAAGGTAGCATGCCACCGAAGAATACCGCGAAGCCACCGAAGAATACCGCGAAGATGAGTAGAAATAATACTTGCAGAACAGGGTTACAAATGAAGGCCAGTTGCTTCAACGCGTGACTGAAGTTTTTTTTTTTCTTTTTTTTCTAATCAGTCTTCCATGGTGGCGTGAAAGGCGCTGGTCGGTCATCACGCAGCCGTGCCGCGTGGTAATGCTGTTAAGCCACAGCACCAACCTTTCTCTAGAGCTTCCTCATCTCACCCGACCCTGCACGTAACCGCTTTTAACCTCATCGACCTCTAGCGTTAGGAGAGGGCGAACGAACAAACTATGACAGTGGGTGCCAGTGCCTCTTTCTTGATATCGTCACGTCACCCATCAACTTTCGCAACTGCGTAATCTTCCGAGAGCTTGCAAAGGCGCCCCCGCCACGTCGCATCTCATCGTTTTAGTGACGGCATGAGACACGAAGAGTTTGAGGGAGATGGTAGAGTAGGGATCAAGGAATGGGGAAGCGGAAGGGAGTTTTGGGAAGCACTCCGAGTGGGTTTAGGCCGTTGTGATTGTTCCGAAACACACCGCGACCAGCTTGAAAACTGTTATGGTGTTTTTTTTTTTTCGAGATGGTTGTCACTAGCTTTTTTTCCCCATTTGTTCCATTTACTTGCCATTTTCCTGCCCCTACTTCAGGGCCGGCTCTGTACTAATGCCGATATATGTTGGATTGCCATCTAGTACACATGTTTCCAAATCTCGTGCCTCGAGTGGCCAATCGCGCGACAATTTAGCGTGCGTTTGCGGGCTTCTTTCACGCTCGGAAAAGCACTTTTATGTAGCACGTGTTGAGAAACAGAAAGCTGTATCGGTAGTTTTTCATGTTGCTCTACAATTTTTGCCCCATTGACACTTTTCTTCAACTTATAATATTTGACAAGTTTATCATTATTTAGGTCTAATTGTCTAATTAGGCAGAATAAAACATATATTCTGAGTATCTCCAAGCGACGGCAAACAACATTACTTTGATTCTGTATAGCTACGTGACATTTGCATATCTTTAATGTTTGGCTCAATTTACGCGGGGTACCCTGCATATCTCTAATATTTTTTCTCTTCGTCGAAACTTCTCTGCCTACCTTGTATCACTAGCTGTGCCTGTAACAGATTCGGTCTTATCAATCTCTTCCCTGCTTTTTTTTTCCACCGATACTCTAAATATTTCTTGCTTATCTAGACTGCTGACCGATCAGTGCTTCCTCCCACTTTAAATTCAAGCGCCTCTGGAAGGTGTACGTTGCTTACTGGTCTCGCTGGGTGAGTCCCTTCGCATTAGGATATGCTGACAGCTTTCCTGATTTTTGCTGCAGCATAGACATGCCTCATCTAGTTGCGAATAGTTGCTCCGCGGTTTTTTGTCCTTAGGCAACCAGCTCGAGCCTCAAATAGTAAGGTATTTCCCCTCGTGTTATCGTACAGATTTTTCTTTCTAATTTCTTTCTTCATATTCTCGTAAATCTCCGTGATCTCTTTTCCTTCCACGCCAAATGAGATGGCGCCATCTGGATTTAAAATGTGGATCCTAAAGTCTATGCTTTTGCTAGTTGAATGCGGCGGAAGCGACTTCGGGAGCCGGAAACACGTCATAGACGTCATGTTTTTGACACCACCTATTTCTGCTCATTGAGACGCGCGCGTTGTAGCGCGAGAACTGTCGCATGCGTGAACGTTTACGTGAAACACGGCCCTCTTCCTCTTCTCAAGCGACCCTCTCCCTCCCCCCGTGGCGGCTGTCGAGGACGAGGACGGAGGTTGCCGCCACCCCCATCTCCTGGATAAAGAAGTACGCACATCTCTTTACGAAGCTCAAATACAGTGAATGAATTCAAGCGGTTATAGTGAATAAAGCGTTCGCAAACACTTAGGTGTATTTAGGGAAAGTCGCTTGTCGACTTTTAGAATTTCTGAAGCGTGCGACAACTCTCTTACAGACTAACATGACTTGTTGCTGGGCTAGTTGGTACACGGCATCAACTAAAATAAAAATTAAAAGAGCGCAGAATAAAAAAAAGGGGTGGGGGGACACGTACAGGACTGAACACCACAAGCTGCCACGTTCGCTGTATTTGATGTATGTGTTGCTCGCATTAGCATATATCTGCGAAAGTAGCTCTTTTTCTCCCCACCAATTTGTATACGATTTGCGAGGAGCAAGAAAGCCTGTTAAATTTATTGCTTCTCCACTGTTACTCTTTCCACAACGCTTTCGGGTCACTCTCGCGCTGTTATGTGCGCGACATTTGAAACCATCGAGGCAGTTTAATCAACACGGAAAAGCAGCGAAACTTGGCGTTCGTTGACTCGTCGCGGCGTCTCTAGCCTCTTCGCGACACCTTAAATGTTACGCTAGCGAAATAGCCTACATTAACTCACTCCTTGCCACATGGGCAGCACGACGCTGGGCCGTTCGTTATTTCCTTTTCCCATCCCTCGTTATAACGAAGTAACGAAGGAGCTCTGGTAGGAATGGACCGAGCGGCGCCAATAAATGATTAACCACGACCACTTAGAGTGAAAGAGCGAGTCCTTGCACAAGAATACAGTTAGCACGCTAAATACCTTTTTCCACGCGAGCCGCGCAATTTTCGTCGCGCATCTTTTTTTATTCTTTCCCCTCTCATTTGTCTTCGCTACTTCCTTCGCATTAGCGTTCGGCTGGCCCGAGTCCTGCAACCTCGAAGAACGACGCGAGCGCCTGACCCAGGGCGGAGTGGAATACGCAGTCCACGCAGCCCGCGTTGAGCGCGTGCGCGCGCGTGCGCCTACACCTTGGATAATTTATTCCGGTCTGGCGCTCTCTCTGGCACACTCCGCCTCGCTGCTTCCGCGCAGTGCGGGGAACGCCACGGGCCGGCCTCGTCAGTCAACCGGAAGCGAGAGAACCGGAATAAGAGCTCTCCCGTCGTCCGTCGCTGAATCGTCCTCTGTGCGATGCCGACTGAACGGAGAAAGCTTCGCGGACGGATCAGTGGTGCGCAGTGGACGAGGCCCTCCTGCTGCCATCGACGAAACACGCAGTCGGTCTTCGTTACTGAGTGGTGGACACGAGAGCCCTGACTAGTTTTGGCTGCACTGCACGCAATTGGAGAGACGGAGCGAACGCTTTCTTTCTTGTTTGTTTCGTACGTATGTGCGTGTGCGTCTTTCTTGCTGCGGCTTCGAGCAGGCCTTCCAACGAGCCGCGCGCGTACACGCACACGTTCGTGCGCGTCCACGTGCCCGCGACGTCGTGGCACACAGCGCGCGCCCAGTGCCGTCTACGGGAACTCATTACCGCAAATGCCCGGGGACTTAGACACGCTATAAGTCGGGATAGAGAAAGACAGGAGGACCTAGCGGAATGAATCACGACCACCGCGGGTGCGCGCGGTGTTGCTGCAGTTTGGTTGGCGTTCGTATGGCAAAGCAGCCGGGACCGCGTTCCTGCCAGAACAGTACGGAGCGTCTCGCCTCTTTTAGTGAGGAAAGTTCGTCCCTGGGTCGGTGTTACGCAGAGCTAGGTGGAATTGCGGGTTAAGGGGTAAGAGAAAAGAGACCGCGGAACCTCGCCCATTAGGCACGACCATATAAATGAAGATGTAATTAATCTCTAAGTGGAGGCGAGGTACGGGCTCTCTTGGAAGTGGAGGCGGAGAAGCAGAGATTGTGCTTACTGCTTAAGACTTGTACATCGTTGGACCTGGGTCTGAGTGGTGGTCGCTGCTCGCATCGACACCGCCTTGTTTAAGGATGTCGAGAGAGAACACGTGGTCTAATAAGAAAGAAGCTGGCAAGGAAGGGTTGCACAGATGAAGGCGACAATGATTGAAAGTGGCGCGTCTCGTGCTAGAGTGACAGTGAAGCGTTTTCGTTTTCTTTCAGAAGGGGCACTTTGTAACAGTGATTCTTTGTATATCAAAGCGTTCATAACGTGGTGACAGCAATGATGCAAAAGCCGACGCGAATTGGGGAGACATGTTTGGTGTTAGATTGATTATCTTAAGAGTTATAGCCGCTTGATACGTTAGCATGATGCGTGACGGGCGGGATTCACACACACGGCGACCGCATTCCGATAGGGGCAGTAGGAAAAAAAAAGAGTTCTTTCCTTACAATTCTTCGCAAGGGCAAATTCCAGGCACTTCCGATGCTGGACATGTCAGTAAAGCTGACCGGACATCGCCAACAAGCGCTTCCGAACAAGAAGCTTTGTGAAACGAGTCCAAAATCTTTTTTTTTCTGAATTTCTGGGTTCACGTTTGACAATACCATGTTGCCGAAATTAAGCTGTATACAACACGCAGCAAGCAGCAGTGGCCATCGTCCACGTAGACATCGCGCTATATCATACCGTACACAATGAACACGGGCCAACGCATGGCTGGATTCATGGCGCTGCGTCTTTACTGTACGAGCGGAGAAAACGTAGATTCATCCGTTTTCGCGAGTGCACTGCACGCAGGCTGGGCGTGCTCACTGTATAAGCCACGGCAAGCGCTGGGAACCCTTGTACGGCAGGCAGCCTAGCTGTTGGTCGTAGAGAATACGTCCTTAAATTTTGAAAGGAACGCGAGTACATAGGCCCGGTGCAATGCAAACTGCAGTCAGCATCGAAGAAACATACGCCGCACACAAGCGAAGCGAAATACAAACAAGAAAAGGCATATGGTGCAGGCGGCGTAGGAACAATTTACTTCGCAGGCGAGTCCGGTTTAGTTAGGCCTCGGGCGCGGTGCGACTGCCTTCGTCTCGGCTCGACTTGGCTTGCTTTAATTAGAGGATTTCGCGGCGGAGGGGAGTCGACCACTACCGGCCACTCGGGACAGAGTTCTGTCTCGACGCGTCGCCGTGTTGTTCGGCACGGCCAGTTGTGTTGTTCTCCCCCGGACGACTAGACGAAAAAAAAATGTTTTCGCCGGCGCGAGTCGGTGGTGGCCCCAGAGCTAATCAAGAACTCGTTTGCCTCGGCATAAGGCAAAACTTCTTGAGGAAGCCAGCAATTGAAGCAACTGAAATGGAAGGCGGCTAGCGCGCAATAATTGCTTTGTGAACCAGCACACTAACTTGTGTTCAGTCTAGAAAATATCATTGAAGCAACCATATAAAGTAAACTGACAACTAAGTTCATTTTATTAAAGTACTTTCAGGGACCTGAAGCATTACAGAAAGGAGAGGGTTCAACAAATATATGCACGTAAGTTGACGTGGTTACAACAGAAGTTATTAAAGCTGTCTTGAAGCTAGCAGTGTTCGGGGCTCGCAGTGGTTGCTTAGTGGTGTTTGAATCCCACCGATGGCAACGGTTGTTGTGGTCGCACCGATGGTACGCCCTGTTGGGAACTCGGCGCTGACGCCCGTGGTTGCACCTGGGTCGCAAGCCCCAAGGGTAGCGTTGGCCTGGCGGCCTGGGGTACAACTGGAAGCATCCGAAGGTCCCGGCAAAGCATGAGTCGACTGGTAACAACAAAACAACTTGTTTATTTTAACATCGCAAAGAGTTGGCGGTCAGGTTGACCGAAGTAGAGAGACGGGAGAGCACTTTACTCAACAGAAGAAATCGGAGCCCTCCCTTGGCGTCCGGGGGCAGCTGCTTTTATACTCTCGCAGTTGAGGGCAAGAAGGAACCCCTCAATAGACGAGCACGTGATTGTACAATGAGATAAGGTGACGCATACTGTCGTAGCGCCGCCGGTCGGGCACAAAGACTGGGAGGAGAAGGTAACTCCTACTCTCGTAGCGCCTTCGGTCGGGCACAATGGCTGGGAGGAGAAGGAGACTTCTACTCTCGTAGCGCCTTCGGTCGGGCACAATGGCTGGGAGGAGAAGGTGACTTCTACTCTCGTAGCGCCTCCGGTCGGGCACAATGGCACATACACTCACACACGCACATGAAGACACGTGGCATCGGAACATGCCTGGACGCGCTTGGCGGGGAGCGTAGCGGCGACGCCGAACGGGCCAAAATGTCTGCCGCTTTGTTGCAGTCGCGCCGGCTAAACCGCGCGTCGAAGGCGAAACGTAACAGACCGCCCCGCCGGGGGAAGGAGATCCCGATGGACAGGGGACTGCATCCGCTGTCCGGAGGGATGTCGCTCGATGATGCTCATAACCGAAGTCGGGCGTCCCTCGACGTTTCTTGAGCGCAGCGCACAGAGAAGGCCTCGTTCTCTCGTTCAGGTTCGCACGGGACACTGCAAAGTGACTTCGGGAGAGTTCACATTTTTGTTCTCGTTCCCGGCAAGCGTTAGAACTACGCTGAAACTCAACCGCTCAGTCAGCAAGCACGGCACAACCCTCACTAAGCCCTGCCAGGCTCTTTCCCCTTTTATACCACTGCCTAGTTCCTTACAGTAGTCTAGCATCACTCAGAACGCGTCCACAAATTGGAAAATTGCACTAGAAAGCATATCATCACTTTGAAACACTAAACAAAAGCAATATGTTAAAAAAAATCCTGCCTCAGGAAGAAAAACATCAGTAACAAACAATTTTGAGGCTGATTCCTACGTTAGGGGCTTCGACTTAAGCCATCAGCGTTACCGTTGAGACTCCCCTTTTTGTAACGCACCTCAAAGGAATATTGTTGCAAAGCGAGGCTCCAGCGCAGGAGGCGGCCATTTTTGGGAGAGATGGTCTGCAGCCATTGGAGAGGGCAGTGATCCGTCTCAATGATAAACCTCGAGCCGGCTAGATAGCATGACAATTTCTGAACGGCCCACACGAGACATGCACACTCTTTCTCGGTGGCGCTATACGCCTGCTCACGACTGGTCAGCTTACGACTAGCATACAGGACGGGGTGTTCTACTTCTCCATTTTCCCGTTGGCACAGTACAACGCCCATGCCTCGCTCACTAGCATCGCACTGAACAACGAACCCTTTTGTATAGTCTGGCGATCGTAGCACAGGCTGGCTTGTTAGGGCACTCTTTAGGGCGCTAAAAGCTCTTTCCTTTGTCTCGTCCCAGACGACTGTTTGAGGCTCTGTCTTTCTTAGAGCATCCGTCAGGGGAGCCGCGATATCAGAGTACCTGGGGATGTACCTCTGATAGTAGCCGGCGACACCTAAGAACGACCGAATATCGGTCTTTGTGCGCGGTTGCGGGAAGTCTCGCACAGCGGCCACCTTTATTTCAGAGGGGCGGCGACGACCCTGACCAATCACGTGACCGAGGTAGACAACCTCGGCCTGTGCTAACTGGCACTTAGGAGCCTTTACTGTCAAGCCCGCTTCGCGCAGGCGGGTTAGCACTGCCCGCAAGTGTGCCATATGCTCAGACCAGGATGCGGAGAATATCGCTACGTCGTCTAGATACGGTAAAGCGAATTCTTGCTGTCCCCGCAACACTTTATCCATGAGGCTTGAAAAACAGTATGGCGCGTTCTTCAAACCAAAACTCAACACTTTAGGACGGAATGTTCCCATTGGTGAAATGAACGCCGCATACCTACTAGCCTCTTCTGTAAGTGGAACCTGCCAATAACCCCTGACAAGATCTAGGGTGGAAATAAACTGAGCGCTACTAACTTTCTCAAGGCGCTCCTCGATGTTAGGGATCGGATAAATTTGATCCTTAGTGATGGAATTAAGCCTGCGGTAGTCGACGCAAGGACGAGGTTCCTTGCCCGGTACCTCAACTAAAATCAAAGGGGAGGTATAATCACTCTCACCTGCCTCAATAACACCGAGCTGTAGCATTTTCTTTACCTCAGCCTCCATAATATCGCTCTGGCGGGGTGACACCCGGTACGCCTTGGATCGTACTGGCTCTGGGGAGGTAAGTTCTATATCATGAGTAAGTACAGAAGTCCTACCAGGCCTCTCAGAGAACAGACCTTGAAACTCTTGTAATAGCTGGTGTAGTTCGGTTTTCTGCTCACGCGACAGCGATGCTCCACTGACTAAGTCACTAATGACTTGATCGGTGTCTCCCCTGTTCGTCACTGAGCCTAGTCCCGGAAGCTCGACCGGAAGCTCTTCAGGAACGTTTACCATCATGCACACCACTGCTTCCCTTTGTCTATAAGGTTTGAGCAGATTACAGTGGTAAACTTGCTGTGCTTTCCGCTTTCCTGGCAGACTCACCACGTAATTAACGTCCGACAGTTTCTGAACAATTCGTGCTGGGCCCTCCCACTGCACGTCTAGTTTGTTGTTTAGCGATATGCGCAATATCATGACCTCATCGCCCACCTCAAAACGACTGGCCCTGGCTGTCCGATCATAATAAACCTTGGCCCTCTGCTGGGCCTTTGCCATTGCTTCACCTGACAACTCCTGTGCCCTTCTTAAGCGTTCGAGGAGCTTAAGCACGTACTCCACCACGACTGGGTCGTCGCCCCTGCCTTCCCACGATTCTCGAAGCATGCGAAGCGGAGACCGAAACGAGCGACCGTACACCAGCTCAGCTGGCGAAAACCCCGTAGCTGCATGCGGCGCGGTCCTTAAAGCAAACATCACCCCAGGCAGACACAGCTCCCAGTCAGTTCGATGTTCAAAACACAACGCTCTCAACACGCGCTTCATGACGGAGTGGAGCTTCTCAACGGAATTCGACTGTGGGTGGTACACTGAGCTGTGTAACCGCTTTACCCCACACCTTTCGAGAAAAGTTGTCGTCAAAGCGCTAGTAAACACTGTGCCCTGATCTGATTGGATTTCCGCAGGAAAACCAACTCGCGCAAATATGGACAGTAGTGCATTGACTATCTCAACTGAGCTGAGTTCTTTAAGCGGCACTGCTTCAGGGAACTTTGTCGCTGGGCAGATCACAGTCAAAATGTGTCTGTACCCCGTGGCTGTTACCGGCAGAGGTCCCACTGTATCAATAACGAGCCGTCTAAAAGGCTCCGTAATGATAGGTACCAATTTCAACGGCGCCCTTGATTTGTCCCCTGGTTTGCCCACCCGCTGACAAGTGTCACATGTCCTCACGAAATGGTCTGCGTCCCGAAAACACCCTGACCAATAGTACTCTTGCAAGAGACGGTCCTTAGTTTTCTTAACTCCAAGGTGTCCGGACCACGAACCCCCATGCGTCAAGCGCAACAGATCCTGACGATAGCATTGAGGCACGATCAGCTGATCGAACTCCACTCCTCTGCGGTCTAGATACTTCCGGTACAGGACTCCACCTCTTTCCACAAAACGCGCATTTTTCCTGGCGATACCTTCCTTGACATTGCAGCGTATGTTTTCTAGGCTACCATCCTTCTTTTGCTCGGCTATCAAAGCCGACCGGCTGACTTTTAGCAACCTATCAAGTCCGTCTGACGTAGGCGCGATGAGCAAATCAGTAAATAGCTCTTCTAACTTTCCCGTGTCGGGCGTTTCCTCTCCAGTATCTGGCGCCTTCAACGCTACAGGCTCAGTTTTATTCAGTTCGGGCGTGCTCTGAATATCAGCTTGCTGCGCCTCTGACCCTTTCTCATTGTTCGATAACGTCGGCTCCGCAACTACCGCCTTTGCAGCGAGCTCCCGAACCTTCGACCTGGTTAAGGCCTGAACACTAGCTTCACCAAACAAAAGCCCCTTCTCGCGCAGGAGGTGATCGGACCTGTTCGAAAATAGGTACGGGTACTGGGGGGGCAGCATAGATGACACTGCCGCCTCCGTCTCAAGCGCTCCGAAAGGTCCTTCAATAAGCACCTTTGCTACTGGCAGACACACACTATGAGCTTCCACGGCTTGCTTGATCCACGCGCACTCGCCCGTGAACATATGGGGTTCTACGTAAGACGGGTGAACTACATCCATCGTAGCTGCGGAATCGCGAAGCACTCGGCACTCTTTCCCGTTCACGAGGAGGTCTCGCATGTAAGGCTCGAGAAGCTTCATGTTCTCGTCAGTGCTGCCTAATGAAAAAAACACAACTTTTGGTGTTGTTTCCGGACACTGCGCCGAAAAGTGACCCGGCTTCTGGCACGTATAACACACGCGCGCTTGCCTCATCTCGAACCGTTTTCTGCGTTCGGCTTCGGTTGCCGCCGTCTCCTTTCGTTCGTTTTGCCGCCGTCTCCGCCGTCTCCTTTCATCCGCACTACGTGTGTCGCCCTTTTCTCTCATGGGTGTGAACTTTGGCCTCTCAAACTTCGAGCCAAATTCACCCTTTTGACCGTCCTTAGCTCCGCGAGCCCGACGCGTCACAAACTCCTCGGCTAGCTCAGCGGCTTTAGCCACCGTACAAACGTCTGGCCTATCCAAGACCCAGTACCTCACGTTCTCAGGTAACCGACTATAAAACTGTTCCAGCCCGAAACACTGCAGAACTTTATCGTGGTCACCAAACGCTTTCTCTTCTTTGAGCCACTCCTGCATGTTTGACATAAGCCTGTACGCAAACTCTGTATATGACTCACTTTTGCCTTTCTCATTTTCCCGAAACTTCCGACGGAACGCCTCCGCTGACAGCCTGTACTTCTTTAGCAGACTCGATTTCACTTTGTCGAAATCCTCTGCCTCCTCTCTATCCAAGCGAGCGACTACGTCGGCCGCCTCGCCGGGTAACAAAGTGAGCAAGCGCTGTGGCCACGTTTCCCGATAGAACCCCTGCTTCTCGCACGTTCGCTCAAAGTTAACCAGGAACAAACCAATGTCCTCTCCAAGCTTAAACGGCCGCATCAGGTCAGTCATTTTGAACAATACGCGTTCTCCTGCACCGTGTGCCTGACTTCCATTACGAGCGCGTTCCATCTCTACCTCAAGACGCTTCATTTCCAAAGCGTGTTGACGGTCGCGCTCTTGTTGCTCTCGCTCTTTCTGTTCTTTACGTTCACGCTCTTCTTTTTCTTTCTGTTCTTTAAGTTCGCGCTCCTGTCTTTTTGCAGTCTCCCTCTCTTCAATGGTCTCAAGGCATTCCGACAGCTCGTCATCCTCAGCCTCTAACTCAAGAATAGCCTTTAGCAGTTCAGGTTTTCTGAGTTTGTCTGAGACATCCAGACCCAACTCTCTTGCAAGCTCCAGCAATTTCGGTTTGCGCAACGACTTCAAATCCATGGCTGCTCTGAATGCTGCTTTCTCTACTGCTTACTATTGTCTTGCCGCAAACTAACCCGGCAGCAACGACAACCACAATTACCAGCTCTGTTTCTGACACTAACAAAAGCCTGGCAAAGCTCAGAAGAAGAAAGTCCCGCACTCACCAAACCTCGCAGCCAAGAGTTCAGCGCAGTCGTTCCGCTGCAGGCAACCAGTCATCACACAGGGCTCGTTGCACTGCTCCCGGATCGTCGATGAGCTGCTCAGCATACAGTCAACTGCATCTCTTCGCTGCTGGCCTCCGTTGTCGCGATCTCACCGCTGGCAGACAGTTGTTTGAATCCCACCGATGGCAACGGTTGTTGTGGTCGCACCGATGGTACGCCCTGTTGGGAACTCGGCGCTGACGCCCGTGGTTGCACCTAGGCCACGCACCGCAGGGACGAGACACGTCTCCTTCACTCGTCTCCACTCTCTGATTCCGACTTTCTTCTTGCTCTTCGTGATCGCTATCTCTGCACCAACCCCCCTTCCTCTCTCCCTTCCTACACTGGCAACCCTAGTTCTACGCTCGACGCTGATATCACCCTCGGCGAGGTTCGTGCCGCGCTACATAAGATTCGTACCACTTCCACACCGGGGACCGACCAAATCTCTAACAAGGCCCTCCGTAATCTGGATACCCCGTCCCTCGAGGCCATCACTGACCTCTTTAATAAATATTGGCATGAAAGCACTCTGCCTTCCGAGTGGACCCACGCTAAGGTAACTTTCATCCCCAAACCTGGCAAACCAATAGACATCCAAAATCTCCGCCCCATTTCCCTCACCTCTTGTCTCGGTAAGCTCTTGGAGCACGTTGTTCTCGACCGCTTGCAGAACTTTCTAGACGACAACAACCTTTTCCCCGATTCTATGTTCGGCTTTCGCCCCTCCCTCTCTACCCATGACGTCATGCTCCAGCTCTCCGAAGAGGTTCTTCACCCTCTTCACGCCAAGCGCACTCGTGCGGTCTTGGCACTGGACATGACGAAAGCATTTGACAACGTCCTCCATTCCGCCATCCTAGATGCTCTTTCCACCCTTAACGTTGGTCCTCGTATCCACGGTTATATCACGGCTTTCCTTGCCTGTCGCACGGCTGAGATCTCATTCGGCCCTCTCTCCTCTCCAAATTTCACTCTTGGAAATCGGGGCACCCCCCAGGGTTCTGTCCTCTCCCCCCTTCTCTTCAACATCACTCTTTTCCCCATGGCACGCGCTCTCGCTACCATTCCTAACCTGTCCCATGCTTTCTACGCCGATGATATCACCCTCTGGGTGACCACGGGGAATATTGGAGAGATGGAGGCCGTCCTCCAGGCGGGCGCGGACGCGGTTGCCGGTCATGCTCGTGCAGTCGGGCTGGCCTGCTCCCCGTCAAAGTCGGAGCTTCTGCTCCTCCCGGCTCGAGGCACGGCCGCCTCCTCATCTCCCACCCTTAGCATCATTATTGACGCGCACCCCGTCCCTTCTGTCTCCTGCCTCCGCATACTGGGTCTCCTTCTCCAATCCAATGGCAAACACACTGCCGTCCTTTCCCGCCTAACTACCACTGTCCACCAGACCGTCCGACTTATTCGACGTGTCGCTAACCGGCACCACGGCATGCGTGAGCACGACCTCCGCCGTCTTATCCAGGCCTTCGTTCTCAGCCGCTTTGTCTACTCCCTCCCCTATCTCTTTCTCTCTCGCACCGAGGAAGACAAAGTGAACTGTCTCATCCGCCAAGCTTACAAGTCAGCCCTAGCGCTCCCCACCTACACCCCCACTTCTCGTCTGCTTGCGATGGGCGTCCACAATACTCTTTCAGAGCTTGTGGAGGCCCATCGCACGGCACAACTCGACCGCCTTTCTCGCACCCCCTCTGGTAGAGCCCTTCTCTCTTCCCTCCGCTTGACCCCTGTGTCCCCTGCCTATGTAACCCACCCCTTACCCTCCTCTGTATCTTCCATGCTCACTGTGAACCCTCTTCCGAGGAACATGCACCCTGAACATCACGCCGCCCGCCGCTCTGCCCGCGCCTCCACCCTCTGGCGCCAGTATGGCTCACAGTCTAATGCTGTGTATGTCGATGCGGCGCCATACAATTCCCACCCCGCTTACGCCCTTGCAGCCACTTCCCATACACTTGCTCCCCTGACCGTTGCCACTATACCTGCCCCCACCTCCACTGCCGCCGAGGAAGCAGCTATTGCGCTCGCGATTGCCACTACCCCGGCCCGTTTCATATTCAGCGACTCCAAAGCTGCAGTCCACAACTTTGCGAAGGGTCGCATCTTCTCCTCTGCGCTCAGCATCCTTGAGCACTCCCCTCCCACTTCTCGTCGTATCCAACTCATCTGGGTTCCGGCTCACGCGGGGCACCCTGGCAACGAGGCGGCAAATTCCATCGCTCGCGAGATGACAAACCGAGCTGGCCCCCTCCACTCCGGGATGGACACGCGTGACTCCCTCCTCACCTTCCATGACATTACCCTTCATTACCGCAACTCTCGCCTAGCCCTCCCTCCCCCTCACAAATCCCTCTCTAAGCTCCAACAGAGCACGTGGCGCCATTTACAGGCCCACACTTTCCTCTCTCCTGCCCGACTTGCCCTTATTCACCCCGGTGCCTTCTCATCTGAATGCACGCTCTGCAGACACCCACGAGCAGACTATGCTCATATTCTGTATTCATGCCCTGAACACTCACCCCCTGCCTCTTGGAATGTATCTAGTCCGCAGCTGTGGGAGGCTGCTTTGGCCAGCTCGGAGCCGGATGTCCAGCTACGGCTAACGATCTGGGCAGCGGAAGTCGCCGCCAGGCATGATCTGGTGGCCACGACCGGCAGCCTGAAGGCCACCCACGGAACGGCGGCATCTTAATTTTCTTTTCTTTTTTGGCCTTCATTAAATAAAGTTTATACCACCACCACCACCACCACCTGGGTCGCAAGCCCCAAGGGTAGCGTTGGCCTGGCGGCCTGGGGTACAACTGGAAGCATCCGAAGGTCCCGGCAAAGCATGAGTCGACTGGTAACAACAAAACAACTTGTTTATTTTAACATCGCAAAGAGTTGGCGGTCAGGTTGACCGAAGTAGAGAGACGGGAGAGCACTTTACTCAACAGAAGAAATCGGAGCCCTCCCTTGGCGTCCGGGGGCAGCTGCTTTTATACTCTCGCAGTTGAGGGCAAGAAGGAACCCCTCAATAGACGAGCACGTGATTGTACAATGAGATAAGGTGACGCATACTGTCGTAGCGCCGCCGGTCGGGCACAAAGACTGGGAGGAGAAGGTAACTCCTACTCTCGTAGCGCCTTCGGTCGGGCACAATGGCTGGGAGGAGAAGGAGACTTCTACTCTCGTAGCGCCTTCGGTCGGGCACAATGGCTGGGAGGAGAAGGAGACTTCTACTCTCGTAGCGCCTTCGGTCGGGCACAATGGCTGGGAGGAGAAGGTGACTTCTACTCTCGTAGCGCCTCCGGTCGGGCACAATGGCTGGGAGGAGAAGGAGACTTCTACTCTCGTAGCGCCTTCGGTCGGGCACAATGGCTGGGAGGAGAAGGAGACTTCTACTCTCGTAGCGCCTTCGGTCGGGCACAATGGCTGGGAGGAGAAGGTGACTTCTACTCTCGTAGCGCCTCCGGTCGGGCACAATGGCACATACACTCACACACGCACATGAAGACACGTGGCATCGGAACATGCCTGGACGCGCTTGGCGGGGAGCGTAGCGGCGACGCCGAACGGGCCAAAAGTCTGCCGCTTTGTTGCAGTCGCGCCGGCTAAACCGCGCGTCGAAGGCGAAACGTAACAGTGGCTATGGTGCTGGGTGACTATGCACGAGGTCGGAGAATCGAATCCCAGCCACGGAGACCACATTTCACTGGGGGTGAAATGCGGAAACACCTGTGTACTTAGAGTTATGTGCGCAATAAATAAGCCGAGGCGGTCAGAATTATTCCGGAGTCTCCCACTATACGGTGTGCCACATAATCAGGTCGTGTTTTCTTTTACGTAAGACCCCGTAATTTAATTTTGATTTTTAGAGTTCGGGATGGTGACGAAAAAGGCAGTAAGGCGGTTCCCGTCCAGGCTGGTTCTCGGGCTAAAAAGAGTAATGAGATAAGTGTATTGTGCAAGAGGGCACACCAACTTTTATAGTGTGGTCAAAAGGCAACGAATAAAGCCAAGAAATGCCCAAAGCCACGCGAATGGCGCGCGTCATGCAAAGGTTGTGGGCTCGCTTCAAGCTGCCGGTGGCGAGTTGTCTTTCTATGCTATTTCCTTGTTTTCGTGTTGGCATGATACTTCAAATAACATACAAGGTAATTTCCCCTGCTCTTTCCTTCACTTTGTGTGTTGCTTACGCATATGGTTTTTTACGAATTAAAGAATCGAGAACTTTAAACCCCGTATTCAGAAATGCGTCTTAACTTCGAAATATGTTGCATCAGAACTGCTTGTTGGCCTAGTTGGTGCTTGCTAAAAGACATCTTTTGGGCCGCAAGTTAAAACACGCACAAAAGGAAGACACATAAAGACAACACGGGCGGCACTTCCAAATGATTTAATTTGAGCTGTGACTCATGAACATATATACCCATACACGCATGCGCAAGCTGTTCACAAACCTACGTTACCCAGCGGTCACACAATCTTGTTTCCAATTTGTAGAGCACGACAGATCTATCGCTAATGCAGCTTGAACCTTTCTTTTGTATATAGTAAGCTTCTATTAGCTCACGTGCTGTTTGATTTCTACTTGTGCCAAGTATCTTCAGAAAAACGTGGTTTGCACATGCAGGCCTTGCAGTGCGCTGGCGAATGTGCCACGCCATCTTTCATTCGATTTAGTTTGTGTTCCTTGAAACGTTCATTTATGCAGCGGCCTTTTCTGCCCCCGTCAAACTGGGTCGACTCTGTTCGAGAACCACTCGCGAGGAGACCGGTTCGCAAGGCTGTGGCAAGAAACATGGCACTTCCTACGGCAAATTCGCCACGGGGGTGGTGTACGAAATTCCCCTTGAGTGCGGCAAGTCCTAAATAGGACAGACTGGTCGCTGCACAAATGAACGAGCCAGGGAACACGAACTAAATCTAATGAAAGATGGTGTTGCACATTTGCCAGCGCGCTGCAAGGCCTGCACTTGCAAACCACATTTTTCTGAGATTAAGATTCTTGGCAGAAGTAGAAATCAAACAGCACGTGGGCTAATGGAAGCTTACTATATACAAAAGAAAGGTTCAAGTTGCGTTAGCGATACATCTGTCGTGCTCTACAAATAAGAAACAAGATTGTTTGGCCACTGGGTAACGTAGATTTGTGAACAGCCTGCGCATGCTTGTATGTGTATATATGTTCATGGGTAACGGCCCAAATTAAATCAGTTGGAAGTGCCGCCCGTGTTGTCTTTATGTGTCTTCCTTTTGTGTGCGTTTTAACTTGCGGCAAAAAGCATGCCTTTTAGCGTCTTAACTTGAAGCCCGCACTCGACTTGATTTAAATGACGCCTGTCGTGAACGCATTGAAGGAAAATCAATGAAAGTCAAGCACGGCTTCAAGTTAAAATGCATTTCTGAATACGGGGTAAGTCTCTTTTGATAAAGCAGGCAAAAGAGACAGCTTCGCGAAGACAGTATCGATCTTTAAAAAAATATTTATTAAAAACGCAACCTATTTTGCTGTCCAAAGAGGATGGTGGCTGAGGAGAATGCTCTACAACTCAACTAAATTGTCGTCGGAGCAAAAAAAAAATATATTGTAGGCGCTTTTTGTTACGCCGCGTCAGCTACGTTATGTATTTAATACGTTCGCACATTTGTGGCGAATGAAAAAAAAATATATTTGCCACAAACAACCACGTGGGGACTCGTGGAACAAAGAGAACGGCGACGCAAGGTCGACGAGAACGAAGCGTCTCTGCGTACCTCCGTGATTGAGTCACGTGTGCACGCACGTAATCCTACAGCGAGGATCTACGTTTTCTTTTTCTCTTTTTTTAGTTTTTCCTTGTCGCCGATAGGTGGCGTGAAGTCACAGAGGCACATCCCAAATGCTTCTCAACACATAAGCCCGAAGCTGTCTTCATAGCTGCCAACATAGACTGCTTTCAATGCTAGCCGGAATTGGAACACACTCCTCGTTGCCGTGATTTTGCACGCGAGAGCTTTTTAGTACGGCTATTTGCTCACAAGTTAACGTACTACGTGCTGTTACGTACTACGCACTTCATGTAGCGGCACTCTGGAAAAAAAAGAAGCTGGGGTGCCACAAGGCCAGACAGTGTGGGAACCCCCGAGCTATAACATCGTGACCGCATTTCTTGTTTAGTCCTGGCTGTCGTAGAGGACACGAGGCCCGTGTTCCTGACCCCGTATTCAGAAATGTGTCCCGACGTAAGAGCGTTTCCTCATTGCCTTCACCCCTGGCTGCCGTCCCCTCACGATAGCGACCGGCATAATAAGGAAGCGATCGGAATGGCGATATCCAATCGAGGACGGTATTGCGTTCGATAAGTTTTGTAAGTACGAGCCGAGTAGTTGGAGCGATAAGCCTTGGGTATTTGTAAATTTCTTGTAGGCTGCATATAATTTGAAGAGGTAAAGTCAAAACCGTGAGCGCATTGGAAAACGTCAGCCGTATTAAATTGCCGCAATTTTTCACCGACGAAGGAAAAGCAACTGACACGTGTTCACATCAACGTTTATCGCAAAAGATAAGCGCTCGGCGGCCGAAAAAGAATAAAACGATTCAGTGCATGATTGAGTCTACGCTGCATAACGACGCGTGACTTCCGTGAACAGCGCAAACTTTCATCAAGCACGCTGAAACTACTGCGTTTAGACGAAAAACATAAGAAGCGGCGCAGGTGACAGCAGAAGCTCAAGAAGCACTTCATCTACGTCGTTATCTGTGAACACGTCCTGTCTGCAACAAGGAGCTTGTGGCCTTGTTATCCACTCGATAGTACAGGAGTTATCGATATAAGCGCCACCACAGAATCAGCTACGTTAACCGCCAAAAAAAGCGTCCAGGGGTAAATCGCCCCCTCCACGTTAAAAGCGTGACGTGCATGACTTGTTAGTTCTGTGCACCAAGACTAAAGCTGGAGCCGTGTCTCCAATACTCTGAGTAATCTTTGGGGCTGTGCAGGATGGTGAGTTACGCCTACACCTAAGAACGGTAGTGCTTGATACTCGTGGTGTACCTTTGCTGAAAAGGCACACTCGAACGATGTGTCCTTCGGATCAGCGTCTTTCATTGCGGTGTGACATTTAACGATGTGATTCTTACTGAGTGGAGGGCTGAATTTTATCGCAGGAATCGACAACGGCGGGGAAAGAGTTATGTTGCACGACGACTCGACGGTTCAACCTTCATTTCAGGACATGCTCCTGTTTGGAATTGTCCCTGATGCATCGAACGCGCCATTAGAAAGCTTCCATATGGAAGGGACACGGCCAACGATAATAATTTGCAGTAAGCCTTGACGATGATTAGAAATTATCTGGGCGAGCGCGTTATCTTAGCTTTTTGCTTTTCGTTCGTCTTGATCATGCTCGGCTACAGATGAAGGCGTCGTTCCGAAGGAGAAGCGCCGTCTTACAAGCAACCTCGACAGACGCTGTTTGAATTCCCCTCCCATTTAAAGGGAAATGACACTGTACCCTCTAGCCAGCAAAGCCTGTTCGGCGTCCCGACAGTACAGCATGCGGGTCAGTCTGCACGGAACTGCTGGACTCGACGCACGGCCGCCTTGCCTTCCATCGCACCCCCGGCCTTCCAATTAGCGTATCTCGGGCCAAATTGCCCATCTCCTCAAAGTGATCTATGCCGTGCACGCGCGCACCAACGAACACGTTGTATCTGCCAAACCGGCCGTAATCGTCCGCGCGTAGCGTCGTACTGTGGCGCGGTTTGGAGGCCTCGTGCCTCGATCTGGTCGCTTACGACGGTACGGGTTTTTAACGCGTCGCGGGGCCGAGGGCGTAACGCAGGCATGGGCGCCGCGTCCGTGCCGATGTCTAAACACCGTGGCAGAAAAAACCGCGTCATTCGCGCACGAACCATCGGCAGAGAGGCGGCGCTTATAGAGGACGCCGAAAAGAAGATAGAGTGCAAAAAGGGGGAGGAAACTAAAAAAAAAGAAAGGTTGTGCGGGATAGCGACGTGGTAAACGAAAATGGGGGCGCGAGAAAAACCAAGCAGAGGAAGCATAGGTGAAAGTTGATCGGTGATGTAGTGTATACAGTCAGGCCTAGTGGAGTGACGGTCATCCGAGCGTGCGTATTGGATACACGCTTCCGGGAGAAAGGACCGGTAGATATATTGCTCGATCCACAACAGTGGCTACCGCGCGGCTATGACCTTCCTATCCACTACCTCCCCTCATCTCCCTTCGCTCCCTCGACTTTTCTATATTTTTTCTTTTCTCCTATACTGCACTTTTCCTTGTTCTTCCCTATTTCTGCTCCATTCCTTTGTACTTTCCCAATGCAGAGTGTTTTGAGGGCTCCCTGACCTCGCTCTGACGCTGAAAAAAAAATATCGGAGAGTTTGATGGTGGCTATCGCCAAATGAGGCAAGACGTGGGCTGCGGCAAAAAAAAAAAAAAGAAATATAAGACACCCTTCTATCTTTTCTTTCAGGATGGGGGAAAAAAGGAGGGGAGCTTGTGCGACGCGAATGTGGCCTCGGCTAGCTTCTTGGCTACCCTTGGCTGGGCAAGGCTAGATGCCCATTGGTCTAAGGAGGAAGCAGAAAGACGGGAGAGGAAAGGGAAGTATCGTGGAACACAGCAGCCCGTTCTTTTTCCCATCTTCTCTAACCTCCTCTCGTCAACCTCCCTCCTGGGGGTCCTTTCTACCACGCTGTGACGGCATGTGTGCACACCCCATTACCTGTGTTATGGATGGCCGATAGGGGGGAAACGCGAACCGCTTCGGCGGGAGACGTCGGGAAGTTTTCCGCCGGGGATTCGGGAAAAGCGCGCAAGAAAAGCGGAGGCAAGGACGAGAGGAGGAAGGGGAATATGGGGAGGGAAATGAGGCTGGGGTGGTGGCAATGTGAAGAGAGAGACCGGAGCTGGCCGGCGATTGCGATGGCATTGGTCGGCCAGCTCCATATTAAAAATGCGAGACAAAATGTAGCTTGCATGGTGCCAAACCCCGGGCTTCGTTGGATGTTGGTCACCTTGTACGTCCAACTCGCCTTGGCGTACGCGGATTTCATCCGTTCCCAGCGAGCTGCAAATGTTGTTCTTAAACAATTAATGGCGTCATTGAGGACTGAGTTTGGGGATGCAGATACAGCGGAAGTATTCCCTTGTAGAGCAAGACGTAGAGAATGCGTTTCACCGACGCATTCCTTTCCGTCTCTGACTCCCTCTGCAATGCTCTTTCTTAAGAATTGACGTGACAGTGTGGGAAACTTCAATAGAGCTATTCTAAATCTAAATTTAGCTCTCTCTCTCTCTCCACTCTCTCTGCTGGAGCTGTCATGGCGAGTGCCACTGGGTATGTGGCACAGAGTTGGTGCCCGTTTTTGGCCAATTCCGGAGTATGGGGATCTGCCATTCTGACGCAAGGCGCAAAGAAGCTCTAAATGTGCTTACATATCTGTTGTACTTCTGTAGGCGCACACATACTTTCAACATGGTTCCCTGAGCAAGCGTCGTACATCACCTTCGTCTTCGTGACACGAAGAGCTGGCAGCTACAGGCGACGGAGGTCGTGCGCGTGTCATCCATTACCGCTGCTACCTCACAAATGCAAAGAAACTTTGCGTCATTTAGTGTGCAACGTTGCGTTGGATCCTCATATCTTTTTTTCGTTATTGCGGGTGCCCGGCAATAAAGCATACTGTAGCAGAAAGAAGCGGAGCATCATTGCGGTTCTGCTCCAAGTCGTGCAGGTAATATATAGAAAACAATGAGAATCACAAATTTCGTAGCGCTGCGTCCATTGTAAGCGAAATTATTTTCACTCGTGAGCCGTTTCCTTTGACATCTCTATCTGTTGCTGTAGTGACGAAAGACATGCAGTTGCAGTGTTCCGCACGCGGTTTCGCCCACTGCTGCCCCTTTCTCTCTCCCATGCCGCCGTGAAGAGCTCTCAATACCACCGCAAACCCCTCCGCCACGGCACACTCTCTTCCTCTACGTCGCGTGCCCTTAACACTTGAAGAAGGTGGGTAGGAATCTTCGACCCGCGTCACCACGGACCTTAGATTACACTGGCTATACTTCTCATCACGAACTCAATGCGGTGCATTGAAGCCTAAGGCTAGTGTGAGCCAATCAGCGACAGTCTGTTGCGTGTTCCAGCAAAGAAACGAGTGATCGCCCATTGTGCGTTACTAATACTTGCGTAACGCTTCCATTCAGGCAGCATCGCGCGGAGGGCGATCAGAATTGGACAGAGGAGGAGCCGTTCTTCTTCTTCATCTTCTTCTTCCTCTTCTTCTTCTTCTTCTCTTATATGATTGGCCGACGCGAACCGCAGCTATCGGTGCACCGCATTTGTAGCTGATGAAATCAAGCATTAACGTCAGTTGCTGTAGAATGATCAGGAGGAACGCCCAGAATCAGTGCGCCAAGCTTCGCGTTTTAGTGACAATCGCGCGGAATGCGCCAGCGCTCAGGCCGATGACGCCCTGTGTTGATTTTCCGTATCTATCTTCCTACCTGGCTTGGAACAGTTTTCTTGCTTTTGCCTCCGGCCGTTCCATACTTTCACCTCTAAAGTGAATTTGTCGAAGTACCCGTGTCCACTGAGACAATGTGGCTGTAGATCTGGCTTCACCATATAAGCACATAATATGCAAAGAAGCACGCTTTCCGGGCAAGACTACCAATCAAGGGCTAGAAGGGATCACATGATCGAAACGTAGCTGCATACGTTCTGACATATCTAACCATTATTGTTACTGAAATTGATGTGACCTACCAAGAGAGATTTTCCTCCGAGGTGAGCAACCTGACATTCGAGTCTACCGATTTCGAAAGAATTAACTACTCGAAGCAACCTCGAATATAGTTTCTGACTCTAACCCAACCATAGAAAGACATTACGACTTAATTATTTTGGTTCTTCATAATCACCTTAAACTTTTCCACGACAATCGCTCGCGCGCACCTGTTTTCAGGGAACAGCGAACGCAACTTTCCGAGCAAACCGTTTTGGTCGCATTTTAGTCTCAATGTCAACGCGCGGAAAAGTTGAAATCATTCTCGCACGGACGTCGGCAACTGCGACTCACCGAAGCGCTCATTAAAATTCTCCTGGGATCTCAACAATAACCGTTGCTACGGGATTCGCAACGTTTGCTCGGAGCACGCACGCTTGGTTGGTCACACGCGCTCGTTGTTCGTCTCATACGTCGCTGGCTGCGCCGAGGGCGCGCCTCCAGCCAGTCGAGGTACGCGAAACTTTGTCGAGTGCGCCGACTTTCCTTCTTCGCCGGAAGAGGAACGGAGATAATAACAAAGGACAGGGGCAAAGGAAGTTACCCGTTCGTTCGTCGCATTTCACGCTAGAGGAAACTTTTCGACCTTTCGCTGGCACCAGCGACTCCTGCCGGTGGAGTTTTACAGTGTTTATGAGCCACGAATCTCACGACAAAGTGTCAACCGCGCCAGTAGCGCACGCTACTCTATATGCGAGCTGACTTTTTTTGATTGGCGTATTCGGCTACCAGCAGATGTTGTTCAAGAAGGCTGCCAATTCTACGGGTGACGAGTCGTCAAGGGAAAGCGCCGTCGTTGACGTCGATTTCAAAGCCTAATGCGAATGTGAAAATAAAAGTCAAGTACTTTGCGGGTTTGACCCTCCAAATATGGTTCGGAATCGCCCGTGGATTTCGTATCGAGGAAAGCCAGTTGGCAATTCCAATTTGTTTTCTTTCTTAAACTTTTTTTTTTGCCAGACGACGCTGTTTCGTGCTCCTGGGGCACAGAACTTCAATCCGTTCCGGACTGCGGGGGTTTCGCTCGGGTCCTGAACTCGTGAACAAAGACGCCCTGCGCCACTACATGTTGTGCGCGCGCGAGAAAGTTGTTTTCGCCGTCAACATGCGGGCTGCTTTTTTGCCGCAGCTTTTCCGAGCCACTTTTGACGAGAATGTCACTCCTGGCGAAGACGGCGCTATTCGAGCGTGAACGGTAATAAGCTTTCGAGAGAGTTCGGGTTATGTCTTCTTTCCTCTTGCATGTTCTCTTGATGAAGTGTTAAGAAAAGAAGGGAAAAGGAAAGGTATACGAGCAACGTTTCTTTTTGTTGTTGTTGTTCTTGTGATAAGAGGTTCAGAAGACGAAGCAGACGTTAAGTACAGAACGCTGGTACGACCTTCCCTCGACATGCCCTCGTATTTGCTCTTTATGCCTCACCAACTGCGATCAAGAATTTAAATCATTATAGCGCGGAATACGGAATGCGTACATATTAGCGTCATCTTCATCGTTCCATAAGTCAATAAAGAAAACAAAAAAAGAAAGTAATTCGCTTTCCCTCACAGTGGTGTAAGTATAAGTAAGGGATGCGAAATGTCGTACCCGCATTACGTGGAAATATATGCTTTCCTACGGAGAGGAGACCCGTTTGTGAAGCCTGAACAGGGTCGGACTGATGACTCTAAAATAGCGCGAAGATGCAAACCCTTCTTGCTGCTTCAGCTGAATGGACTCTGATGATTGAACGCTAATTATGTTTGAAAGTAAGAGCAGACAGTCGTTGCCGTGGGCTCGGAGAAAGGATTAATTAACGTTTGCTTTTGAAGCTCCGTGTCCTCTATGCTGACGGATAATTAAGAAGGACAAATATAAGAGTCGCCCACCGAACAAGGAAAGAAAACAAGTTTGCTCGAGCCGACTGGTTCGACGTGCACGAAGGAAAAGAGTGCGAAAATTGAGAAGAAGTATTCAAACCAGCCTGATTTTTTTTCAGGTTTTATAAAACTCTGCAAAACTGAAAACGAACCGTAGTTTACTAATTTTCACTTCTTTCACCGAAGACATACGCAGTTACTGGGTCGGTTTCGGGGCTTTGTCTCGCAAGTGGCCTAATGCACTTTCTTATGATTTCACGCGCTCTGTGCCTCTTGGAATTGTCGGTGTATAGAGGGATTATTGAAATCTGGCACACCTGTCTCTTCTGATTTTGTTCCGCGACCAAAAATCAAAGAAACAAAAGAAAAAGAACTCGAGGCGGCAAACGAACGTCGTCGCTTGCTCTGCTCATTCCAGCTTAATACTCTCTTCGACCTTCTAGCTCCCTCCACGCTAAATCTCGCTCTGTAGTCGCTAGTACGTACATTTCTTTTGTATCTTTTTTGTCATCTATGCAGTCCCACCTTGCCTCTGAATATCGCGTAACGGTGGCGGGGACCGGGAGTGGAGTGGAAGGGTTACCACGGCTAATTGCTTTTATACGGCAAAAAGCGCTTGCTGCTCCCACTCTGGGCACTCGAGATTTCTTTCTTTTTTTCTTTTCTGCCGACGAGTTCTTTAAACATCGTTTTCGCAGGAGGATTCGGCTGCTTGCGCGGAAGAAGGCAGGGAGAAGAGAGAGAGAGTGTAAGGTTGGCTGCGAAGAAAGTGAGAGCGGCAGAAGTTTGGAAGCGATTAGCAAGAGAACTCCGGCGGCGGTTAATTGCCACCGTCAACACGGGAGGATCGGCTGGGGGGGACTCGTTTCTTTTATCATTATTTGATCGACTAGACTCCTCTTTCTGGGCTCTGTTTTAGTGATCAGAGTACTTGGGTTCGCAGTGCGCATGGAACTCGCCTAGATGTTTGTCGGCAGGAGTATGGCCGACGAGCCCGGTATTCGGAGAAGATTAGTGAACTCGGCTACGCTCATCGAAAGCACATGAATAGGACAAGTAGAACAATTCTGTGCAGTTGTTGCGAAGCGAATCGTTGAGCCTAGATAAGGTGTTTCACTGTACGCGCTCGCCGCGGAAAAATGGTTTACTGATGTTCGCATTGAACGATCAGTGCGTTTTCTTGGGATCGGTACACTGAGATTCAGTATTGAGCAGAAAATTCAGGAATAAAGGCAGTTTCAATATGCGCAAAAAGGTTGTATAGTTACTCAAGCACATAAATAACGAAAATTTCAAGATAGATATTAATTAGGCAGGTAACGCGCTTGGTGAATGTTTCGCACTAAATCACGAAAAGTACATTGAGGGTATGCATGCGCTTAGAATAACCACCTCCTCCCTCCTCATAATACGCCTGACGGTTAAAACCCTGTTTAATCTTCTGCATTCACTCACTCACTCACTCACTCACTCACTCACTCACTCACTCACTCACTCACTCACTCACTCACTCACTCACTCACTCACTCACTCACTCACTCACTCACTCACTCACTCACTCACTCACTCACTCACTCACTCACTCACTCACTCACTCACT
The DNA here is from genome assembly GCF_050947875.1 of Dermacentor variabilis. NCBI lineage: Eukaryota > Metazoa > Arthropoda > Arachnida > Ixodida > Ixodidae > Dermacentor > Dermacentor variabilis. The sequence continues at coordinate 155,929,828 of NC_134574.1, forward strand.
CACTCACTCACTCACTCACTCACTCACTCACTCACTCACTCACTCACTCACTCACTCACTCACTCACTCACTCACTCACCGTCTGGGTATTATCACGGCGGCCGCATTTCGATGGGGGCGAAATGCGAAAACACCCGTGTACTTAGGTTTAGGTGCACGTTAAAGAACCCCAGGTAGTCAAAATTTCCGGAGTCCTCCAATACGGCGTGCCCCATAATCAGAAAGTGGTTTTGGCACGTAAAACCCCATAATTTAATTTTTAACCGTCTGGGTATTGTACTTAGAAGCTCGCTCTTCTTTCCATCCATTACCCAACCCTTTCACAAAACGGCAACACTGCTTGAAAACTTCTAATGGGATAAAGACAAAAGACATTCGCTCCCATTTTGGTTGAGTGAATTGGCACTACCCGACACCTGCACGCCTGAACTAGTCTGGAAGTTTAGGCGAATGAGTTAAAACGAATTGCGAGCGTTTCGTCTTTCTGCTCATCGCGTTTCATCAGCTCAGCAAATCTGCTCTCCAGTGACAGAGACGAACTCAGCAGACACGTATAACAGGACAAAAGCAAAAGAAGACCCCTTCTCTCCCCGCCCTCTTCTTTGAACATGCACAAGTACGCGCACGCATCAACGCAATAACACTCACGCCCCAACGCTGATATAAGCTGAGCTGTGCTAAGAAGGCTACCAGAATATCTGCATGCGAAAAGAAAAATGGCAGGAGGGCGGAAAAGTCACGGTCGCGGGTGAAGGAGCTTGAAGATCGAAGGCACGCGGACGCAAGTGTGGAGGGTACGCAACATGTTAGCCAGCCTATGTTAATAAGCCTCGAGGGGCTTTCGCTGCTTTGAGCTCAAGATAAAAACTTGCGTGAGCGCGCTCGCCTCTCGCTTTGTGCTCTTTCCCTAGCACCATTTCTTTCTTTCCTTCCTTTGTGTCGTAAAGCAACTGAGAGGTTTTGGCTTGGAAAAGACAGACAGACAGACGGATGGACGGACGGACGGACAGACGGACAGATTTGTAAGAAAGAAATGTTTCAAATATGTAAAAAGCTTCTCCGAGGAAAACTAGCTAAAGAAAGGACTATCAAGGATTGAGATATTACCGATAAATTCACCACATTATAGGAGCCACATTATGGTATAGCATCATATATTGTTGGGCCTAGGGAAAAAAAGGTCACAGGCCTGCGCGGCACTCGCAGCACATTCAAAGCGTAAGCTGGAAGAACGGCACCATAGGAGCTCCATTTTACACGGGTGTTTTCGCACTTCGCCCCCTTCGGGTGTTTTCGCACTTCGCCCCCTTCGAAATGCCGCGATCCGATCCCGCGACCTCGTGTTTAGCACTCCAACACCGTGGCCTCAAGCTAAGCAACCGCGGCGGGTTCATAGCTTTTGTATCGGCGGTGATAGCCCGACCACCACCAATCACTGCGACCGCGCAGGCGGGCGAAATGCGCGATGAAAAAGCTAATCGCCTTGAAAAAAATCGGGCAGCTTTCGCACAAAGGGCGAAGCATTAGCTACGTAAACGTTTAGTGTCGTGCTTCGGCTCCTCGTGCGGTGTCGTGGATGTCACGTGACGGCGTGACGCGACACGCAAGGCAATCAGGCAACCGCTGGTGCTGCTGGGCAGTAGCAACGGCGTCCCGGCAGCCCCCAAACAGGCGTCTCACAACGACACGTCGTGAGGCAGTGCCGCCAGTGGGGGCTGCAGGCGCAGCGCTTGGCTGAGCGACGGGAAAGCGCTCGGCGTTAGCGAGCGGCCATTGGAATGTCCGATGACGTGAGCTTGACGTTTATGGCTCGGACCATAGCGTATATACACAAACGGCGGTTCGGCAAGAAAGCTCTTGCGTGCTTCTCGCGCGCACGCAAATAGGGCTCGCGCCTGTAGAGGAAGGCTAAAAACATGCACTGCCTTAACTGCTCCGCCACCGAGCCAGTTAGTGTGCGGCGTTGACGGTGCGTCCACTTCGCGTAGTCGTTTCTCTTTCTTTTTTTTTTTTCGCAGCCAACCGCACTCCATGTCTGCAGAGACCTCCGCGCAGGAGCATCGCATGCGCCGTCACTGGGACAGCATAATGGTTTGCTAGTTGGCATTTAAACGTTTCTGCGGACAGCTGCCGTGTGCTCAGACTGTGCTCAGTTCTTGCATGCCGTCCTAGTTGTATTTCGCCGTCATCGTCACTCACTAAGTTCGCGTCGTCATTTGCCAGAATAATCTTTCTCTTACGCACACGCGCGCACACGCACGCACACGCACACGCACACGCACACACACACCCGCACGCACGCGCACGCACACGAACACGAACACGAACACACACACACGCACGCGCACGCACACGAACACACACGCGCGCGCACACGCACCAACAAAACTAGAAAATCGGAAGAACCAATAAGAAGGAGGCGGTGTAGAATGACCAGGCTGAAGAGGTCCCCGAAATCAACAGGCTGCGCCAGCGTTCGGGCAGGCAGACATAAAAATCTTATTCGAGGGTGCTCATTTTGCAGCGCGTGCGCTCCAGGCAGGAAGGTCGCATTCATTATGAGCCACTAGAGGGAGCGACCTTCGCGTTCTCTTCGCAATTCGCTCTCTCACTTTCTTTTTTCCTGCATCTCTCTCTCTCTTTCTCACTCTCTCCGCTTCCCTCATCCTCTTCTCAAGTTTCTCATTGTCGGCGACCCTTAATATCGTGATTACTTTCTCCTTTCGTGGTGTTTTTATCACCTCCTTTTCCTCGGGGTTCCCTCTTGGCTTTCTTTCTTCCCTTTTCTTCTCTTTTCTTTTAGTCAGTGTATAGTCAGCGTGAACGTGGGAGCGTGGCGGTGGCAATTAGGAGCCCTGCTGTTCGTTTTAATTTTCCGGCGTGGGCCTCTTGCTTCTTAAGCTTTATTTTTTCTCTGCTATTTGTTTTTTCCCCTTTTTTCTGGTTCGCATACGGTACGGTCGTCATTGCAACGTGAGCGTTTCAGCGTGGGAAAATGGGTCAAGGGTACATAGAAATGGATTTTGGTTCATTAAGACTGTGATTGGTTCTGCGTCTTGGGAGGTTGGAAAGATAGTTCAAGGGCATGTGAAGGAAAGATTGAACGAATGTTCGATTGCGATATTTACGGTTCGATTAGCTAACTTATTGTCGGTCATTGTTTAAATAAACGATCCGTATGCCCCGCGCCATAATCTTACTTGAGCATACAGGTTTATATGAAAACGTGGAGGTGTTCTTATGCAGGATCTCATATAATCATATAGCAATATGGGATGTTTAGATTAAGAGGCCTGTAGGAGTTCTTGCAATAGGGAAAGGAAGGGAAACGGTGTCTTGAATTAGCTTTTATGCTGTGACGCATTGTTGTTCGCTAAGATTGCATCACAAGAAAGTTACAAGTGGAGGCGTTCTACTTTGGTAAAGGTTACTTATCTAACGGCCTACGAAGTGCTCTTGTTTCTTCATTCTGTTCTTTATTTTGTTTCTGGGTAGTTATGGCTCTTTGAGTGCATCAGAATTGGAGAACAGCTCAGCGACACGTGCGAAAAGTTAAAGAAATATTTCTTTTCGCTTCTTATTGGTCGAGTTACTTATTCGTTCTGGATGATTCTTCAGGCCCAATGCACAGGGTGGCGCAAAAAATTGTAGAATTTTCATTTAGGAATTGTACGGCCTCAGGCACCTCGCGAAGTTCTGTACAGCTGTACAAAGTTCTGTACAAAGTTCTGTTCGTATGGGACGTCATGAGCATACGACTATAAAAATACGTTGAAATAATTTAAGCTTAACACATAAACTACATGAGAGATTCTTATTATGCTCAAGTGGTCATTGGTAATGCCAGAGGCGAACTTGAGCTGCATGCGAGAACTACTTGTGTTTTCGTCCCGGTTTCGAGCACCTTAATTATGTGAACACTAGCCACTGAAACACTGGTGTTCGTGACCATATAAAATGACGCTGCTTGTGACTTGTGTTCGTGTGCCTAGTGAAAATTAATATTTTCAGCTTATTTGTCATCATACTTTATTTGTTTTTGCCTGAGTAGTGTATTGTGGGATAGCAGGCACTAAAGGGTATTACCTTCCTATTTTTCTACAGTAACAAAACGTGAACTTGGCGCATACCGCTGAAGCAAGGGCTGGTCAGGTGTGGCCTTTCAGACAACACGGAAGAGCCTAATATTCCCGCTAATTTACGTGTATATTATTATTATTATTATTATTATTAGTAGTAGTAGTAGTAGTAGTAGTAGTAGTAGTAGTAGTAGTAGTAGTAGTAGTAGTAGTAGTAGTAGTAACATTGTTATTGTTATTATTAGCAACAGATAAAACCATACAAAGCACTTGGAACGTAAGCAGGTCGAATAGTAACTGCGTGTGCCTTCATACTGCCTTCGTTATCGTAGCATTACTGGAGACACATATATGGCTTTCCTGTGAAGCAGCCCTTTAAACTCCGCCTTTTCTTCAGGACGACGTCTCTTTCGTGGCCGATCCTACGTTCCGCGCATCAGCAGCGATGCTTAAGGTCTGCTGCACGCCGTCATACATTATTCCTCCTTTCGAGACTCCGTTCGTCCGCGTCTGATCCCTCCCGACGTTTCTATACACCTCATACTTTCTTTCTCTCTTCTTTTTTGCATCTTAATCGCCCCAGAGCACGCCAATGGTTTTCGAGAACACAAGCCGCATGGCCGTTTCTTCTTTTCCTGTGACAATTTCATGACGCACCCTTCCCCATTTCTCTACCACTATTTTCCCCCTTTTCCCGTTTCTTCTCCCCATTCCGCGTCCACGGTTCGTACCGACCGTTCATTTATGCGTGCAAAACACGCATTTCTGGAGGACCGCTCGCGTGGACTCTCAGTATGCTACAAATCTAGGTTTTTTTTAGTTTGTCGTTTACCCTCTCACCTGACCCCTTCCCCCTCCCTCCAAAAGAAGAAGAAAAGAAACGACGAAGAGCACAGACGAGCTTTTCGTCTCATTTCTCTTACAACCTCGTTCTTCCTCCTCCTCCATTTAAGCACCACGAATATTCCTCCTTTCCGCCGCAGGCAGGAGGCCTGGCCTTTCTTTCCCTATTTCACCAGCCATACTAACAAGTACAATGTCCCCATATGCCTCCATTTGTTCTTAGCTACCTTGTATGTGGCTGTGCAGCACGTACGCAATGTAACCCTCCACGTTTCCTCCCCTCCTCACCAGTAACAAAAAGCTGTGTATTCATTCCCCATTTTTCATTTTTTTCAGCCACTGCAGTGTTCTATTACGCTGCTCCGTTCGTTCTTTTTTGAGATCTTCGCTCCCTAATGTGTCGCAGCTCCATGGGCGCAGTGGATCCCCCTCCCTTTCCCTTGCGCTACACGTTGTTGCATACGCTTCACTTCCCTTGTGCCTTTATTTTCCCAATTTCAATTTTTTTTCTTTCGGTTTCATCGTAGTTCACGATATAATTTCTTAAAATCTAGACTCGTACATTATACTAGGATTTAGTTTCGAGCCATTTCGTCGTCGCCCTTACGCTTTTTTTTTTCAGTTTGTGTGTCTTCTAGACCTTGCACGTTTTGCACTTCCACTTGTTCTTTTCCATGTATCTCTGCGGTTGCTTTCGCGTTGGCGAAACACGGATGTACATTCAGACCTTAATTTAGCCATTCCCGGGGAGAAACTTTGCTCGTTCCTTTACTGGCACGCGCCCTCACAGAAACGCGAATTTTCCGTTCTCTCGGTGCAACGAGGCTAAGTCGATGTGAACAATAAAGAAGCGCTATAACAACCTTTTGTTCCAGATTGCCGACTACCTTAAATTGGCGGGTAGAAATAGAAGAAAAAAAGAGAAAGTCAGAACGGCCTATTTAAATGTACACGAATATAGGTTTCGAGAAAACGAAAATGAAGGAAACGATGAAATCAAAACTGAAGAGAAAGAACTCAGGAAAATGGGGGCCGTGGAGGAAGTGGTGTATTGAGGAACGCGTGACGTTTGTGTCTGTGTGTGTGCGCGCGGAAGGGAGGAGGGAGCCATGCCAATCTAAGAGTAAAACTTTTCAAATCACACGCACCTCTCCTCATCCCTATTTCTTCACTGGTGCTGCTCTCCGTCCGACTCTTTCTTGAATGGTAAGGGAAGTGTTTGGAGATACAACTCCCCTTTCCCTAATTGCTTTATTCTCCACGCATATGTCCAACTCCTATTCTGCTACAAGCCTTAAGTTACCCTTCGTGCGTAACAGAGGCACACTCGCAGTACATGCAATACGTACGAGAAATATGTTGTGTTCGCGGTGCAAGAGCGCCGCGATTCTTTTTAACCTCTGATTTTTGCAGCCTCGCATTGCCAGTCCCTTCGACTACTTCAACGGAGCAAAGAGGAAGTTAGAAAATACGTCATATTTTGTTCCTATAGAGACGAAGCGGCAGTGATGACGTAGGCAGTGAGCGAGGAACAGGGCGCGACGTTCTTGCCCAAGTGCCTACTCTTCGAACGCAGCTACTACCTCCGATTGCCTTTGCTCTCTGCTTTTGCTCAGTCCCGTGTTTGCGTGACCCCGGACACACACTGGCTGAGAGAAAAAGCCATCGGAAAAGGCCCTAATGTTCTACTGGCCCTAGAGAGATGGAGAAAGTGTTATCGCCGCCGAGGCGATAACACAGAGGCACGCTTTGGTTAAGGAAAAGCAATAAGAAAAAGACAATGTTGTGCTGGCCCTGTGAAAAGTGCTGAGGGAGTGACTGCTTCAAAGGTACCACCATACTCTAGAGATGAAAAAAAATATAATATAGGGATAGAGAAAGGCTTGTGGCGGCGTACTGTCACAGCTCGTGCACGTTCATGACGAAGGGCACACATACAGGGGGGAACTTGCAACGAACAGTGCAGGAAAAGAAGGGAAATGTCACGTTCGCCATTTGGGAAGGCGTGCTGTCGTGAGTTTGTCGTGTTTTGCCGAGGCCTCGTAGGGGCGCTGGCGGCGGTGGCTGCCTCGTCCTCGGTGCCGTCAACAAATGACCCGTAACGCGTTGCGTGGCGAGTAGGGAATACGAAGACACGCTACGCGGGAGAAGTTTGGGGTTATAGAGGATGGAGGGGAGTTTGGCGAGGGTTATTGCTCTCTCCTTAATCCTTTGAGAGGATTTTCATTAGCGGAATAGATGGGTCTTGCCGACGCCAGCCTCTCTCTGCACACTGCGGGGCGTGAAGCCTGGCGTCGGGGTTATTTCTTTCCGTTAGGCGCGGCCGTCGCGGCGCGCGTCGATAAAGGAAGCAAAGGAAATAGGGACACGACGGGATCGGGAAACACGTACATTATTTCTTTTCTCGTACGAAAATGCAAATATTAGGGAGAAAACAAAGGTTGTTGAGGAGAGAGGGATACGTATGTTAAAAGAGTTAGCTTGAGCCTGAACAATCGTTCTCATCCTGCCACTTGGGGAAACGTCGGGAATAGGGAACACATTGGGAGAGGGAGCGAAGGGTTGGGGGAAATAGGGTAGCGGAGGCACGTATGTGTCTTTCTAATTCCAATTTTTTACCTTCCTTTACCGAAAGAATAATTTTCTTTTTTTTACTTTGGGAGTTTGGGGAAGGACACTAGCACGCGTCAAAACAAGAAATGGGAGGCAAGTTAGAGACTTTGCGGTATTTTATGCAGAAAAAGAGATGCAGGAACTATGGAAAACGCGTGGAAAGGAAAACGATTGGTCCTGAGGGAAACGATGGGGTTGCGTTGGAGGGCGTTTAGGGAGGGTGGATCGTTTTACGGTGGCATTTTCTTTTCCTTTTTGTGCTGCTTTGGAGGACACAAGAGCTGAGAGGGAAAGTTTGGGCAAATGGAGGTAGATTCATCTGCTCGTGTACGCTACGCGTGTAAGACAAATGACGCTGCCGTTAGGTTGTTTGAGAGGGAAAGGGAAGAAGGGTTAAGTGGCGTACGGGAGTGCGCTAGGACAAGACTGTGTGCTGAGCCAACAATCATGAGGAAATGTCGGGGAAACGTAGAGAAAAACATTAGGGAGGAAGTGAGTGGGGGGAGGGGCTTCAGCGTAGATATTGTTCCTGGTCAATTTTTTTTGTACTGTGATCTTAGTATGTTCTCAGGCGAGTAAGTTTTCTTTTTTTCTTTTTAACGGACAGCTGCCGCAGTATATGATATTGCCCAAAATCATACAGTGCGGTACCTTCTTTTTCTTTATTTGCAACAGAGATTAAGCTCATTTGATGCGGTCAATCGAGACAATGTTTTCGCTGGCTCATTCTCTGGCAGCTCACGCCTTCTTCAAATCCGGATACCAATGAATTTCATTGGAAAGACGTGTACCGCATGAGTGCTTACGCATGCGCGTTGAAGTCTACGGAGTCGCTGATGTCTGCTAATATTTTAAACGAATTTCTTTATCCATCTGGGCTATCTAGCTCTAAGTGGTGTACAACTTTATCTCAAGACAAATGCGAACGACAAGGCAATGCTAACATACGACATATCAGTTGCTATAAGTGTTTGTTTCTGCGATCATTGCACCCGTCACCGTTTTAAATAGAAGACATCCAGTTGACAGCGAGTGCCAGCCTCGTGCTTATTGTTTGTGTGTATCCCAGATTTTTGTATGCTTAAAAAAAAATAGACCAACGTGTTAAAGCCTCCTCAGAGAACGCAAGCAAAGCTGCAATGCGAAGACGATGATCAATGTCCGAAGTGCTGTCTACAGCGGAAGCGTATATTTGCGTTACAACCTTTCCTTGGACAAAGATGTCCGTTAAACGCAGAGGAGCTGTCATAAGCCACGAATGAGGCTGGCCGCCGGTTATGAACGATGGCTAATGGGGGACAACGTAGTTCATATTGTTGCTTAATAACTGTCGAGTAACGGGAAGGTAGGCTACCGTCACAGGCCGTCTATCCCAACGTGCAGTTCGAAAACTGAAGCTAAAGCCCTTTTCCTACATAACACGTTGGCACATGCCACAGACACGGCTGCATGCTAAATCTACACACAAAAAGAATGGCAGTGCATCCGTCCTATGGGAATGATTGGGGGCTTTAATGCGATTAGCAGTCTGTCTTATGATGGGTGCGTAATTGGTCATGGTATGTTTTAAATGATCATTATAATGGTCAGTGACACATACCCAGTGACATATAACCAGTGGCCCTAGTTGGCATCAAAGAGGTTCATTGAAGAAGGGGACATACCCTGTGACCTAGGTTGGTCCGACGCTTGGCTTTGAACCCAGTTCGCTCAGCACATTAGCCCGATGCTGTACCCATTTGACTATGTTGGCATGAGAGGTTAGGAGCGGACACACGTGCACACATGCATAGAGAAATACCGCAAACTGGATGAAGTTCCTAGAGAATGCTATACGCCTTAAAAAGCCTAAAGATCAAGACGTAAAGAAAAAACTAACCCAGGTGAAGCGTCCCATATGCAATCGCGGTAATGGAGGTCCATGCACACTGAGCAATGAAGACACTATTGTACATTCGCACACGCCGATGTCATGCTGCCCTAGTAACGTACTGTCGCAAGCAAAACGCAAGTACAGCTCGGTAGAATCTACAAATCAAATGAAATTGGTTGGGTTGCCGTCCACAGGGAGAGATCTCTTACGGCCATCAGAACACTTTTCCGTTTAGCGGGGCACGGGTATGATCATGGACCAGGGACGTACTTCACGAGTCACTGCTGCAGAATGAGCATGAGAGGGCCCTCTGCGATATTGCGCATTTCCACGTGACACGCCGTGCGAAAAAAAAAAAGAAGTCTGAAGAAATAAAGCTTCCAACGGACGAATTGCGGGCGAGAAAGCGTCTACAGATGGATTGAGAAAGAAAGAAAGCAAGAAAGAGAGAAAGAAAGAAAGAAAGAAAGAAAGGAAATGCTGAACTGAGAGTACGAACGCAAGCAGAAAACGGCGCATGCCGTTGGACTCCGGTTACCTGTTTGCGCGCGTATGCAAAATTCATGCCGTGTTTGCGCGATGAGCGTGGCGTTCGAAATGAAATAAGAACGTTGGCTAGAGGCCTCGCTGTCTCTCTCCATAGGCAGCATTTCTAAACAGGGAGTAAAAAGAGAAGGGTGCAAAAATAAAGTCCGGCATAACGGAAGAAACACAAAATAAAAGAGAAATTACTAAGAGATGCCTGATAACCGTATTCTAAAGCGAGCGCAATGCGACGACAGGCCTCCACGCAGCAGGTTTTACGAAAGAGGCTCCACGGAGATGAAGGGAAATATTAATACACTCGGAAAAGCTACAAATATGCGTACGTATTAAGCATGTATTATAAGCTGTTCCTTGAGTTCTGCGAGAGAGTGCAGTGTGGGAGATAAATAAAAATTAAAGCCCCGCTGCGAAAGGAACAAAGCTAGTGTAAATAACAAACGAAGTGAAACCTCTTTCAGATGGTGCGTAAGGGTATAGGGAGTTGTGGAAACGAGTAAAAAAAAAGACTTCCTTCGGCGCACTTCTCGCGCGTGTGCATTTTCGTAAAGAACGAGGTAGACAAACATGAGGTCGTCGAAAACAAGAAGAAGGCGGAAAAAAAAAGAAAGATGTAGGAAAAATGAGGGAGCGCGGGAAAGATGAATAAGGGAAAATGTATAGATTAGGGAGTCCGCGAAGACGCAGCTATGTTGCCCGTGACAACGTATTTGTGATTCTTATTTACTATACGGGAGTGAGGCATTTCGTAGGGTACGTTTTGTAATATGCTCTCACCTGGCAGCCGTCCTCCTTATTATTCTTTTTCTTTTTCAGATACCGTCGTCCCTCGCGATGAAGGGCCAACTCTATCTGCATAACGCGGCTTAATACTTCGAAATTGAGTTCGCATGGACGGAAAAAGAGGCTGGAGGCATGACGGGTCGGTTGCGGCGATACAAAGTGGCTTTTTATTTTTTTTTTATTTATTTATATTTATTTATCTATATCTATATATATTTATATATTTATATATATATATTTTATTTATAGATGATATGCGCGCACGCGTTCGGGTTTGTATGTCTGTGCGGAGCGCGATGTGCAGCGATGTGCTTCGAAAAAAAAAGGAAAAAAAAGGAAACTAACGAAACGAAAAAGAAAAAAAAAAAACAAACAAGAAAGCAAAGCAGAGCCATAGACAGTATACTTAAACTAGAACGTGGGGTACTATGTTTCTCGTTTAATACGTATGACTATTATATATTTTTTTTCGGTTTACCAGCCAGTTTCGGGAAAGGCAGAATGATGCGGGCTGCATCGTATCTGCGTTTCTTTTTTTTTTACTTTCTCGTTTTCTTTTCGTCCCGTTTAATTTAGCATTCTATCTTCGCTCACGGTCACGGACGAGGCCAACCTTCTAATTTCTCGGTTCGGCATCTCTCTCACTCTTTTATCTAGTTACCAGTATTCTTCTTTTTTTTTTTTCTTGCGCGTGCGATCGCGTCTTCAGAGGAAACACATGCACACCTACTGGTGAGGTGCGCTATTTGTGTGGGTCTCTCTCCCTCTCTTGGCACGTGTGCGCATCTCTCGAAAAAAAAAAAGAAGAATAAGAAGGAGAAACTAAATACACGAACACACTTGAATATCTCCCATGCTTTTATCTCAAAAAGTACATTGGTGGGATGTGTTGTTTTGTTTGTTTGGTTGCAGTGTTTGTTCTCGGAACTATCATTGTGGTTGAGGCGCTTATAAAAGGGGTTCGTACGAGAGGGTTCCTCGATTCGAGAATGTACATAGCTTCAGGATGAGTTCCGTTGATTCATTATTTCCTTAGACCTTGGGGGAAAAAAAGAAACTATTCCAAAAGAGGGCGCACCGTTCTAGATTGGAATCCGATGTGTTCTTTTGTCATCGTTGATAGACTCTGTGTGTGTGGTGTTTGTGTGTGTGCGCGTGTACGATTTTTTTTTTCTTTTGTCATGCGGGAGCGGACGCAGCTCAAAGAGAGAGAGAGAAAAGGGGAGGAATGACGGGGAGGTTAGCTCCCGGAATATTCAGTTACGCCTATGTATATAATATACATACATATATGTGTGCGTGAAAACGCCACCACGAGGTCCTTCTTGAGGCGCGAAAAGAAGTTTGTTTTACACGCAAAGATGGGCCGTGTTCCGGGTGTTGACGATTCTCTGCGTGATGCTGGTGCTCTCTGAATGCAGCGATGAGGGGAGTGAAGGCGAGGGGAGGGGGGCAGTTGAGGGGCTGGGTAGGATAATGTAGGGGGGAGGAAGGGAAGCAAGACAATTGAACCAGACAAATTGCTCGACTAAGAGGAGGCGAAGTTCTACTTCCGTATGATGAATGCGGAAGTAGAAACGCTGTCTAAACGATTGAACGCCTTTGGTTCCTTCTTCTTCTTTGGCGGTGTGTGTGTGTGTGTGTGTGGGGGGGGGGGGGTGATGGCGGCCTTGTCAGGCGTTGTTCATTGGGCTGCAGCATAGTTCGTTGCCTGCGTGAGTAGTGAAAGCGGAGTTTTTTTTTTTTTTTAATCAAACCTCGCTCGCGGCTAATGCGTGGCACAATCGCGTTATTTTTCTCAGCGCTGTTATTGATTGAAATAAAGAAAGATATCGTAGACGGTCGCCTTACGGAAACTCGCGTGTGCCAACCGTGTAGAGTGCTGGCCGGCCCAACGAGAGTCGCGCGATGGCGGTTCGACGTTGGCGAAAGCGACGTTGACGAGGATGGTACGGCGACGTTTTAGACGACAACGACACGAAGACTTCAACGACGACGACCGCGAAGAATTCAACAACGACTTCTAGAGTTAAGCGTAACGGACGACCACAGCGAGAACGACTAGAGCACGAAGACGAGGACGAAAAGACGATGAACGACAGCTACAACAAGCGCAGCAGTACCAACAAGGATGGCGGCGGCTATGAGTACGGTGACGATAACAACAATGGCAACCAACGTCGAAGAAGCCTAATTCAATCTTGGCTTGCAAAAAAATGGTGTGTTGCTATGACTTCTGCCAGGAAAACTTGACGGTGAACGCGATGATGTTCAGGTTTGTGACGGTTGCCTCGAAATTTGGGCGCTTTAGCATCAACTTTAACATTAGCATTAAAGAGAGAAATCTAAAGGCAACCTGCCGCAGGTAGTGGCTTTGGCGGTACGTTGCTACGCTCGAGGTTGCGGGATCGAATCCCGTCCATGGCGGCCGCATTTTTATGGGGGCGGAAGGAAAGAAACGCCCTTGTTTGTGCATTAGGCGCACGTTAAATAATCTCTCAGGTGGTCAAAATTAATCCGGAATCCTCCGCTAGGGCGTGCCTCATAATCAGATCGTGGTTGTGGCTCGTAATACCCTGGAAATTATTATTATTATTATTATTATTATTATTATTATTATTATTATTATTATTATTATTATTATTATTATTATTATTATTATTATTATTATTATTAAATCTGAGACTTTTATAGGTAGGGTTAAGACCTATGGCTCCACGCCAGTACGTTACAGCGAATATCCCAAAGACGCAATAACGAAAAGGCCAAATTTATAGCATTCGATTAACCGCTTCAGGAAAGATTTGTTGCGCATAGGTGACCAGACGTGCCTTGGAGCTGCATAGCGTATTTTTCAAACGTTTCTACCTACTTTTTCCTTCCCTCTGCACCATCCTCCTCCTCTCTCGTTGAGATTAGAAGAGAAGGAGCCACGGCGTAAATAAACGCTGGTAAGGAAAGCTATTGCTGCTCTGACAAAGGCCAAGTTGCTTTGTCTTAACGCTGGCTTAGGCGACATTCCTTGTTTCACCACTTTTGATCACGAGGTAAAAATGTGTGACTGATGAGTTAATTGGTATTGCATTCTAGTTATGTTAACTGAGTGCAAAGTGCCGACCAAACACAAACAGGAAATACCAGTCGTTGTCTGTTTTGTGTTTGTATCTCTTTTCTTTTCTTTTTTCTTTACTCAACAATGATTCCACATTGCCCGAGGGTGCTACAGCAAGGAGGTTGCGATATGAATGGGAAGAAGACCTCATTCTGAGAGGCTTCCGACTGTTGGCGAACAGGCACCCCCTGTCTCCGCATTCTTGTATATTCAGCACATGGTCATTGTGCTTAGAAATGTAGAAGAGTTTCTTCAAGTATGCTTCTATTGTTGAATTTTTGAAAATAAAAACCGCTTCGATCTTATCTATCTCGTCGCAAGAACCGTGCTTCGCAGCCCACTTTTTTATTCATCATGGTGACGCTCCCCGTTGTTCTATACCCGCTTAAGGCAAATCGAAGCCTCCTGATGTAATTTTTTTTCAGTTCACAATTCGAAGTGGTTTCTGATGGATCGTATACTCGGTAAGGATAGTCTAATATTGATGCGACAAAAGTTGCGTAAGCAGTCTTCTTCAAATGAGATTCGGGACATTCAGGTTTCGTTTAACAAAATTCATCACGTTGCCGGATTTTGCAACTGGATCACTAACACGAGCACTCCATGAACAATAAAAATGAAAATAGCACACCTCAATATTTGTCACTATCGGCTAGGGTTACAGCCGTCTTATTAACGGTGCATTCTTTTATAAGTGGCCTTCTTTTTCTAGCAAAACAAACATGAACACCCTTTTTGGTATTCAGGCCCATACGGAAATAGTTACACCAGATATCGCAACTTTCCAAAGCACTCACTGTGTACAGCACTTTGCACTAAGTTACATCACCTGGAATAAAAATAACGGGTGACTGCCTATCGATTTGCTGGGAAGGTCCCTTTGCCTTTAGCACTGAAGCTCGAGAAGCAGCCCACTTTACGGTGTTTAAAATGCTTTGCGGGTCAGGGCAGCGAATCGTCGTGGTGCCTTGCTTACAAGACGAACAGTACTTCTTTGTTATGTTATTTCTCTCCCCTTGTCCCTTCCCCCAGTGTTGGGTAGCCAACCGGGCTCAGTTTTGGCTAACCTCCCTATCTTTCATTTATCGTTTTCTCTCTCTCTGATTCTCACTATTTCAAAACTACTTCCCTAACATACCTGTACGTACTCCCACACTTCTCCAACTCCCATACTTCTCCCATACTTCTCCAACTACTCCGGTCATGTACTAATTGTGGCCATGTTGTCCCTGCAAACTTCTTAATCTCATCCGCCCACCTAACTTTCTGCCGCCCCCTGCTACGCATCCCTTCTCTTCGAATCCAGTCCGTAACCCTTAATGCCTTAATGACCATCGGTTATCTTTCCTCCTCATTACATGTCCTGCCCATGCCAATTCCATTTTCTCGATTTCAACTGAGATGTCATTACCTCGCGTTTGTTCCCTCACCAATTCTGCTCTTTTCTTATCTCTTAACGTTACATACATACATACATACATACATACATACATACATACATACATACATACATACATACATACATACATACATACATACATACATACATACATACATACATACATACATACATACATACATACATACATACATACATACATACATACATACATACATACATACATACATACATACATACATACATACATACATACATACATACATACATACATACATACATACATACATACATACATACATACATACATACATACATACATACATACATACATACATACATACATACATACATACATACATACATACATACATACATACATACATACATACATACATACATACATACAATTTACGCGAAAGTGCTCGTTGCGGCAGTCTTAGTTTCACTAATTCGCCTGCGCTTTCTTAGCAGAGCCGTTACTGAGGGTAGCCAGGTCATGTGAGACGACACGTCTGGCAGTGACCGCAACAATTACTCGGACCGCGGCGCGCCGAGGAATCGGGGAAATGTGGCAGCGGAAAAAGAAAGTACTCCGAGAAAATGCCAGAGCAGGATTCATCGTCTGGTTCCATCCTCTCCATAAGGACGAAGTCACGATGGAACGACAAAAGCGAAGTGTCCCTCGCTCCCTCTGTCTGCGTCGGACAGGGAATAGAAGAAGATCAAAGCGCTGGAATAGGGGCAAAAAAAATGGGGAGATGAGAAAATGGCTCGAAGTGGGGAGGCGTGCAAAAGGGTGGGCAGACGAGCGCGCACATCGAATCTGACTTCTGCGGTGGAACGGCGAATGAAGAAAAAAAAAGGAAGCCGGGAGGAGGCTGGGCACCGCAATCCAGAGACGCTTTTTCCCCGACTCCTTTTATTCCCGAAGCCTCATCTCCACGCCTTCCCCGTTCCTTACCAATCTGTCTTCTTTCCCTCAATCTCCCCATTTTTTGAAAACTCCCGTCCAGTTTCTTTCCTTATTTTCGGGGCGTTTTCCCCGTCTGATTGCGGTTATAGCTTTTGTTTTCATCGGTGCGTCCCCAGTATCCTTCTTTTTTACATTTCTGCCAGCGAGAATGTCGCTTACAGCCCCTTTTACGTTCCTACTCTTTAGCGACAACGTCGAATGTCATCGAGGGAGTATAGAGACAAAATTTCCTCTCTTTTTTTCCCACTCGGCATTTGTAAATCCTTTATTCTTCTACGATGAAAGCTGTTTATATTTTACCATGTTCTTATCCCCTTCCTCAACACTTACGCCATTGTACCCCGTCTTCTCTTGTCAACCGTGGGCGCTGTCTTTTCCACCAAATCCTGACTAGGGAGTTCTTTTTCTTATTATTTTTGTGTCGTCATCTCTAGCCGCAAGCAAGGTTAGATTCGAAGTTCTATCGGAGCGGTGTCTGTCCTTCGGTTCAATCGAACGCAACTCGTTCGAATATTTTTAAGGACACCATGTGTACCAGTCAGAGAGGCGCAGTCCCTAACCCTTGGACTTTATGTACACATATTACAGCAAAGCTGTATATAGCTAGGGTTCCATGCAATTTGCTTCTCCGTGAACAAAAACTATCATCATCAATGACTCATACCCCCGTAAGCATTCATACTCCCGTAAGCAAGCAAAAGATTCCATGGCTCATAGCGCCCTAAGGCATAGGCTACAAGCACTCAGCGAAGTGAAGCAAAGTGTTTACATTCTTCCTAATCACGCATACAGCATACAGAACAGCTTGTCGAAAACTGTCGTCATCAGTGGCTCATATACCCCCGTGAGCAACGGCTCATACCCCCGTAAGCAGGCAAAAGATGCAATGCGTAAGGTTCGTGGCTACTCACTTTACGTGAATTAGCTGCGATGACTCTACTTCTGTTGTCGTTCTCGGTTATTTCAATGTGGATGTGTCGGTAGCGAAAAGGGAGCGGTTTGCATGTTCCGTGTTGCAGACGTATCCCTTGTGATGCCACACCGATCGGGCCCAACCGACCACCCAACGGATTACCTGCACTGATATTACATTATCAACGAATGTGATTGCAGTTGCGAGGGAAATAATGACCATCGATCAAGACAATAAACGAGTGTACGTACCTTTCGTCACGATGACCACCCATCAAGACAATAAATGAGTTCGTACCTTTGTTCAAAATTATGTGTCACCTGCGTGTCGTGTGCTAAACAGCTTCGATGGTCAACCACCTTCACAGAGTGGAATGGCTCGCGATTTTTTCTTTAGAATCTCGCTTAAGTTTGCCAGCCCTACGACATAAATTTATTTGATTCTTTAACAAGGATTTTCTGTCTTTATTTGTTACGTCATACCGGGGAGCGTCTCGCTGATTAAAGGTATTCTGGTAGCTCCTAAACTACGTTAAAGTGCAGGATTCTGCATATCTTGTTGCAGACATGCCGGGAAAAAAAACTACCTAATTGTCGGCCCGAACATTTTCCGTCTCGCATTTCAGCCCATTCCTCTATTTTCAGGGTCAGAATGGCTGAGAGCGTAGTCTTTCGGAGGTGTCCTGCGCGCACAGGGAAAAAAGTCTGAAACTGGGTTGTAATAATTTTTCAGTAATTTCATTTTCGTCCTTAGCATGCCTTATTTCACTTCTATGTGTTTCTGTATCTTTACCTCCATGCTTCCTAATGCACGCTCTGTGTGATAGGTTTCTATTTGAGTCACCATGAAAGACCGTCCTATTCAGGTATTTTTTCTTTTATTCAAGAATAAAAGAAAAGCTCGTGTTCGGTTTTCGTGCTTCAGCCTACTGTTCTCACCATACATTGAAATTACTTTTCCACTTTTCTTTAAAGCAAGAGTTGGCTATGAAAGGGGAACCAGCAACAGCGATCCTTCACTGTTACTTCTCTTTAAGGCTTTTTATATATACATTTTTTTAAGCGGTACTGTGGGGAGCTACTTTTAGCCCCAGAAAAGGAGTCATAGCAGTGTACTTTTACTTTCTTGCTTTAATTTCTGATGTTCCGCGCTAACCCTCTGCTACTCCATGGCAAAATAGGAGTTGAAAAAAAAAAGGAAAGGGGGGTGGGTCCTACCATTTTTATCCCGTTGCCCCCTGTCCCCGCCTGACGCACCGAAAAAAAGAGTTGTCCTTTTCCTCCGCCCTTTCCATTTTAGGACTCCGGTTTGGTTTTACTTCATTCCGTAATTTTTTTTTGTTCTTAAAATCTTGCCGTTTTCGTATCTTTGTCGACATGTCATGAATCACCCGTACCCGACCGCCTTCAACTGAGTGGCCATCATGCATGAAGTTCACTCGACCGTGGCCTCGCCTGGACTGGCTTCCCAACTCTGGCTTTCTCTTTCAACCGTTCCACTCTCTCCTCGACTCCGTCTCGGCCCGCGGTTTTTGCTGCTTTTGTTTGGGCTTTATTTTATTTTTATTGGTCATATTCTTTTTCTCGATTTCTACAGTTCTATAGCTCCCTCTTCTATCTTGAAGCCATTGTGGTGAAGTAGACTTCTTACCCGAGCTGGCTTGGACGGCGACCACTTCGATTTGGTGCTGTATGGAGCGAGATGTCACCGATCATACGGTAGCAAGTCGCTTCACTGTATGGTTGACTAGTAGGGCACAACGCGTGTTGT
Source organism: Dermacentor variabilis (assembly GCF_050947875.1). Classification (NCBI taxonomy): domain Eukaryota; kingdom Metazoa; phylum Arthropoda; class Arachnida; order Ixodida; family Ixodidae; genus Dermacentor; species Dermacentor variabilis. The sequence continues at coordinate 155,948,732 of NC_134574.1, forward strand.
TTCACAAATCTGTTTTTATTTTTCTTATGAATATTCCCGTTAGTAGCCATTGATGACGTTGACGACGTAGGTGACTTAGGGGACGCGACTATTGTCTCGCTTTGTCTCTCTACCTCGAGCTTTTCTTTCAACCGCTTCATCGCACCTCGCTTCCCGTTTCTCTGGCAATTTTGTTTGAGCTTGCACGCGTTTTATCTTATCTCCATCATATCATTCCACATCTATAGTTCTAGCTCACCCTGGCATCTTGAAGTCACTGAGGAGAAAATGACATAGCCCTCTATCTTGCTCGGACTGTGGCCAATTTAATTTCGCGCTATCTTCGCGTGTAGCTTCGGTATAGATAAACTTGCGGGGATAAACGGTGTGGCTGGACGAACTCCGAAGCACCGCTCCTTAATCTCACTTTTTGCCCTGAACTTTGCACTTCCTGTTTCTGCCTCATTTTCGTCAATTAAACATTTGCGGTGAATCTGTTATCGTCACAACCTAGCTAGCATAGTCCGAGGGCAGTATGTGCCAATGGCGTTTGTCTTACCGTGTCTTCTCTTCTTTAGATTACCACGATAATAGGGTGGCTATAGATAGTGGGAGCCTTAGCCTCGTGATCTTGTTTTTTTTCTTAGTACCTGTAGCATACGTTTTATTTATATTTGTAGATACTGCGATCTGCAATCAGATCATAGCAGGGTGGGTATACATAGAAATATGCAAGCATGTAAACACATACAAAATTCATCAGATATGCAGGCATTTTTCAAACATTGGTGCAGAATACATAACATACAAGCAAATAACGCACACAAATTCATAACATTTGCAAGCATTTTTCAAACATTGATAAGGAATTATAGGCAACAATATCAGAATTAAGATTATTCCAGTCTGTTATTGTCCTAGGAAAAAACGTTGTCTGTATGTGCGATGATCCCTTGACCGTGGTCAAGCCTGCACTCGTTTCGTCCGTTAAAACAGCTAAAATTAAATAATGGGGTTTTACGTGCCGAAACCACTTTCTGATTATGAGGTACGCCGTAGTGGAGGAATCCGGAAATTTCGACCACCTGGGGTTCTTTAACGTGCACCTAAATCTAAGTACACGGGTGTTTTCGCATTTCGCCCCCATCGAAATGCGGCCGCCGTGGCCGGGATTCGATCCCGCGACCTAGTGCTCAGCAGCCCAACACGATAGCCACTGAACAACCACGGCGGGTCAGTTAAAACAGTTGAATGCTGAGCTAGTTGGTATTTTGATATGAGAAGCATGTTGAAACATAGCGAAACTGGACCGCGCAACAGAAAGGAAGACTTTTTGCTGTGCCGTCCCGTTACGCTGTATTTCAATACGGTTTCGTTCGATTGTTTCGTCAGCCATTCTTCATGTTAATTTCTATACATTGCATTTCTTTATTTCTTTCTTTTTGTAATCTGTGTTGTTTGGCGGCGTGTGTGTTTAAAGTTAAGGTGTTCGTTCATGCTTGCTTTTTTGGTTCACTTCAATGTTAAAACTGTTGCGCTGGTCGTCGGTTCTTCGTAACCTGACAATCACACACTGTGGGTATCTTGGTAAACGCCCTTTGGCTATATCTCATCTTCGTATCTCCAGCTCTATACTTATGTTTTTATTACCGTTAGTTTGCCCTTCTGCATTAGACATTTCACTGCTCTTAAATGTGAAGGTATGTCTCATGCATGAAGTTAAAGAAGTGCCAGAAAGAAAAACATTCTCACGCTTTTTTGTTTATGAACTTCGGACTTCGCTAATTAGAAATATTTTTCAAATTTCAATCCGATAAAGCCCTTCTTAGCTAACTGTGCTGCTTTAAACAGCGAACTTACATTAAAGGGGCGTTAAGAATCGTAAATTGTTTTTTACTGACAAAATATTGTTACCAAACTCCATTTTAATCCATTTTAATTGACTTTGCGGGAAACTATTGGTTATTATTTGATAAAATGCAAACCAAATTCGCCTCTCTTGAATTTCCCGCGCAAAGATCAGCCTCGCTACGTCACCATTACGTCACCGATTTCAAAGTATTTCAAAGATTTCAAAGCCGGATTATCACTATTGTCGGTCTCCCACTCGACGAAAGACTCGTCTGTAGTCCTGTCGCGGTTCTTAACCGTGCAGCTTCTCGACGTGATAGCACTGCATGGCGGTGTACAGACGTCAATGCGAACCGTCTCTTCGGGCCGCTTCGGCGCAGGAAAAGTCTTCGAAACTGGCCGGGTGGATTGTCGGGCTCCTACAGAACGCTTTCTCGAGGCAGCCGCCATTTTGCGATCACAGCGCCGCCTGTCGTCAACCATGCAGGTATGTGAGAGTACGTTGGAGCAGTAGCAATTCGTTGGAGGTTCCAGAGAGAACGTGCTGCTGACGACGAGCGGCAAGTTTTCGCGTTTTCTTAAGAGGTCTCAACAAGTTTGTTGCGATGGGGAAACCTTTTAGCGTGTGGTTGCCGAGAATTCAGCTTCGATGTGGCCGCAATATCCAACGACGACGGGCCTAGAGGCACTGCCGCAGCTCTGCCTGCGACCGAAATAGGAGGCCAGTCAAGTCCGAACATTGTCGATACTTAAGTGCAACGTGTTGTTATTGTATGTCTAGCCTTGAGTTCAATTAAGGTGTCGCTCAAGTGACAACAATCAGAGGTGCCTCCGTGTGCCATGCGTTGTGCCGCACCAGCGTACGTACACCCTTGCAATTTTTTAACAATAACGCGCGAGCGCCGACCACACAACGTGTCAGTGGCCTTGCAGCGGTGAGGGGCACTCCTGAAGCGAACAGTGCAGCAGTACACATTCGAACTAGAGTTCGCCTTGCACGACCGCGCGTAAAGTTGCCAATCCCGCCGTCCCTGGCCACTACAAGGCCGCGGACACGCCTTACCATCGACTCTCGTGTGCTATTGTTAAAACATTGCAAGGGTGTACATCCTAATCCAGGTAACTATCGAAGCTCCGAGGAAACATGTTCTTGTTAACTCTCGTGCTCCCGAAATTTTCGTGGTACGCCTTTCTGCCCATTGTTTACCTGGCACCCCGGCAACAAGCTTTACAGGATAAAGAACTGTAACGTAACTCGTCCGGAAGGGCTGTTAACAGCAGCATGCGAAGGATGAGCTGATGGCAGTGGGCGCGAATATGCCGCGATCAACTAGAGTGACGTGACGCATTGAAAGAATATACGCCCCCCTTACGTCTACAGTAGTGCCAGTGCAAAGGGACCTCGCCAACCCGACAGAAATGAAAAACGAACAACTACTCATTGTGACAAGAACTTTACTTTCTGAAGTAGACAGCGCTTGATATGCGCCGTAAGCCATGCAGCTTGCAGGCGAGATTCGGAAGCACGGGAAGCGATATGGACTGCAGAGAGGCCGGCACACGGTAGGCCTGGATTTGGTTGCAGAACGAAAAAGAACACACCTTCATTTTCTTCGTCGGCACGGATACTGTGCTCATAATACGTCCCCAGTCAACTTCCAACAGAATGTCGGTTGCCACGCATGATAATCTTGGAACACGCTTGAACAGAATAACTTTAATGTACATGCACGAAGAACTATTTGACTTCGTTTATTGGCACTATATATATATATATATATATATGTATATATATATATATATATATGTATATATATATATATATATATGTATATATAGTTCACCGACACAAATACGCACTCCGCTTATATCCCAGTTTGATCTTGGGTGCCGAGTTCGTCACCGTGCGCTCAATGGAAACAAAAGCTTCTGAACGTACACGGCACATAGCTGATGGCATCGAGTGATCTCTGTCCATGCTGGAAGTCCAAAGCCGCGACGATTGTCCGCAACCGCAGCGGCGGAGTCCAAAAAGCAGCCGCGGCTGAAGGTGCACTTCACATTCGCTTCCGAAAGTTATTTTTGCAGTCGAACCCATCACAGTAGCAGCCCGTTGACCGTGAGTCATCTGTAATCGCAACAATCACAGACGGAACACGTTAGAATCGCGCTAATTCGCAATGACACCGCTACCGTTCCAAGCTGCTGCTAAGAGAAACGGCGAACCGCACATATCAGTTAGAGGAGGAGAGTGGCGGAGCGCTCTGGTTCGAGGCTACGTTCCCTCTCGCCGATGAAACTGTCTTTATAATGGAATGGGCTCATTTGACGTATAAATAGTTAGGTAGGCAAGAGCAGTCACTGTTAAAACTTGTGACGTGTGGGTGATATGGCGGGAGATCTTCAGGGCGCGCCCCTCTTCTGGTTTTCGAGTCTTTTTCATGGCATGTCAAGCATGCGCTCTAGGTAAGAGGAGACCTTCTTGCTATTGGAGAAGCGTACGTCAGTAACCCAGCTTAACTGGACACGCAATTAATATATTAGGCCGATTTAGATAAAGAAATTGTCTGTCTAGAAGTATGTCATGGTTTCCTCTGCCACCGATGGTCGCACTGCTGCTATTCAATTTGAATCGCCCGCGCCGAAACGAACGAGTTCTCGTAAACCCCACGTGACCTCCCTCTACGCCGTTCTTGATGAATCAGATGGAGCTGACGTCGCATGAGAGGCGCCACAGTCCAATATAGGTCGTTCCGCTCCATATTCCCACTTTCGTCATTCTTTCGCATACAAAAGCTTTGCTCTTGTAAAGAACGACGAATTTGTTAATACAGAGGCCTAATCGCTGAATCTATAGCTCGGCGTAATAATCACTTTTAGTGTCTCTTTGACCTGAGTTTCCTCTTTAGGGGCCCCTTTCAGCAGCGCATTCATGCGATCGCACCTTTATCATGAAGCTGGCATTTGTTTTCCATCGATAGCTGACTACGAGCTGTCGACTCGAATGAGTATATCCGGGTTTGTTTTTGTCAGCGTCTGTCCTAACACGATCGATACACACAGGATCGAAGTGATACAGCTAGTGCCATCATTTCATCGCTCCCCCCACGTTCGTGTGGTTTTGTATGCCGTGCACGCTTCATCTTTCCAAATTTCTGTGCAATCATATTTATCTGAACTCATGAAGGTACTAAGTGTCTAGGCACTTGCGTGATTCGCTGCTAATTGCTGCCTTTAAGACACAATATGTAGTCGAAAATGATCACTTTGCAAAGTTTGAAGCCATTAGAATGAAGTTTATGCGAACTCATGCACATTGTCCATCATTCCCATATTCGCTGAAGCGCAACAATTGCGCTTCCGTTGTCCCCTGCGCCAAATTTCCTTCTAGTTCAATTACAAAAAAAAAAAAAAACACTAAGCCTCGAGCGAAAGATGCCTCTAGAGCAAAACCGCGCCATCTTTCTCTTCTTGTACGAAACGTGCACCCTTTCGATGGCTAGATTAGAAAGGCACATAGCGCTCCCCTAGCTGGCCGCGTTCTCCAATAGCGCGACCCGTACGGCAACGGTGGCGACCTCTCGAGGCGAGTGGCGAGGGCCTCGGTCGAAGATATTACGCGTCGTGATTTATGCGAGAACCTCTAGAAGGGAGGAAAGCGGGTGGTGGGGGCGTCGCCGGCGTTTGTCCCGGGTATCTGGCGACGAGGTTGTTTTTTTTTTGCGCCATACATGGCACCGAGTTAGCCGCACTCTTTGGGGTCGAAACCGTTGCTCGCTACTGTGCCTCTTGTCTTGTGTGTTTTCTGGCTTCGTTTCCTTTTCGAACCTTCTCCATTTTTCTCCCTTGTTTCCTTGGCCCTGTGCCCTCCCTTTCTTTCTCCCTTCACACACACACACACACACACACACACACACACACACACACACACACACACACACACACACACACACACACACACACACACACACACACCGAACATTATATATATATATATATATATATATATATATATATATATATATATATATATATATATATATATATATATTTCCGGCGCGCTCTCATCTTCCCATTGTGTGAGACGGGATATAGCAAACGCACGCTCCTCACACTTTTCATTTTGCCGCCGAAACAGATACAAACAGTGATTGATTTCCATTGAGCTGACGTGCATGCATCACACAGGTCTTCACATTTCCTTTTTTTTTTCTTATTTACTTTCTTTCCTTGTTTATTACAATTTCTTTTTTTCGTTTACGGCCGTCGTCAAAACTAACAGAAAGAAAAAAAATAGCGCTAAATGGTAATGTATCAGGTAGGCAACCGCGGCGCCTGGTATCAATAGCAGACAACAATGTAGCGGATGAGAGAAACACAGAAATGCGCTGCCCTCACCCCCTTGCCGCACGAGGACGAATGGCGCAGACGACGACTTTCGGAAGCAGACGGCGCGTGCAGACACGTGCATTGAACAGACGAACACGGACAAACGGATGGGCGTAAACATAAACAAATAACCGATAAATAACCATAGAGACGCGAGTGCGCGCCTGTTCACCGACAGCGCAGGGTGGGAGGGACATGGCAGCGGGGTTCGCGAGTAGGGAGATAATAAAGGATAAAAAAGTGAAGTCGAAATATTGACAGGCCTATAGCTTGCAGACGACAATGCCGACAAACTACAACAATAGGAAATGCAGCAACAATGAAGGCTTAGAGCAATGCGACGGGCGTTAGCTTTCGGCGTATAGGTTAGGCGCGTCGTGTATGAGCCGTTTCTTTTTCGAAGTGTGAACGCGCGCCAGCGCGGTATTGATTGTTTCATCATTCTGATGCAACGAAACGACAGCGCCGTCGCCCAACTTCTCAGGCCCAGATGTCAGTGCCGCCGTGTTTTCCACACTCTTCTCGCGTTTTTAAACCCCGTCAGTACGCCAGTATTTCTTTTCCCAAAGCAGAATACAGGCGGCACGAGCATGCTGAAAGAAGTAATCTATTGAAAAGCAAGCAACGGAGATGCCTTATTCTTATTATTTTTTGTTAACCTCCGACGGTCCCTCCTCAAAGCACCGTTTCGAACGTCCATTTATTCTCATTTATTTTGACTGTCATTCCCTTTCATGCCGCGAGATGTCGCTTCGGCATGGTGTGCCCAGTAGGAAGGAGGTAAAGAATGGGGGCGACACCTACCGGCTCCCTCCCACCGTCATTCCGCCAACTCCTTGTCGCTTTTCTTTCTTTCTTTTTTTTTCTTTCCAGACGACACTATAGCCACGATGCCATGAGTATAACGAAAGTAAGAGAAGTACGCAGAAGCACAGCAGAAGTCAAAATTTGAATGTCCGTAAAGAAAAAAAAAAGGGAAGGGAATAGAATCTGGCGGAGCTGAACCCTCACATTTCGATTCGCGAGGAGCACACGTGCTAAGATTTTTGAATATGCCTGCCGCGTCGTGCTGCGCAAAGTCGTCTTCTAATGTGCCCCGCATATAGCTGCTGCTGCCGCCGCTTCGTCTCGCGAATTTGATCTCAACTTTGTGCCTCGACCTTCTCCTCCATTTGGCGTGCTCTTCTTTTTCTTTCTCTCTCTTTCTATCTCGGTCTCTTTTCGCTTCTATCTCCGACGCCTGTTTTCCCGCTGCTAGACTCCTTTTTTTTTTTCTCCAACAGTGCCGTGTGCGTCGCTTGCATGCGGTTGGCTGCCGTGACTTCTATTAATCATGCAGTCGCACGCGCGCGCGTGTGTTTGCCTTCGGTGCGAGAAATGCCCGCGAAGTTCGCAAGCAGCAAAACTTCTCTTCGGTGGCGGATGGGTTGGAAGGGCTTCAAACGGTTCTCGAAAGCTTTTTTTTTTTCCGTGAATCTCGCGTGTCCGTGATGGGAATGATCGAACGAGTTTGCGTGCCATAACTGCGGAAACGGCGAATGAGTGCCAGAACGCGCGTCAATATTTCTGGCAGAACTTTATTATTTTTTTTTGGCACGGTATAGATGGGACGTGTGGGCGTTGTGACGTACGCAAACGGCGTCCTAATCAAATTTCTAGACCTCTGGCTGGGAGACCTTGACAGACGGTTCAGATATATTGAACGCTAACGCTAGCCCAATTAGCTCGGGAGAGATATGTGGCTTGACGCGTAAAGCGCTCTCCATGACATGTACTGTCCGCCAAACGTTCGTAGTTGGAAGAAACTTTATCGCAGTCGCGCTTTAAGCAGCTATCGTTGCCGCTAGCCGCGTATCGTCGCTGACATGCTGATCTGCCACGAACCACTCAGAAATGGCCGACAGATTTTTTTTTTCAGCAGTACTCTTCTTCATTAAAGATGACTTATAGTTATTTTGTTTTTACAGAATTCTGGAATGGGTTCTACACTGAAACTTACCGCAATGGGCTTGACTGAATCTAAGCATCATCATCCTCATTATCATGGGCATCATCATCCTCATCATCATCAGCTCTGGCGGCCAGCGGCGCGCAAACCAAGGCCTCCAAGATTGCGTGTGCTTGCAGGATTATAGCCATGGGCGCGCGCGTGATCTCGGAGACCATGCTAAAACCTACCACTAACCAGGCCGCATACGTCGTGCTGCTCCTAAGATTCATCGCGCGATATGTGCGATGTTGGCGGGGAAAGCGGGGAGACAGCTGCGTCGGCGACAGTAGCCACATATAGCGTTAACGGCCATCGCAAGCGCAGCAGGCGAATAGACTATTTTCAAGGACTGCTTTGTCCGCTATGGTTATGAATAGTAAAAAAAAATTATTACAGGAAACCATTGTTCTTCGAAACCTGCCACTCTCGATTGTGCGCCGCCGCATATGGTGCTTAGCCGCATTCGCTCGCGACGGTCTGCGCGAATATGAAACGTCGTAATCAAGGACCATATAGTCGCAAAGCTTTTCGCTGGTAAGTGGTGTTTGCTACGGGCCGGCTACCATCGCTGACCTTATTGGAACAGCAATTACGTTGTGCGCACACTCGAGGCGCGTGAACGCCGTCCACCCCGCCGGCGTCGGTGTGCTGTCACGCAATCGACAGTGCATGCGTGACCCTCGCGCGGACAGTTAGGTCACCCGAGACGTCTATAGTGCGCGCATATGCATATGGAGACCATTCGCAAATGACTGCACTCTGAGCGTCTCTACAGTGACTTGACACGCGCGCCATGTCTGTTCATGTATAGTGTTGTGATAATTCTTTGACGGAGTGAGCGAGTGACAATTTATTGATTGAAGGGGTGAGGGGTAAGGGAGGCTAAGGTACGTAGTCTGCCTGGCTGTGCTGCTCGATGACGTCTTCAGCTCGTGCCAAGACCCGCGTCTGGATGTCTCGGTCTTTGTTTGACAGAAGGGCCTCCCATTGTTCCTCAGTGGCAGATGGCGAAACGAGGTCGGCGGGGGAGGGGTCCTCTGTGCAGCCACAGAGGATGTGATTCAGGGAGGCAACATCGCCGCACAGGCAGCAGCGTGGATCGATGACAGCTGGGCGGATGTGCGAGTATGCCCCGTGGCAAACATTCCTTACTGTTACCATCACATGGTATATAAGCTAGAAAGCAGGGCGACCTTGTTTATTCATTCGTTCTTCGTGCTTTATTCGAACACGGCGCGCGAAAATCAGCTAACTGCGCAACAACGCTGACAACCACGACGATGAGTGCGCTAACTACGGCGACGATGACGACTGGCGACGTTCGAGCTACGACGACCCCAATTATGACTGACGGGCGACGACACGACGATGTCTAGCGGCACATTAGCAAGACGCTTTGCCTTACGTTGTAAGGTTATGCGCTTGTGCCTCTTTCGTAACATTTACTACATAATCCCGTTCTTATAATGAGTTGTTCCTTCACCCATCCTAGATTTCACCTCGCATTGATCGTCGAATGAAACTGGCGGTACCACCATGCCGCTCCAATCCTTACTCCTTCATGCAACGGACTGCCGACGATTGGGACAAACGTCCCGCACCTATCGCTTCCATCTGTGACGCCACTAACTTCAAGAAGGTTGCCAATGACTTCATGTGTACTCCGCACTCCTCTCTGTAATTCACTCGGGCTTTGAGAGTATGCAAATGAATAAATAAATAAATTTCAATGACGCAGGTGCGACGACCGCAACAGCGACTGGTTGAAGAAGGTTGGTGGCACAGCAGCTACATTGCAACGGTGCAGGTACGACGACCACGGTTAGGACAGCTTGGAGACGACGACACGATAACGGCTGACACGACAACAACATCGCAATGACGAAGGTGCGACGATTACAATTATGACGATTTGGCGACGACGACCACGATTATGATTGCTTGCTGACGACACGACGACAGCCAGCGGCACAACAGCAACATCGCCACGACTGAGGTACGACTACCTCAAGTACGACAGCCTGGCGACGACGACGCGACAGAGACTGGCAGCACAGCAACATTGCAACGACATAGTGTAAGAGTTGGGCGCGGGCATGAAATAAGTGGTAGCTGGCCCATGCCGTCCCCCGACTCATCCACGCTAAGGACGTTGTTGAAGGGAAGGACTTGTTCTCATCGAGAACGAGGAATATGGGATTTAGTGACAGTATCTGCATGAAGGGTGGAGAACGTTACATTTCATCAGCGTAGCATGACTGAAAAAGAAAGCACCCCGAAGAGCCGGAAACGGCTGTTTAAAAACGCTATGTCCTCCCTAGATCACTAGGTGCGGGAAAACTGCCGTCAGCCTTCGTCCAATGGGAGCGTCCGAAAGTCATCGTAGTAGTCCCGCCTTTGAGGCGGAGGGTTCACACACTCACTTCCGCAGTTTGGTTTCACCGAACGCACCCAGGGGAGTGGGTCGTCGTAGACAGGGGTTGATACACTTGACCCAAGCAGGCGCCTCTTGATTTCGGAGCTGACGCCGCAGCTAGCCGCCGCGTCTGTCCATTGACTGTGACGACTTCTGGGGCCCGTGAGAAAGCATCGCAAAACACCCTGTTCCAGGAGTTCTCTTGCTCCAAGCATACCGTGAAGGCGACAGCTAATCAACTAACACTACTCGCCGGACGTAGCTAGACCCGCTGGCGCCGCTCGCTGTCCGCAGGAAGCGCATTGTCCACTTTACAAAGCGAGTTGTCGCAGCGGGCGGAGAAAGGTTCGAAGGTCGCTTCTCCGAAGATCGCTAACACCGCAGGGTCGATCGAAACAACTGCAGCGGGCTGTGAACGGTTTGCAGTTCAGTACCCCTGCAGGCCGATCGTAACAATAGGTACGACGACCGCGATTATGATTGCTTGGCGACAACACGACGACGGCTGGTGGCGCAACAGCAACACTGCAGCAGCAAAGGCACAATGGCCACAATGCTGACGGTTTGACGACGACACTTATTTGGTGACGTAAAATTATGAAGATTTCTTAGGTCTGTCTAAACCCGTCAAGTGGTCTGTAGTTCTTATATTATTTCCAGTGATGAAACGAAATAGGAAGAGTAAGACGAAAGAAAGCAGAAAAGTAGGAATGTTTGCCATAACAGAAAATTTGGTTTGCTGCCTTACATTTGGGGAAGAGGGAGGAGGACACATCAAATGGAAGTAACTAGAGAAATCCAAGCATCACTGCAGTCTGTAATTCTTTTTCCCATTTACTGTTTGTTGGCAGTTCAAGAAATTATTTAAAAACTACATAACCAACGCTATCAGTTAAGGCAGTTATGCCTTAAACTGACTAGTGTGGTGTCATGCTTAGCTATGTAACGCATGGGATATGCAGCTAATCGTAAACTAGCTGTCAGGTTATATTTGAGTCTGCTCTCATGGATGGCAGACGCAGCGTCATTGTTTCACATACATACATACATACATACATACATACATACATACATACATACATACATACATACATACATACATACATACATACATACATACATACATACATACATACATACATACATACATACATACATGCATGCATACATGCATACATGCATACATACATACATACATACATACATACATACATACATACATACATACATACATACATACATACATACATACATACATACATACATACATACATACTCACTAACAACGTATTACAGCTACTCCTGATTATCAACAAAAACGAAATTTAGAGATTAACGGTCTCATCATCTACAGCCACCCTGTTAACGTCGCCATTTGAAGAACGACAGACTCTAACTTGACGACTATAATGGGATACAACGTAACCAGCTCTCGTTACTCATGACATCATGTTTACATAATCAAGCCACGCGTTGACGGAACAGCTTTCGCCAATCAAGCCCGTACTTTTTTTGTTCGAAAACCCCAGCGCACACGTACGAGAAGAAAAGAGACGAAGGAAAGCTTGTTTTTGTGTCAACATCGATGCGAACGTGCGGCAGGACCCAAAGCGGCATTAGCAAAATAGTGAAGCCTGAATAAAAACGCAAAGAATGAATGACGTAGCCAATAAGATTTGTGCATGTTTAGCTTTCTGTCCGCGCTTATTATTTCCCGCCCCCGAAAGAATCGGATGTGTCGGAGCATAATGACGTTAGAACGATGAGGTTTTTGCCACTCGTTGACTTCGGCTTGGCTCGGCTCCTCTCTGGCTCGAGCTATGCCCCCTCTCCTTTTTATAAAGCGGGAAAAGTAAATAAAATAAGAGCCTAGGAGAATCAGTCTTTTCGCCTAGACAACGTTTTTTGTGAGGGGTGAAGGGCGGGAGGATGTGGAGAGAGAAAGCGAGCGTAAAGGCGAAACCATGCCACTAGAGGGTGCAGCCTTGATTGCCCTGAATAATTCATTTGTGCCCATACTCTCCGTGTCTGCACGTTCACTGTTCCGCTGCAGCCAGTTTTTTCGTTTTCCTTCATTTGCCCGACATTTTTTTTTATTTTCTTTCCTATTCATCGCTTTGAATCTCAATTCCTCGTGACAGAGCACAAAAGGCGCTCGCGCGGGATACAATAGAATAAAATAACGAAAGATGGAAACGAATGAACGAACAAAGAACTATGAGCGGCGAGAATTCGAGAGACATGTAGCGATCAAAAAGAGGGCGCAAAAATTAGTCGACGTTCAGCAGAGCGTATGAATGGCGTAGGGCAAGAAGGCAGCGTGGTTTGTGGTCGCACGTTTAAGTGTTTTCCTTTATTTTTTTCAGTTTCGCGCGCTTTCTGACGGCTGCGCCTCACATTTTGTTAGCGGTTGCTTTGTGTCGTTGACTGAGAATGTTACAAGACGCCCGGTTCATTGACAATCAACAATGAGTCGCCTTGATTTTGCGGCGTTTAGGCAAAAGAAGTAAATATTTAGGTAAATGATAAGTATATAAATTAAACCTGCCGTAGTGGCTCTGTGGCTAAGGCATTCTCCAGCTAAGCTCGAGGGTGGGGTGTCGATTTCACACCGCGGTGACTGCATTCCAACGAAGAAAATCGGCAATAAGATAGAGAGAAGAAGAAGAAGAAGCTAATATATCTTGCTGTGGAGGCGTGCTATACAAAGCCCTGGTGGTAAAAATTAATTTCGAGCGTCCCCCGTAATCCTCGCATTGCTTTGTGGCATCATTTCTCGTCTGTCATAGAAAAAAATTCTTACACCAATAAAATTTGTGACGAATGAAGTGAACAGAAATATTTTTAAAAAGCACTCCCATTTAGTGTCATTTTGCATCAGTATATCGATTGCTGGCTTGACGGTCACGTGAAGACTGGTTTCAAATGTGCAATCGCTGTTTTGTTCAAGTGCGACACTCCGTGCATCGTGGGGAAAAATTTTTGCTTGCATACGGCGGCAAAGCCAGCTTTACAGTCGAACCTCGTTATAACGGAACTTGATATAACGAAACTACTGATATAACGAACTAAGCGAAATTCCCCTTGAAATACGCATCGAGATTCGCGAAGTAATTCTGCAGGGCTCCCCCTTAAACTTCGCTTATTTATTTCTATCCCAAACAATATTCAAGAGAGCTTTACCCTTATTGCACAACGAGTGACAACCCAGCTGGCAGATTTTACGGTGGCTTAGTGACGATGGCGTTCTGTTGCTGAAGACGAAGTAACGAGTTCGATTCATATCTGAAGTGGTCGTATTGCTCTAGTGCAGAATCCCACCCCCACACCAAAAACAATAAAAAAACGAATAATAATAAGCGTAGATGCCATGCTCCCGCTGTACTTCTGGAAACCCCGGATGGACGAGATTAATTCGTTGCTCTACACTGTGGCATTTCTTCCACCCCGTGGGCTACTTAGAGACAATAAACCCTTTATACATTTATTTTTTTTTACCTTCCACGAGGTGAGGCAACAGTTTCATCCCTGACGTTCTATTCGTCAATGCATCCTCACTTTTGATTGGAAGGGCCGACGGCGCCAAATTCAATGCCTGCGGTGTCGAGGAGACTATAGATAGAAATACTTTCCTCGACACGCGTTCTTTGATAAATGAAAGACTTGACCACCGCATGACTCTAAACCAGCTAGGCAAAAGGCCTTTCGTCTTGATGAAGATCGTGGGACATTCCAGCCTTGCATGTCACGTTCGCAAAAGTCATTGCCTAGAAGGTCATCTTGAGCGCACGCGTCTTGTAGGATACATACGCGCTTTGCTTACCGGAAAGCCGGGATCAGCTCGGAGCCTGAAAAGCGACGCGTTGTGTTTAGGTTTTTGAGCGACGTGAATGTTGCCTATTTAGCCGCCTTCGGGAATATATCTGAATAAACTTGCACGAAACGTAAAGTCGGCACAGGAATTGCCAAAATTTGTTTCTTTGTATGCACATTTTGCATACTTGCGAGAATCTATCCTTGCAACATTGCTGGGCAGATAAAGCAGAGTTTACCGCGAAGTTGTTAATCTAATTTTTACTAACTTACTCTCATGCCCAATAAACAAAGTACCATATATATATATAGTTGCTCGACATTCCATGTGTGTGTCATTTCTGTGGCTATCCTACAAAGCTCACCCACTGAAACCTTTCTTTTTTCTGAACAGTCTCTCTCCAGAAAACATCCATAGCCTGCTGAGCATAGCCTGCTAACTCTCCAACCAATTATGCGGTTGTTTTCTTCTGCCCAACTTAAATAATTAATCCGCGCGGAGAAGTAGTAATGCCGGAAGAAACGACGGGACAACGACGATACAAACGTCACGGCGGACCTGATCGCGCTCGAATGGGGGGGGCGGGGGGGGGGGGCTTTCCGAAGAGAGAGACGTGGAACAAGAAGAAAACAAAAACAAATTACGGGAAGCGTATAGTCCTCCCGAAAAAACAGACGAAATTACGAGGAACAAAACGAAACGAGAACTCGTCTTTGTCTGCCGCCGCTCCGTCAAAATTCTGTTCCACCGCTTTTATTTCTTCTTCAACTGCGGACGCCCATTTTTGTGTCTTTTCAAATACATATTTTCGTCTATCAGTCACCGGCACGCGCCCCCAGCTTTTTCCGTTGCCCGCTCGGCGACGCTAACTCATCTTACCCCGGCAATGCCGTCACGATGAGTGAGGCGTCCTCCGAGCCCACGCGTCGTGCGTGTCGTACCCCTTCTTGAGCACGCGCCGGTTCTGGAGACACAAAAAGAGAGGAGGGGAGGGGGGACAAGAGAGGAAAAAAGGGAAGACGGGTAAAAAGCCTATAAGGACGGATACACACAAGAAACGAAGCGTCGTCGAACGACAGCGCCGAAATGAAAAAAATAACTGATTGAAATAAAAAAAAGAAGCAACACTGTATGCGAGGAAGAAAGCCCCCACGGACGGGACTACAATCTTTCCCTTTTATCCACTCTTATCTCTGTCTAGCCTCCGTCCCTCCGCCTTTCCACGTGCTTCTTTACTTCCTCAGTGGCGACTCCCTCATCACCTTTCCCCACTCCCTATATCTCACGATGCATTCTTTTTCCCCCAGCCTCTTAACAAAAATGAACAGGCGAGAATGTGTTTATAGACAAAAAGAGCGAGCGGCTATACGAGTTAGGGGAGATGCAAAATTCGGCGCGTGCATGCCTCGTGCAGGGTCTTTAGGGAGGAGTCCAGGGGAGAGGATTGCTCGGGAGAGGGTAAAAATAATGGAGAAGGCAGCAAATAAGGAGGACAAGGAAGAGGGCACAAGAAATAGTGGGGAACTTGAAGGACGAGCAATCCCTAAAAAGCTCGAACACCCCCCACCCATCCACTGCTAGCCTTCTCGCCCTGCATTCGCACCTCCAAACAAATAGGTGCCGGCGCTTTTGGCAAAGCCGTGCGGCGACACGGAGAAAAGAACGAGAGAGACAGAAAGAGAGGAGATAGACACTGGCTACGGCTGTGTCCTTCCATAAGCGCGATGCAGGAAGAGCTCTCCCCCATGCGTATGATGGGGAGCAGGAGAAGGTTTGCTTCCCCATCCTTCCCCACCTTTTCTTTTTCGTCAAAGGGTCGGCACCATCGGGCACGTGCACCTAACGACAACAAGACGTAGAGATTTTCTAGCATTTCTGTTTTTGTTTTGCTACGCCTTTTGTGTCTGGCACAGCACCGGTCCGCGCATCTGCAATGAAAAAAAAAAATAAAGATGAAACAGTACAAGAAGAAACCGACAAGGACCATCTCAAAATTTCAAAATGAAGGTAGCAAAAAAATTAACAGCAGTGACGGGCATCAACAAACATACACGCACAGAAAAAACAATGACAGAGGCGGAGGTGCTGCATATAGGTGCGTAAGCAAGCCAGGCGACGGAAGAAAAGCCGGGAGAAATCAATAATGGCTCGGCGGCGGTGGTGGCGTCGTCGTCTTCGTACTCGTCCCTCGAACGGAAGGGGTCGTTGGATGAAAAAAAGAAAAGGGGAAAGGGCGCCAGCTCTTCTGTCCCCTTTTCCCGTATCTATCCCTACTCGGGGATGAGTATGCAAAAAATGCCCCAAGAAGTAATCGCGAGAAGAAAACCCCTTGAGGACAAACGAGGCGATGGCACGGCCACTTCCTTTGTGCTCCTGGCCTGACTTGTCGCATCCCTTCCTTTCCTTTTTTTGCTCCACTCTTCCCCCGCACCATCCACTTCGCCATTTTTCGTCGCTTTCTTATCTGTCACGACGGGGCCGGACTTTGTGAATTTATTTCCACACCTTTCGCTTATTTTTAGCCTCGCGGCGTCAGAGATGATGGAAGAGTAGCCCTGGTGCAAAAGTCCATGGAATAGGAAGTCAGGAGAGAAGAAGAAAAGCAACAGCAGGCCGCGACTGGTGTATGCACTCTTGTGTCATTCGTGGTGGAGGCAGGCAGTAGAGGTGGCGGCGTTCCGGGTTTCCTCTTTTTCTCGGCATTCCCCATTTTTGCCGGTAGTGCAGGGGTAAATAAGGGAAGAGTGCCCGATACGCGAGGGAAAAAAGGAGGACAGTGTATGTCGCCGGCGCTGGAAAGCCCGTGGTTGAGACCACTTCCTTTGCATCTAGTGCATGGGCGCTACCGTCTGCATTTTTTCGTTGCCTTTTCTTTTTTCTTAATATTTCGGGCGTTTTCACGCTATCGCTGCAGTCAACGGTAAAGGTGTGCCAAGCGAAAGACGTTTCGGGGAGGACAAGCACCGCCCCTACGTCACCTTTTGTGCCGGCCCTCTGGGCTTTGCTCAACGTTTCCTTGGGGCTTATCAGTTTATATGACGCTGAGACGTCACGTGACTCGGCGAAGAATGGGGTCACAAAAACCCAACTGCAGCGCTTTTCATACAAAAGCTGATGGGCGATTAACTAAGCAAAGTGTGATACTGCTATGCGAAAATGGTGCGCTGGCGACACCCGCTTCCTGCGAGACTTCCGGATTTTCTTCGTTCTTTGACAGTTAAACGCGCTTTCTCCGTAACTTGCACCGTTTCTTTACCGTTTCTTTGTAATCAACCAGTGTGATGAAGAAGGTTGCACGACGGATCATAGAGTCAGTTTGCTTTTATTTCAGGCAACGCTGTCAAACGTCAACTTCCTTCCTCCTTGCTTTCTTACTTTCTGAATACACTTATTCTAAAAGGCATAAATTTGAATAACGAACAAAAAGAAAGGGGGTTAGCCGAGAGGACCGATTTTTATTAATCATATCATAAGAAGCCAACAAACAAAGACACCAAGGACAGCACAGGGGAAATTACTTGTACTTACTAATTGAAATAAAGAAATTAAAAGGTAATGGAATTGAAAGTGGATGAATAAACAACTTGCCGCAGTTGATGAATGATACCACTTCTTCGCATTACGCGTGCGATACTCTAAGAGTAGGGACTTTTGAGTGTTATACTGTAGCGTACTGTTATACACCGAGCTCACATACCCAGCCCATCACGCAACTTTGTTCGATTCATGAGTACGTTATCTTGTTGTTCTGGGCTCATCTACTCTAGCGAAGCGTGATCAAATGAGAGCCAAAAATACTGGAGCTCGTCGAAATGAACAAAGACAATATTATAAAAGAAACAAACACGAGAATAAAGCAATAGAAAAATATTGACGCAACCCGTTCAACCACTTAATAGTGCTTGTTATCGCGTGCAAAAGTAAAAAAAAGCTACACATCTTGGATTGGATTGGATTGGAGCCAACTTTATTTGTGCCTGCAATTGGGTGCTCGCGCGCCCCGACGAGGGCCTACGTCATCTACGAAGTCGCCGTTACTCGGCGCGGGTCTCTGCTCGCCGTTGCCGGCTCGCTGGGTCCCTGCCTTTCGAGCGCCCCGAGGACCTGCTGGACGGCCCAGAGCTGTTCGTCTTGGTCGTAACTCTTGGCGGCTGCCTCGAACCGCGGTGGCATCGTTCTTGATTTTGCTTCTTCTGGATTTTTAACGCAGTCCCACAAGATGTGCGTGTAATCTGCCGTCTCCCTCCGGCAGACTCTGCACTTATCGGTCGGATATGTCTCTGGGTACATGCGATGCATCAGTCCCGGGCTCGGCAGCGATCCGATCTGGAGCTGTCTCAGTAGTAGCGCCTCCGCTCGACTCAGCTTTGGGAGATTTCTGCGAGCCAGGCGGTAGGCCTTCGTGATTTAGTTTTAGTCCGTCATGCGGTCCTTGGTTCCGAACCACGTCGGACGGTCTGTCGCCGGGGCGCGGTTGGTTAGCGCTCGCGCCGCTGCGTGTGCCTTCTCATTGTGGTTCTCATTGCGTTCCGATGCGTCGCCCGCGTGTGCCGGAAACCACTTGAGTCTCACTTCCCGGTCTTGTAGTTTGGCCGTTCGCAGTACGCGCTCGGCCTCCCTGCATGCAGATTTGGCCTTTGGCGAAGTTTCGCACCGCCTGTCTCGAGTCCCTCAGCACCTTGTGGCAGTCTGCGTCGGCGATGGCCAGGGCGATGGCTACCTCCTCCGCTTGTTACGCTCCGGAGCTTCTCACGGTCGCTGCCGTCCTCGTGGCGCCGGTTGACGCCTCTATGACGACCGCTGCGAAGGCGTTCCGTTGGGATTCGGCCGCGTCCACGTACCGCACGTGCTCGTCGTTGGCGTGCTGGTCGATGAGTGCCTTGGCCCTCGCCGCTCTTCTTCCCTTGTTGAACTCGGGATTCATGTTCTTCGGTATGGGGTCGATTCTGGTCTGGCGTCGGACCTCTTCGGGGACGGGGAGCTTCATCTCCACCTCGTTCGAGCGTCCTATTCCCAGATCGTCCAGTATCTTCCTCCCGGCTTCGGTCATGGACAGCCACTCCAGTTGAGAGGTCCGTTGTGCTTCGGCTATTTCTTCGAGCGTATTGTGTATTGTGTATTTCTTTGAGCGTACTGTGGTAGGCTGCAACGTACGCGACGTGGCTGATGACGAAGGATTGGACGAGCCTAATTACGCTCTTCTCTCTCATGCCAGCCTTCCAGGAAGTGACTCGTTTTGAGGAATCGAATTGCGTTGGCTGCTTTTGCCGTGAGACGGGGGATGGTTTCGCCGTTTCTTCTGTGCTTTTCGATGACCATGCCTAGGATCCTAATTTTACCAACCTCGGGGATCACGTTGCCCGATTTGGCTACGATTCAGATTTTTTCGTATTCGCGTTGTTTGGTCTTGCCTCTGCTGTTTTTGGTAGGTGGGAGTATGAGAAGCTCCGATTTGCTCGGCGAACATCTCAGTCCGTTGCCTTCCAGCTGGTCTTCTATTGCGTCGACGGCGGCTCGCAGCGCGCCCTCGATGTGAGCGTCGCTGCCACCGGTCACCCACAGCGCGGTGTGCTTGACGTCTTCGATGTCCGCGAGCTTTTCGGTCCCTCCGATCATTACCAGGTTGAACAGCATCGGAGAAATGACCGATTCCTGCGGTGTTCCGGTGCTCCCGAGCTTCTTCTATTGCGTCTGTAGGTCGCCTGCTCGTAGCTCAGCTGTCCTGTCCGTGAGGAAGTCCTTGATGTAGTCGTAGGATCTTGGAGACACACGATACAAAAGAAGGTTCCGATGAGAGGCTTTAAGAGCCAGTGTAAGCAGTAATGCAACTTTTAACTGCAAGTTAAAACTGAGATGTCCCATTGAGAAAGTAACACAAGCACGCACCTGAAAAAAGCTTGCACAGAAAAAAAAGAGAAAGAGTGAATGAAAGAATGTGAAGTTAGACTCTAAACTAAACTTTGCCACGACATCCAAGTTCTGGCATGTGCAGTGCATGTGTACAGTCATCTTTGCAACTGAACCATAACTTGGCGACGCCACATGAAAGCAGGACACCGAGACATGTGACTGAGGCATGAGGTGGCATTCTGTCCTCATACTCGAGGATGAATGTCAATGTCCACACGAAAAAAAAAAGAAAACAGTGATCGCGTGGTTCGGGTTTATTGCGGCGTAGTCACATATCATGTGAACATGCTATGTGCTGTGTGCTATGTTATCTGTACAAGCAAAAAATCATCGCCGCAGCAAGTCAAATGATCGTCATCTTTCAATGCAAACGGCTTTATCTCATATCTGAGAGAAATCGCGACCTAAATTATTTCATTGCAATTTTTCCTTGTCATTTGCAAATAACTATTGTTTTTCAGCTCTTAAGCGTCACACGGATGCTATCTGGTCCGCTCTCACATTACTATGGGTCGGACCTGTCTCGTTCTTTTCAATGACTTCAATCTCTATTGCCTCCTCATTACGTAGTCAATGACATCTGTCTGTTCATCTTGAACCCTACCACCAATGCTGGCCCCGTAAAACACCCATTGTCTTCAGCCACGTAGCATCATACCGCCCCAGGATGATGCGCACATACACATCAGCACCCACACGCAAAATATTTAAGGCTATGCATTTCAATTTTTGATCACGTCCGGTTTTTCGTGCAATAACTGCGCTCGGCTTCTCATCCGTTCCGCGCTGTTTTTGGGGAAACCGCAGTAGGCAGTGATGAGAATACGTTAAGTTCCACGTGGCGTTTCTAGTGGTCGTGTAACCCTCCGTCACGCTGATGCTTCGGTCAATCCGCAGAACCCCTCCTATTTTTTTTTTGAGCTCTTTCTTCTTGCCTCGGTTGTTGTATTTGCCGCGTAAATGTACGCAACGAATAAAACTGCTAATGCTGTTGCTGAATGGGGGTCGCGTTTTCAATTCACCGCTTCCGGATAGCGCGAAATTTCCCCGTTATAAGCAGGGCACCATAACTTGCTTTACCCTACTAAGTGTTTCTCATCTACGGCATAATGTTTAGGATGCTTCTTAGCTCGTCTTAATGATACCTCTACGCCCCGCGTGTTCTCAAGTTCTTTCCCTTCTGTAGACCTCGCTTCAAGGTTCGTTAAACACAAATTAGGGATGGAGGACTGACGCTGGTACTGGCTGTTCTTGATATTCTAACTAGGTTACGTTAGCGCGAGCTGCTTTAACATACCTTATTTAGAATACTTCACGGATAGATGCCTTTTGAAGGACGTTGAAGTTCTATTTCTTTTTTCTTTGAACACTGCAGCTAAGGAAGAAGCCGAGCTTACGCTATTCAGAGCGCTATGCGGGAACTGTCGCGGATTATCGTAGCGCCTCAGCTATACTCTGGGATACGGAATGAAAATCTTCCTTGCTTCGTACACTGAGCTTCATTCTCATGTAAAATAGATTTGCGTAGAATCTGCATTGTTGGCATGAACAACACGGGAGGTTTACAACAACGTACTCCAATTTTCCTTTTACTCCCAGTAGTGCATAAATGGAAGATACTATTCACTCACAGGATAAAAAGGTTCACTTATAGAATTCTCGAGGAAAGTATCACAAAGCTTCCGAGGTGTTTGCTTTAAGGAAAAAAAATTAGGACGCCCCTTTGTCAGTAACTCTTTGGTTATTTGAAGGCCATCGGAGTCGCATCCTATGAAGAGGACTGAGGATCGACTGCTACTAGTTGATAATCACGCGTCCGTTCGCACGCGCCATCCTTCAGGTTTATATATTTATTTATTCATGCCTAAAATCTGGAGCATGTAAATATCATGCGCCGTCGTGGCGAAAACCTGAACGTTCAAGGGCTCCGAGGAACCCTAAGGGCATGCTAACAGAACGCTGTCGCCATGTCATGGGACAATCATCATTACCATCGTTATCGTCACCGTCATCATCTACGTTCTCTCTTCTAAGTTTCCCTGTCGGGGTATCACATCAGTTGGGAGGCAATGTTCAGGACAAAGTAGAAGAAAGTCTTCGAAATGTGGAGAGCAATGGGAATAGTTCAAGTCCCAGACGTAATTACCGTCGGTGCCATACTTGTGAATTCAACTCACTCCCTGATGTAATTTGCAAGGATTCTGGGTTCCAACTGGTGCGCCTATGCTTTGTCTCAAGTGAATGATGACTATAATTAACGCATATGGCTGTCAATCTTAATCATAGTGGTGAAAGGTAGTCATCTAGCCGATGAGAGCAACCACTTGGTATAGCATCTACTTTATTATTGCTCAGGCAAAACGACGGGGACATAGAGAGACTGATACGATTGTGCTGCGTGTTTGTCTTATGTGCCTCATGTGCCTGTCGTTCTTCCAGCGCTATAACAAAGTATAAGTCACCTAGGCTTGCAGTCTAGCATCCTGCCTACACTTTTTCTATCTTGTTAATTGGCCCACGCCGGTGAAGACTCCGTCCCCCGTCTTTTCCTTGCTTTTGGAGCGTTAAATGCTTTTAGCTCCCGTTGTCCGTGGCCTTCAAGTGACCTTGAGCCAAAAGCCGGGCAAGTTGGCAGAACAAAACGAGGTCATCCAGGCAACCAGTCAAAACTTTAGAAAACGCGGTCTCTGCCCCGTAACCCTTTGTTCAGGACCGCATCACATACGTTAGTTACTGCCCAAACAAATGACAAAATGTATTGATTCGGAGTTCTTCCTAATATTTGTTCAATATATCACTCAAGTTGCAACTTCTAGTACGCTGCTGTTTTATTTGTCATTTCCAATAGCAACGTTAAAAAGGCAGATCCTTACACATTGACTGTCATCTTTTGTGGCTGAAAAAGGGTTGCCTGTTCAACGCCAGCGGTCCGTGAGTTCCGCGGCTTGAGAGATGGCGCCACGCTGCGTGACCAAGCCGGAAACGTCCGGCACGCCGCGGATGGCTGTTTGGCCGAGACGACACTCGCAATCAGGTTCAGTTCAAAACAAGTTCGTGTGCTGTGGCGTGATGTAATAATAATAATATTTGGGGTTTTACGTGCCAAAACCACTTTCTGATTATGAGGCACGCCGTAGTGGAGGACTCCGGAAATTTTGACCACCTGGGGTTCTTTAACGTGCACCTAAATCTAAGCACACGGGTGTTTTCGCATTTCGCCCCCATCGAAATGCGGCCGACGTGGCCGGGATTCGATCCCGCGACCTCGTGCTCAGCAGCCCAACACCATAGCCACTGAGCAACCACGGCGGGTGTGGCGTGATGTGGTGTGGTGGAGTGTGCCGTTGAAAACATTCACTATACCCATTTTAAGGTTGTGGCTATTATCGTCTCTATTATTATCTCTCTATTATTATCTATAGCCACTTCATGCTTACATCTACTGTCGATTACGGGAGAGCCATAATTCTTTTTTCACCAGGAATCCAATCACCTCTCACTGACGTCGGCGCAGGCCAGTTACAGCTCCCATCAGCTTCCACCACAACGAGGCATGCACCGTCTCACGAGTGGGCGAGGATAAGTGCCCGGATGAAAGCGAACTCGCGCAATTTTTGAATCTCCGTTTGCCTTAGGATCCTTTCTAACCAATTCCACCTCCTCCTCGTCAGAACTCCTGGCCTGGACTGCGTTACCGGCACCCCTTCGAAACTCGCTTTGTCACTTTGCGCGTTGGCCTCTACCACTCTGACGTCTTCCCAACCAATTTCGGTGCTTCACTATAGAGTGTCAGGCCAAGAAGCCGACATTGAAGGAGTGACCAAAGGGGGCTCGCAAAGTAAAGTGCGATAGACGGCCCTCGAAGCACTACGCCGCTCTAAGGTGGTGAGTTCGGAGAGTCAATCTGCATGTGGCTACCACCGCGATCGAGGACATTTCTTGCCACCAAAGTAGCAAGAAAGAAGAGAGAAAGGAAGAAAACAGGGATGCGATCCTTTCTCATCGGGGGCTGAAAGGGAAGTGGACGTGGTGACGAATGCCCGTGGATGGGGGACGTCAACGCTTCGTGGTAGCCCCGGATCTGGATGGAAAATCTCGTAAATAAAACGGGTTCCTTTTTTTACTCTTTGTCCCTCTTTTCCGGACCTTCCTTCCTTCCTGAGCGTCGCTCCCCTTTCTTCCCCTTTTTTGTCAGTGTTCGTTGTCCTGCTACCTTTTGCGCTGTGCTTTTGTCGGTGAGTGAGTCTCCGCACCTCCCTCGGAACATTGTGGCTACTGTAATGCAACGTCCCCCTTGATGCATATCATTTCCTCTCGCTGGCTGTATGAACAGGCGTGTCGGCGGAGTGGTGGACGGTGATGACCTGCGCGTGAGACGTGAAGAAAGGGAAATTGCGCCGGACGCGGTTCGCGATTACGTTTTCTTCGGGCCACAATGCATACGTACAACGAGCTCGCTCTTTTCAGAATTTCTAAACGTATAGCGTTCCATCAAACTGTTAGAGCAGGCCAGTTAACTTCATTGCTTCAATGAATGTCAGCCGCCGCGACACGTAAGTTGAATTGGTGGACAGCATTCGAGGGACAGGCCACACGAAGATACTGACTGTTTTAGCGTCCCATATAGCCCTTCTAGAAATACATTGGTACGCATTAGAAAGCAAATGTGTGTGGCATATGTTCAGGCAGATAGAGGAACAAATGGAGTCAGGCAGGCCATGTAACGTGTAGGGCAAGGCACCGGTTGGGTATCAGGGCAACCAAATGGGTGCCAAGGGAAGAGAAAGAATGTCGAGGATGACACAGTCTTAGGCGGTGTGGTGAGATTAGTAAATTTGTGGACACAATAATAAGTGAACTGCCGCATGACAAGGGTAGCTGGAGACTGATGGAAGAGGCCTTTGTTCTTCATTCTTCTTAGAGCAGGAGGACAACGAATTGATAGCCCTACCATACTCGCCGTATAGGATACGCGTGAGGATTCCATGGTATCGTGTTGCATGCCTATTTCTGTATTTTGCAGGACGAAATGACACACCATATTATAAATGCGCCCATAAAATAGAGACAGCTAAGGCGAGACAGGGAGTAATTTCATATATGGCTCAGATAGTCCTTCGTCCTGATGTGTACATTGCATAAGAGGATGATTGAGGTTTATGACGATGACTATTAGGTGATCCATTGTGTATTCTTGTTATTTATTACTACTACTAGTTGTAGTAGTGGTATAGTGGCAGACCTAAACCTCTCCATATAAGAAATGCTTCACCAGCTCTCTTTCTTTTTCGGGGAAGGGTAGCAAATCAGACAAGCGTAAGGATCGCCTTCCCTTCATCACATCCCTATTTCTCTCTCCCCCCTCTCTCTCTCTTTCCTACTTGGCGCTTCCGCGGGAGTCCAATTCCCTTATACGCCCGGTGTTCCTCTCGCGCTGCACTTCCCGCTATTATTCGTTTACACCGTTCACGCTCGCTTCAGTGCCCCGTCCAGGGTCCTCTGCACTGTCTCTCGCGTGCGCTTGCCTTTGCGGCATTGGGAGCCGGAGCTGCCGAATCGCATTTTAGCCTCCCCGAAGCCAGTCGAGCGGATGGCAAACAGGAAAAAAGAGAGAAGACTAAAGAAAGAGAGCGAGAGAGATAGAGAAATTGGCGAAAGTGTCTGAAAAAGCGAAACAAAGCAAAACGACAACAACGGGAAAAGATTGCTGAAAAGGGGTAACGCAAGGAGAAAAGGGCCCAGAGGAAGAGATACTGGCCGCATCTTACTTTGTTTGCGCTTCCCAAAGAGGCAAGGTGTCTGAGGCTCGCGCGTGCGTACGCGGTTCGCCGTTTTATTTCTTTTACGCTTTGCCGTCGGCGAACATGTATCCGGCCGGCACGTTTATTTCTCGACGTTCTTGTAGCTGGATACGCTTTTGTTTCCAAGCCTGCCTCTTTGGTACCTGCCTATCCCTTCCTTCCCTCGCCCCTTTCCCTCCACCCCGTTCTTCCCCACCAACCCGAGTCTTTTTTTTCTTCTTTGTTTCATTGTTCTGGATAGGAATTGGAGCCGCTAGCGTTGTTTTTATCCCCGTCTGTAAGTGTGCGGGTGGGACGGTAGGGGAGAGGGGTGGCGAGGAAAGGGAGGTGAAGGGAGTGCAGAAAAGAAAGGGTGGGGACGAGCTGAGGCATCTTACGTGGGCAGAAAGAGGGACCGGATCGTCCGCAGTTCTCGAAAAATAAAAAGAAGCGGCGTAAATAAAGCACTATATACGAAAACACGGACGTGCAAAGAACAACGTGGGAACGAGATTTAAGAGTGGATGCGAGTGTTGCGACGCATGGGGAGGAGTGAGTGCGTGAGTGAGTGAGTGAGTGTGCGTGCTTGGCTATAGCGAGAGAGATATATATGAGACACCGTCTTTGCATATCGATCATGCGACTACGACGACGACGACGACTTCAGAGTTCTCTTCCACGTTCCGACTTCGCGCTTCGAAAATATTTTTTTGTTCTTGTTTTGTTTTAGTTTGGTCTTTGTCCCCGTTCTTCTGCGGAACCCGAGTTTTATGGGTTGTCGGCGTTTTCCCCAAAGCAGCTACCGTTTCCTCAATGCATTCTTTTTCTTTTTTTATTATTATTATTCCGTTGTTTCTGCAGAAAACGCTGATGCTCGCATCTTGGGTTTGGAGGAAAGGTGAGACTCCGCCGGGGACGTCCATTTGGCGAGCCCGAACAAAGCAGGAAATGCGCGCACTGCTGAGCACTTCATCCGCACATTCCATGTGCGGATGAAGTGCTCCTTCATTTATTCCTCGTGTACGTTTTATCTCGTATTATTATCGCGCTCCACGAAACCAAAGATGTCGCCGATGTTGCCGAAGGGAGTGACAGAAGAAAAAGTGTGCCCGAAAATTAAGGAAATAACGCGTATGAGCATTTTCCCCGTGCCACTCATACAATATTTATGGTGGGGCGGATGGACAGATAGAACATTGACAAATGTACTATGCGTCTAAACAACCTGAGGGTTTAATATAGCTAAATCTAAGTACATGTAACCTTAAAAGTTCATTAATAAGTCGTATGTGGACGTCACATGAACGTTATGTTTAAGAATCAAATGGCACCGCGCAACCGCCGTGGTAGCGTAGTGGCTACGACGCAGTGTAGATAAATCAAAGGGCGCGTTATCCCATCTTGGGCGCGGCGGCCTCATTTGGGGGGCGATGGGGGCTAAATGCAAAACCGCCCCGAGTACCCTGCATCGGGTGCGTGTATATACATTAAGGAACCGCAGGTGGTTGAAATTAATCCGGACTCCCCCACTACGGCGTGTTTCATAATCGTGTCGTATTTTTGACGCGCGTAATGACCCACACACTTTAAGAGCTACCGTGCGTTGAAACACAGAAATTGCGTGAGATTTGGCTGCGAGAAATTATGTCCGAGAGTTTTCGTTGGCAATCACGCATCATAACTAAGCAGCACTGTAAGTTTCATATTTAAATTAAGTCCGCTCGTACAACTATGGCTGAGAAAGGAAATACACTATAGAACATTTTCTTTCACCCCCTTTTTTTATGACTGACCTAATGCTATACAAGAGGTTGGCTTGTTTAGGTGGCATACTCTACCTATATATAAAGATGATGCAACCTAAGGAGCCGTGCTTTTTCTACAGGCGCGGCGTATATCCAAAACCCTTACGGTGATCCAAAGGAAATCTCTAGCAATACAACGTTCGTAAAACGTCGCATGCAATAAGCGAAACACGCATAAAAAAGAACCATTACTTTACGCTCATTTAACAAATGGTCATCTTTACACACTGCGTAGGCAACTGATACAGGTATCTGCTACAAGGACAGGCTATGGTAGAGCACTAATCATATATCCACGCGCCTATGTTTCTAAATCGGTTTGGGAGGAAAACAAACTTATACGTTTTATTATTAAATTTCATACGCTTTATCAAGCAGATTTGTGTATGCGTTTTCAGTTTGATGTCGCCTGTACGCCGGAACGCCCATGCGCATGCGCTAAAGAAAGAAGAGAGAGGCGCGCGATTGGCTGCGCCAGTAATGACGTCGTTGCTCTCCGTTGCAGCCGAGCGCGCGCGCAGCAGTTTCTCTCCGGCTCCGAAATTTGTAGGCCTCGCGTCATACGTACTCCTGAGGAGCAGGCAGCTTTCAATCAGCAACGCCGCGAGCAGAACCGGGAACAAGCTCGTCTACGCCGTGCCGATGCTGCAGTTTAGACACAAGAACAGGCCCGTGCAGCTGAACGCAAGCAGCAGCTGCGTACCGAGGATTCGGCATGCCTACCACGCCGTCGTTTAATAAACCATCGGGATTAACCCAGTGCCAAACACCGGGGCCGGACGTTTCACCTTCGCTGGTTAATCATCTGTACGGAGTGCTCGGGTGGTGATTTTTGTCACTGAATATTTATTTTTCCTTGTGGTGAAGCGACCTCATGACGTCGAATAGCCTTTTGGTTGCACTTTGATTATCGGCATGTGTGAGAGCAGAAAACGAAGGCTCACAAAGAGAGAAAGGAAACCTAGGGAGGTCAACCAGACACGCGTCCGGTTTGCTACTCTGCACATAGGGAAGGGAATTGAGGGGAGAGAAAGAAAGAGCAGATAGGGTAGGAGGAGCTAGAAGTGCGAAAACATGGGGCCATAACCATGACGCCTATACGATCGTCCACTGAGGCAAGTCGATTTGAGAAACTAGCAATGATCGCGTTGCTCTGCGAGCTTGTGACACAACCTACCCCACCATGGGTCTCTGAAGATGACTCAGGGTCCAGCAGCTTTAACAGCCCCGAGAACCTTGCTTTCAGTGTCTTAACGAGGACCCATACGCAACGCACGCTCGATTTTCTTTTCTACAGCTGTGCTAGTACATTTATGCGAAACGAATCTAGGTAATATGCTTTGTAGCTCTGCCTACGAGGAAGGGTTAATTGAGGCAAACTTGCAGGCGTTCCAGCCTACAGACTGATCATTATACTTTCGAGAGGCATTCCGGATAATATATGCACCGACGAGGCTCCCAAAGTCATACACTGCAACGGGATCTTCAGTTAATAATAAAAAAGGGAAAGCGTACAGCGAAGAACTACAAAGAACATGGCAAGAAAAGAAGCAAAAGATGCGTGATATGCAATAGTTATACCCGTTATCTATTGTACAACAATTTCAGTAAGGCGCTCTCTTAAAGAAGTTCCTGTAAAAATTTTGTCGCGTTTCTATTGTCCTTTCGTTCGCCTCTATGTATTTTCCAATGATATCAAATTATATGTTAAGCATATTTTTTACCGGGAGGGCCTACGTGCTTTTCTTATACGTCCATATGTTCCGTTAGGTGACCTGTTCGAATTTAAAAAAAAAATTCAGTCACCACATGAAGTTAGGAAACGCATACTGATGCGAAGAAAAGAATAAAAGAAATCGATTCGATGGTTTGTTGTAAGATCGTGAAGTGTAGGGTAGGGTAAGCATCTCGTCAGTGGGAAATTCCTTACACAGAGGAAGCGAGGGAGAGCTTTCGCAATCATGACGTTTTACCACACGTGAGAGCGGATCCCACAAGAATTGGATCCCACAGCCAACTCTCTACAGCTAATGCAGTAAGGCACATGTCATGTCTCCTTACCAAATTAACTGTAGAGAGTTGATTGTCTTTCTGATACTTTTTTAGATGTCTTCAGTAGACATTCTGTTCAGATACGACAGAATAAGATGAATGACTTTCGCGGGGGGCGTGACTTGTTATGTTCACCAATCGAGCTATCTGAGCGGAGTGCCCTTTGGTCGATTCCTTGAATTGAGACGCTGATGATTTGAACACTCGAGACCCTAAATGTGAATTCTGCTTCCCAGAATCGGTGACTTTCTCTCTTAAAGGAACACTAGAGGAAAATTCAAAGTCGAGCTCGGTTCAAAGATTAGGCTTCTGTAATGATGAATTCGATATTCTTAGCGAGAACAAACGAAAACAACAACAACAAAAAAGAAAACGTTGGAGTGGCGCCACCTGTTTGGGAATAT
This sequence comes from Dermacentor variabilis, assembly GCF_050947875.1. Lineage (NCBI taxonomy): Eukaryota > Metazoa > Arthropoda > Arachnida > Ixodida > Ixodidae > Dermacentor > Dermacentor variabilis. Next base: position 155,979,122 of record NC_134574.1, read on the forward strand.
GGTACTTCTCGTGTGGCGTCAGCAGTGCCTGATTCCCACTGTGGGACATGGAGGGAGGTCACGTGGTGATTACGACAGCTCAGGCGTTTTCGAGCACGGGTGTCTCGAATTGAGGAGCAGCAGTTCTACCTTAATTCAGTGGCAATTTTCCTACGCAACAAAGTGGTACATTGGCAAAAAGAGGAAAGACGAATCGCGATAGACTTCTAGACGAATATAATGTATCGCTCTAGCTCGAGTTAATGCTTTCATTTCGCGTCGCTTTAAGTGCAACAAAATTTAACTAGATTTGGTAGGAGCTTTGCCCAGCGGGACTGCATACCTCTGCGTTTCGCATTAAATAAAATAGGGAACCGGAGTTGGGCCCGAGCTAAGGGTTCACTTTAACCTGGAGTCATCAGGGAGAATAGAAGCGTCCTCGAGCCATGTTAGCTAACACAGCCTCACATATCTGATTCGACGTAAGAGCTCCAAGGTGGGCTGGTTGAGTTTCGTTACACAGGAGGAACGACGCTGTGGAAGTGGCAAGATGTGTGATCACAGCTTGTTTGTGTGCCTAATAATCAAAAAATGTCATTACGGTAAAGCTCTTCGTAAGGGCGGGTACCAGCCGAATATTATTTCTGACACATTATTAACAAATGTGGCCGTGGAATTACAAAGAGCACTTACAAGCGAACAGCTTTACGAATTCTACTCTATTTTTTCTCTCTGTCTCTCTTGTATCTTATTTTGTCTCTTCGTCTGCGCTTCTCGCCGTGTTGATGTGCTTGGAAAACGCCCCTTATGACATGCCCCCACCCCGCTCGTATGCCCTCTTCACCACGAAATCGTTGGTTCACACTAAAATTGTTGGTTTCACACTAAATCGCTCGTGGTCACATGCGAACGACATTCTCCAAGGCAAGACTGTTGGGCATGTTTCGCGCCTACGGCTTTTCTTTTTTTTTTTATTTTACGCTGTCACGTTTTATCTCCCTGTTTCGCAAACGTTCACAGATTTTCCCCTATATAACCATAAAAATGCGATTTACATGCAAATCACCTGCCTACAACTGACAAGTTTAAAATTTAAAAAGAAAGATAAGAAAGGAGCGGAACTTCAAGGCAGCCTCCAGCAGCGAAGCAGAAAATAAGAGCGACTCAGGGGTGAAGGACAGAAAATAAAAAAATAAAGGAAGACAGTCGGTGACGCAAACAACCTAACAGAATGGCGACAACGTGTGAAACGCGACGCAGCCGTTCTCGATGCGCCCTCGTCGACTAGGGGAGCAGAAAAGGGGGCAACGAAGGCTAGTAGCCGGCGAAAGAGACAAGACGGGACAAGAGAAGGCCATCCTATACATCTGTAGTACGGGCGGACACAACGACCATCTTGTTGTTATGCTATCCCCACCCTTTTCTCCCTCCGTACTCCTCGTTGCGCGAGACAGCGTTCCAACCTTCTTTGGGAACTCCCACATACACACACACACACACACACACTCTCTCTCTTTTTCTTTCGGACTATGTCGAGCGTGTCTGTCGCTAGATGGCGCTGTAAAAACGTCGGCCATTCCATTAGCCGCTTGAAAAAGTGTCCCCCAACGGCGTGTCAAGCGGGGCGCGTTTGCCGCGTGCCAGGATCGTAACACTCCTTCTGCCGTCTGCTACTTTCTTCGATCTTCTTTTTTTTTGACCTTGTATTTTTTATTACACTTTGTATTTCTACTTGCTTCGCTTTTCTTTTATGTCTTTACGACCGCGGGGTCAGCTCGGGCTCCGGCTTCGGCTTTGTCTACGGCGCCGAGAAAAAAATGGCCTAGAACAATGCGTTGCAAAACGTACTATAGGGGCACGCATGTGTGAAGAGCTCCCGTCGTCTTACGACGGCTGGCTTGTTCCTTCTTTGAAACTGTCCATGATGACCGTGTGGGCAGAATTCGGCGCGTATGACGGCGGTTATGCAGAAGTGATGCTAAAAATAAAAGAATAAAAACACAGGCACGCTGGCGTACTGTGCACGCTTTCGACGGGCGCGTCGTCTGCTGCAGCAGGGCCTAACGTTGTCGTCGTCTGCTACGCTGCTTACGCCTATTCCGCCCCCTGTACCTTGTCTGTCTCTTCAATTTATTCGCGTCCACACTCCTAATCTCGTTCGTCTCAAGTTACACTAAGTGGAGCATATTTGCGGAAATGTTCCACTTACCAAATGAAAAATATCTGGAACAAATGTCCTTGAGCATGGGATTTTCCTTGGTGGATCTTCTCGCCACTGATTCCTGCCTACCCAGGAATTCGTAACATTGCCTTCACCGCAACACACCGGTGTATCTCAGTCGGCAGTACTTTCGAAAAACAATACTCCAAAGTTGACCGAAGCACTGCTATTACGCAGGAGTGAAGTTACGACTAAGAGGTGTAGACACACACGTCATTAGAAGGGAGTGACCTCGCGTCGTCGTTAGCTGAAAGTTGTTGAAATTCGAATAATCTTTTAGAATGCTATTACTCGATAAAAGTCTGCCCATTCAATTACGCTGGTGCATTGCGGTCAAATTCGACAGATGGCTGAAGGGGCAGTCTCCAGAATTCCTGGACATTGACACATCACTTTATTTATTTATTTATTTATTTATTTATTTATTTATTTATTTATTTATTTAGACACAGTGAAGGCCTTCATCTCGTTCCTCATAGATTACACCGTCTAAGGAGAACATATTTGCAATAAGGATTCACTTACTCCATTGGAAACTATGTTTAAATATCGACAGGGGAACAGCGCGAAAAGACGAAGGACAAGTAAGAGAACACACGCCAGCACTGATGTATGTTCCCCTTGTTGTCCTTTGTCTTCTCACGCTGTTCGCCTGTCGAGAATGTACCAACTAGTCCAAGCCGCCACGGTGTTGCAATTTATGTGGAATGATATTAAGAGTGTAATCAGTAACATTCAAATGAGCTAGGCATAAGAACTGTGAAGTGGAAGAAATACTTGAAGTAGAGTAATTTCATAAACATGTCGATAATTTACACACGAAGACTATAAGTAATGCTCGTAGTTTTTTTTTTTTTTCACAAGAACATTTAACCCTCTTTCTCTAGTGGATGCTTGTTGTAGAGGCACTTCTGAAACTTACCATGAGTTCACTCATAAGGCCCTACATTATATAGTTTCTACAAAAAAAAGATAACTTGAAGTGTGTGTTAAAATGAATGTTTTTTGGTAACGCCAATGGTACGAAAAAGGCTCCACGAGCTTACCCATAAGGCCTCGCAATTACTATTCGCATAGTTTTCCACACGCATACACACAAAGAAATTTAATGTGCACTCTGAAGTGAATGTATGTTGTAACGGCTCACAGGCCAGCACAGCAGCTACTGAGTCTCGGTTCAAATTCCGAGTCGTGCGAACACAGTCAGAAGCTTAGCACAAACTGAAAAGCCATTTTCACAAGGGATACACACGTTGCGACAAAGCACATCTTGCTCCCCCCCCCCCCATTTTTTTTCTTATGTTTCTCTCTTCCTCTACGAAAGCAGCGTGTCTTTGCATGCTTTCTGAAACTAAGATAAAGCCGTAGTTGTTATGTACGTCGCCGTGAAGACGTTGTTGTTTCGTGCTTATATACCCTTGCGAGCCAAAGGATGCGCCGTTCACAGCTCCCTCTGGAGGAATATCAAGAAGCACAGGGGGTCATAAAGATCACGCGAACGCAACGAAGATGGAACCCTCGAACCCCTGCGCCCTTTCGTGCGTGGCTCGTTGTTTACGAACAAAGATTTAGTGGCCGTGGGTCAGGTCCTTCTTCATTAGACGCGCGGTCATTTGCTGCGGAATCAAGTCAAGTAAAGCGAATCAGTGCAACACAGCCAAAAGGAGGCTGATTTATTACAACGGGTCGTTGTAAGAGCGCTCGCTTATACGTCCTTTGCCTCTTTCTTTTTTTTTTCTGTATTTCTCCGCGGTGAAGTTGAGGCAGCTGCCGAATGAGATACCACTGATATAGTCGCGTTTTCTCGAATAAAAAAAGATTAAAGTGCTATACGATATACGGCCTTTCTCTCTGAGGGAAGATCTGGATTGTCGGCATGGCAAGCATGATCTCGAGAGGAAATTGAGGCTCGAGCAACATGGCAAATAGTGTGCTCAGTTTGCCGAGATTGTTTAGCTATTCTGGTGGGAGAAACGCGAAGCGGGAAAAAAATATTCGCAACGCACTTTGATCTGAGGTGTGTGCGTGTACGCGTGTGTGGGCGCGTTGTGTATTTGTATGTGTTGACAAAAAAATCACTCCGCTTCGTCACCATTGCAATTAACGTCGCCGCGATCACTGTGCAGCGACTTGCCTCGTCATGGCAAACCTCTTCTTCCTCTTTATTTAGCTGTAGAGCATGGGCAGAGATCGCGACTGAACGCGGCGGCTATACCAAAAGCTTAGCCAACGTCAACAACCATGACGACGACAATGACGACAACAACAACAAAAAAACGAGGTTATGAAATAACAAAACTCTGTCGAAACAAGTTCTTGACATAAGAACCAAAATTGCAGCCTATAAAGGAAAGACATGGGTAAAGAAGCGATGAGCACCGAAAAACAGCACAAACATGACGGGTCCATGCTTCGGATTAGATCTGAAAACCACCTGGAGTTCCTTAGCATGCACCAAACGCACGGTATACAATGCGCAGTCTTTGCACTCCGCCCTCATCGGTATGCGGTTGCAGCAGCCAGGTGCGAAATCGTCACCTCGAACTCAGCAGCGCGGCTGCATAGTGCACTGAACTACCTCGGCTGGTTTACAATTCCAGATTAATGCTTTCGCACCGAAACTAAGGAATCAATGGGATCAGAAAGGGCGTATAATAGGGGGATTTTAATAAGCGGGTACAGCAATGGAATAGCGAGTACAGAGTGGGCATGTGCAAGAATTCTCGAGTATACGTGTGTGCAGCATGCAGACTAAAGATTTCTTAACTCAAACCCGCCGCGGTTGCTTAGTGGCTACGGTGTTGGGCTGCAAAGCACGAGGTCGTGGGACCGAATCCTGGCCATGACGGCCGCATTTCCACGGGGGCGAAATGCGAAAACACCCGCGTACTTATATTTGCGGGCACCTTAAAGAACTCCAGGTGGCCCAAATGTCTGGAGTTCCCCCCTATATGGCGTGCCTCATCATCAGGTTGTGGTTTTGGCAAGTAAAACCCCATAATTCAATTTTTTTTGTAACTCTGCAGGTTTCTGATTATAGGTCTAAAGCCAAGCTATAAGCCAAACGAGCCTAAATAAACAGTTCTGTTTCCACATTTCTCTTCGCTTTTACGCTTTCAGTGAACCCTCTTACAACCCCTTTCGGACGAGGCCGACATAGTCGACCCTCCGTCCACACGCGATTACACTCACCTCTCGAAAAGAGCAGCGCCATATTTAAACTGATTAAACAATTGCCACCGGCCGCAATCTACGAATGTCCGCGCTGCCTCCCCCTCCTCCTTTGCTTACTTACACCCCCACCCGCCCGCCCGCCCACCACGGAGGCGACAGCTCGGACAGTGATGAACGCGACGAGCCAATTATCTGTCGCTCCGCGATTCCACAGTTATGTATATATATATATATATATACATATATATATATATATATATATATATATATATATATATATATATATATATATATAAAGGACAGTCGTCGGTCACTGTGGGCGGACACATGTCCGTGTGTTGCCCAGCTACAGTATTGCTTCCCTGCACATATCCCCTGCACAAAGGCAAAAACACGCAAGCACACACACATACATACGCACACACACGCACGCACATACCCTTTCGCTGCCCAGAACACGGCAACCGTTCCCTGTGTCTCCGAAAAGGGCCCTCGCCGTCCTCCCATCGCAGCGCGCTTTCTCCCCTTTTAAGCATTGTCCGCGGAAAGCGGCTTTCTTCGAACGCGGCTCGTTAAGCGGATTACGCGACGGGTGAATTAATGACAAGATTCCGGCCGGGTACGACCACGCGGCGTGCGTGTAAGCCGTTCTGCACGACCGGACACTATATACACGGTGAACGGCCGGGGTCCGACACGGAGGTTACAAGGAGGGCCGGGCAAAGAGATGAAGTGGCTCTGCGTAGACGTACAACAGAGAAGCTAAGCGAGAGGTGCTTTGTTCCCGTCTACGCGCCTCTTCCCTTATCGCTGTCCCCAGCGCGAGCGGAGACGACGACGCGAGATGTTTCTACTGTATAATGCGTAAGCGGGAACATATAAGGCCGCGGCCTGGCCCGCCTCTCTGGTCCCTTGCTCAAAGCTGTCCCGCGCTGATCGCATCGCAGAGTCTCATGCGTGGGCTGAGCCGAGAGCGGCTAGCGTGGGCCCGTGGGTTATGTATGCTGTTGACGGAGAATCTTTGTTGGACCGGCCGGCCAGCCGGGGCAAGACCTAGCTGTCCGCCGCGTTTAGCCATTCTGTAGTCGCGGTCCGAAAAATGTTTGCCCTGTCGGGTGCGTTGTTTGAGAAGGGAAGCAGCGTTGGATCATCCGGTGGCCGAGAAGAACGCGTTCAGGAAGAAGACGTGGCATCACTCTTGTAAGTCTAAGAAAAATTGAGGTAGAAAAAAAAAGGAAGAAAAAAGGAAACAGAAGGTTGAGTTACCCCCGTATTCAGAAATGCACCTTAACTTGAAGCGTGCGTGCTTGACTTGATCTAAAGAACACCTGTCGTGAACGCCCCCCCCCCCCCCCCCCCAGAAAGAAAGAAAGAAAACGCTATGAGCGTCCTGGGCACGTTTACACCAGGCGTCATATATATAAAGTGAAGCGCGGGCGCCAAGTTACGATGCATTTTAATACGGGGGTTATTAGACAGCAAACGTGAAATATGACATTGTCAAGGGGAGATTGAAAGTTCGGGGAATACAGGTGTAGACGAATCGGTAACTGAGCACACTAAATGCTATGTATACCGTGTTCCTCGTGTGTTAAATTAATAAGTAAACATGTCGTCGGTATGTATCTTTAGGTAAAAAAGGAAGTGATTCCGAGGTTATCTATTTCGAGAAATAATCACTATATATAGTGTCGGCGCTTTGTTTGTTTTGTTGTTCTTGTTGTTGTGATGCTGATAAAGGCATTTTATCGATGATCTTGTGAACGTTGAAAAACTCTAGACGACTGAAATCATCTAGCAGCCGCATATGCTGTAGTAATTCACGGCCTTGTTTAGGGTGCACATTTTCTACGTAGAACTGCGTTGATAACTTACTTTGCGTAAGCCATAAAGTTGGCGTCTTCAACTATACATCGTCTCATTCTCTATTTCGCTGTAACAAGATCTGAGGCGTTCTCGGGCACCACTTGCGTGTAATCATGACCTTGTGTATCCAGGTCATTACCTGTTCCCTGAAATGTGTTATTTTTTAAAAGAAATTTACCTTCCGGAAGGTTTAAACGCAACGGCAAATTTTAATGTGTGAGCTTGCCGCCATTTGTTACCACCCCGTTTCGTAGATGATTCTCACATAACCACCACTACCATCGTCATCATCATCATCGTCGTCGTCGTCGTCGTCATCGTAGTCCTCATCTTCATAATGATCATCGCGAAAGCCTTTAGCAACTCCCTTCATGGACTCGGCTGACTCGACAGAAACAACTCTTGCAGAATGAAAACAACATTTTCTTCACCGCGCGGATTCCTCCAAACTTTGTATATAAGGCGATAACACACTTCTACGTATAAGTCACTCAACGCGTGTGGCTCAGTTGAGGGAAATTGCTACGATGCGTCATAGTACATGAACCTTTATCTCGACTTTGCGTTTTGCTCCATTGTCACGGCTTTTTTTTCTTTTTCTACGTTCCTACAGGAGTTCTTAACACCGGAAGAAAAAATGCTTTCCTCTATGTTGCCCAGATTTTCTTGTATTTTTTATTATTTTAGTCGTAATCTGAATCCGGGGAGCCATCTGGTTGCTCATCGAGAAAAGCTCCTACAAAGAACAGAGAAGAATCTTTTCCCCATTTCTGCGACTACTAACGAATCTCGGCTGAAACTTGAACGTATACTTATAAAAGAAATACAGTGATTAAAGAATGCAGCTATCTTGGGTATCACACCTGAGGTGCGCGCTTGGTCGCTTTTCGAGGCTTTGCCGTCAACACCTCCGGAGACGCTGCCACGCTCAGAATGGCGTTATTTATTTCCCTGCGCGTCGCCAACGGAGATGGCAATGTTGCCGCCACGCGCCCTGACATTGATTAATGGCGATCATCCTTATCGAGAGATAGTGGCTTGAGCTCGCTCGCGCCTTATAGGCTCGTCTCTCTTATTTAGCTCCTCGAACGCAGTTCAGACGCAACAACAGCGTTTAACAAGCGCAAACATACAAAAAAAAAACATATGCTTAAAAAGGAACGATAAAATCATAAACTGAAGCCCACAACAAACGCAGCCAGCTTCGCCACTCGACTTTTAAGTTGCGCAGTGAAGCTAAGAGCGATTATAAGGAAGTACGTGAGTTGGTTGGAGCAGGATGGGCGTACGCTGCCGAAGATCGATTACTTTTCTGTGCGTTTGTTTTTCACTGCTCCCAAACGGGTGCCTAGTACCTTCCATGCAATATGCTCCCTCTCTCTCCCTTTCTCTCTCTCTCGCCCCCGCTTCGCCCCAAGACGTCGCCGAGTCTGTCTGGCCCCTGCGTCTGCGACTATTGGCTAGACTGTAATTTTTGTACGGCGGGTTTGCACGGATCGCCGGTGTGGCTGGCGTTACTGAGCGCCGTTCTCCAGTTTAACGCCTTCGGGCTGCTCGCACCGTCACCTTTCAATAGGCTGACATGTTGGAAACTTTGGAAAGCGCAGCTGAAAGACAAGACTCACTGAATTCCTGAGAGGAAGTAGACTTAGTGCGGAAATACTTCCGGGTAACGGAACGGAGATATGTTTCTCGACGCCGCGTATAGAAAAAGGCGAGGTTAAACGAAAAAAAAAAGAAAGAATACGCGCGTAAGCTTCTATGTCGTTCTCGACAAATCCGCGTACTGCCTTAAGGCAGTAATTGGAAACGACGGAGCTGGCACGCGATAATGAAGCGCAGAGTTCACAAAGCTGGGCATATGCAATTTAAAAGAAATCATTTCCGTGTGATTAGCTTGTGAATTGTTTCGTTGGTTAGTTCAATGCAGGAGCTAGACCGGTTTGCTCAGTATACCATCTTGCTGGTCGCCGGCGACAGTCTGGTTGCTTACCATTGAATGGCGTTCAATGAAAATGAAAGCCACAACCGTGTGTAACGTTCACTGTGCTCCGCCTCACAACATGCAGTACATGCATCGAGGGTTGTAGGGCTTGGGTCAGCCAATCAGCAACGAGAGCTTGCCGTGTGTGCAAGAGAAGGGCTCGCCTCTTGAGCGCTTACAAATCATTTCGTGGAGTTCCCGTACGATTGGCGTCACGCGATGAGAGGCAAGCAATGTAGGAGAGGCCTTTTTCTGGTTCACTTGGTTGGCTAACGCGACCAATGGAACTTGCTGATATAGACGAAGTTGGTGTGAAGGAGGTGCGAATTCCTTCAAAGTAGCGAATGCCACATCGATGGTTGGCGTAATGTACAGACGAACACTCAGTACCGCCATGACGCAGCACTGTCGTCATCAGCCTATAACCAAAGGTATGCACACTTACAGGCACACTTTCCATCAAAGGCAAAGCGTCCAACGACTTTACCTAACGAAGCCCACTTGAAGTTCAATTACCTTTCCGAACCTCATAGTCAGCCTATATTGTTTCCACTGCAGGACGAAGGCATCTTCCAGCGATCTCCAATTACCCCTGTCTTATGCCTACGAATTTCCTCATTTTGTCACATAATTCTCTGCTGTCCCAGAGTGCGTGTCCCTACACTTGACACCCAGTCTGTAACTCTACATCGGTTATCTGCCCTGTGTTGGGCGTCCACAACTGCATTTCTTTCTGTTAATGCAAAATATAATATCGGCTGCCCCATTTGTTCTCTAATCCACACCGCAGTCTTCCTATACGAGCCATTCTTCGTTCCAGTGCTGGTTGAGCAGGCCTTGAGTTCTTCCTAACTTTCATTGTTAACCTCAAAGTTTATATCACGCACGTTAGTATACTAGCAGAGCGCCACGACCGTACACTTTTCTTTCTTTCCGAGGATAGCGGCAAAATAATGGTACAGGTACCAAGTTAACCACGTATCACGTCAATTAAGCGCACCCAAATTGTTTCATCGCATCAGTCTTACTATTTCTCACTTCCCTTGACTCCCGCCTGCAGTTTTATTCTCGGAACACAGCTTAAAGAACCTAGTAGACAGGAGACTGACCATTTTGCCAGTCTCTTTGGCACTGTGACGTGGTCCAGAATCTGGAAACCGGAAAAAAAAAACTTGAAAGAGTTGTAAT